>NC_061117.1:48405735-48772391 GCF_002878395.1 Capsicum annuum
TCTTAAATAATTATGTTACTCTGTCACTATTAGCATGGTAGTTTGGATAATTTTCTCTTAAACAATGCCTCTACACTAGTAACTCCCCTATCACGACCTTCTTGCCTCACCGGTTTCACCTTTAGGATGACATAGTCCTAGGAATTTTTCACCTTTTCCTCTTTGCTAATAAACTTTGTAACATATTATTCTTCGAATAATTCTACTATATAGTAACTAACATGAACTTATTTTATCACATCATGACTGTCAAAAATTTATGAATTTAGCTATTCATAATCATAAATAAATATACCTATTCTGGTAGGTTTGATAATTCTGAGCTTTGTTCATCCATAGCTTTTACTTAAAAATATATCTGTTTTTATTAAATATTCAAAAGTATTTGTGTGCAAGAAGAGGCTTACTTCAACTCATGAAGTCTTGCCTTTAACTTGCCGAAGGCTTTTATATTTATAGACTAAAAAGAAAATGTGTAAACTACTTTATTCTATTCCACCTTTACATCTGTCAAAAATTAAAAGACTAATAATGGCCCTAGGTCCTATAATTGTACACTTGTTACTTAAAGTAATTTTTTTAAAAAAATCTTAAGACTAAAAAACAAAAAACCAATAATGACACTTTGGCCAAAAAGTCAAACTAATAAATGCTACCTAATGCTTTATGTATTATAATTCACATGTTTCAAAAACTATCTTAATAAGTCATATATCTCTTTAATGCTTTTGTCTTTATTTTTCCATCTGTCCTAATTTTTTCGTTTGCTTCTATTGTAGTATCAGTTCTAGAATAATATTATGTTGTCCGCTACAACAGTTGCATTGATGATCATCATATCTCTGTCCAATTAATTTACAGAATTGTTCCATAAGTCCGTCAGAAATAACTCCTTTCTTGATAGATCTTGTGAGAGGGTTATCTTCTTGTTTTAATAATGTAATTGTCCATCTACGAATTTCTTTCATATAATTTTCTCTTATGTCTTTACATGTTGAATAAACCAATAAATGATCTCTAGAATAATAATTTCAAACTGGATTATGATTCAAATAGTTATGTGCTAACTCTTGTATAATTGTGCTCAAGCCAATAACTCCTTTGTTCTTGAAAATGTTTGGTATCTCGATTTTCTATATTTCGTCTTGTTCAAATATTTCTTTTGGTATAATGTAGTCTCTTGTCATACTAATTTTTACTACTGTAACCACTGGTTTAATTTCATCAAATAGTATCTCAGGGGGGGCCGAATAAAATCTTACATAAAATAGCCGTCCTTTTGTAATTTTTATATATGTCATAATTCCTTTATGTACTTCAGGAATCATGGATAATTCTTTCCCATCTGTTGTATATACTGTTGATAATAATCCATAAGAATAACATGTAGCGACTAAATTTGGGCTGGTTCCTGGGAGCGCAATAAGTTTATTATAATTTTTTAACTTTTGGGTTATATAGCCTTGGTGTTTTTTGGCTAGCTCAATATCTTGGACGAGTTTGGTATTTAGTAAGGTTTGGATTGTATATAAATTTTCAATATAAACACGAGTTAAATGGTTGTAAGCTTGTTTTTTCTGGTTAATTGCTTCTGAATAAGGGTATAACTGTGGGGATACAAATAATTCATTCTTTTGTATATTTGGTGGTGCATAAGGTTTTTCAAATATCTTATTTAGGTTGTAATTTTTTTTTTTTGGTAATTCAGATTTTGGTAAATTTTTTGTAGTGGGTAATTCCTTAGCTGTACCTGATGTTCCTGCACATGTAACAACCGTTTCGGTTTTAAGGTGTGTTCGAACGTCACCTTCTAGGTCTAGTTTTGTAAAGTGCTCTTCCTGTACTATATCTATGCCTTTGGGTTTTTCCTATTTTTTTGAGTGCTCAGATTGCACTTTTAATTCTGCGACTTCAGTAGTCAGTAGAGTAACTTGTTCTTTTAATAATTTCACTTGTTCAAATAATTGAACTAGTAAATCATTCTGAGTAACTTCAATAGTAACTTCTTCTGTTGTTAAATCAGTCTGAGTAGCCTTGTCGTGGCAAGTAATCTGCAATGACATTTTTGTTAGTACTGGTTACTTCAATTGTAAATGTAAAATTTAATATGTTCAAAACTAGTCTCTGTATTTCCTTTGTTGTAACTGAATTTTGTATTTTCTTTGTTAACCACCAACGTACCTGCGTATTATCTGTTCGTATAATAAACTTGTTATATACAATATATGACTCAAATGCTAATAAACATTTATAAATGAGCATAATTCTTTTCTATTTATTTTCCCATTTTATCTCTGTTTCATTAAACGTGCCTGAGTAGTATCCACAATGATGTTCTAATATCTATATTTAAGTACTCCTCCATAACTATATTCGCTTGCGTCTGCTTCTACTATATATGTAATTTTTTTATTTTCATCTGGAAATTGTAATTTTGGTAATTCTTTACAAGGAGGCCTACTCCGATCGTCTAAGAAGGTAATCATGATATTATTTAGGAGCTAACACAAAGAAACTAACTGTTACAACTTCAAGAGCTATATGTATAAATCTGTATAGTAACATGTTCTTTCATTGTAGCACCAACTTCTTCTTCTAGACTTTATGTGTAAAGTTTTTCTCCCTCTAATGTCTGTATCTTCAGATATGGTCAAATTCCTAAATATGTCATGTTGGTTATATAGAAATAAGCAGCCGCATTTATGTTCTCCACTCCAAATAATAATTGGTTGAAGTCTCTCCCTTAATCCAGTCCCAGTTAGATTTGATTTTTTTCACACTTCGAGATTCTCCTATCTTCAAGTTAATTCGACGTGCATAATGTATGATAACTTTCCTTGTATAGAGTCCTAGTTCCTTATTAAATAAAATTCTCTATTTCACAATTTTAAAAAGATTCTTGCTACACGAGTGAAACAGTTTCATCTTGACAGTATCCTATTCTACTTAAAGGTACAAGTTCTCTGATGAGTTCCTCTAACAGTGTTGCTAACTTCTTCGCTTCTTCTTGAATATATGTGCGGACCTAGTTCTTAAATCTTCAATCTTCATTCTTCATCATATAGATTTTCTCTTTTACATAGTTTGTCAATCATTAAAACACTATATGATCTTGAATATAGATTTAGTCATAGTGCTTCAACACCTTATGATTTTTGTTGCCAATAAATTTCTATTCCATAATATTTTTTCCATAAACTTACATTCAAATTTGTCAGGCCTTATTTTAATACACTTTTCTCGAGTCTATTCTCTATTAGAAAGAACATTTCTACCTCACACAAAAGATCGAGGGTAAGGTTTGTGTACACTCCATTTTCCTTAAACCCACCATGCGAGATCAGATTGGAAATTTTGTTGTTTTAAAAGATTAAATACTAAATCTCAGTTAAAGAATCAGGATACCAATTGACCTATTTACATTTGGTGGTGTTTTTGATACGGAGAGATTTTAAGATTTTCTATTCGCTAATTTTTATTTTTCAACTTATAAAATTACTGTATCATTATTATATTTGTATGTTTTATTTTTTATTTATGCCATACCGTATGTCAATAAGTCAGTAACTATAATTTATTTAATAACAATGAAAAGTCAAACAAGATTCTGAAATAGTAATATCATGTTTTCACCATATTAAGCAAATTGAAAGTTAGAATATGAATTAACTCTTAAGTTCCATTATTGTTATAAAGAAAAACATCCTACAGGTTGAGGAAATGGTACAAAGTAATCTCCATCATATATTATTAAATATAATACTAATTTAAATTAGGGCAAATTATATAGTAAAGGTTATATTTAATATGTATCCTATAACAGCGGATATCAAACTTATGAATTAGAATGAGTTGACCAAACCCAATCCATCCTAATCCTAAGACGTCAGAGGCTTAAATGCGATAAAACGAGTTGACTCCTTTTATAGAAAGGCCTTTAAAATTCCAGGTCACCCAACTTTATATAAGTTGCTGATTAGGATGGGTCATTCTTTTAGTTTTGATTGGTAAAAAGGGCAAAAATAGCTTGTCCCTTCAAATTAATGCCAACAAATTAAAATTTCAATTTTCAGACATTTGGTTGCACGCGTCAATTGATGTGTTTCTTCCTTTTTATTTTTTTATCTTCTTCTTTTTGTTTCTTTCGTTCGGCTGCTTTTTATTTTCTTTTCTCTTTTGTTTTTATAGAACAACTGCTATTATATGTTTTTAAAAAACAAATATACCCAAAAAATAATCAAATAAAATCTTAATATGTTTTTCCTTTTTAATAATCAAATAAAAATTTATAATATTGTAATTGTCATTCTGCTTTTTAGATATTAAATAGAAAGAAAAGTGTATGTTTGTAAAAATAACATATTTTATACAACAATGATACATATACATATTTTATATAACAATGATGTAATTTTCATATACATATTTACATATACATATTTATAAAGAAATGATTCAATTTTTATACACATTATATACATGTTATATATAACTATTACACTATTTTAATACATATTCAATTCAAGTTTTAGATGCAATAATTATTCATATACATATTCTATACAACACTGATCCAATTTCTATATGTTTCATATACATATGCATATTCTATATAAAATTATATGGTTTCTATACACATTCTATTCAACATGTAGCTGCAATTGTTATTCAGATATGTATTTTATACAATACCTATGTAGTTTATTTACATATTCTATGCAGTTTTTATATATATTTTATATTAATACATATTTTATACAATAAAGTTTCTATACACATATTATATAGATACATATTCTATAAACCAATTATACAATTTCTATAAAATTATATTTAATTTTTATAAGAAAAATAGATCTTTTAGCCCGAAAAATTATAGCATAAAAAATAATTACTTATGCTTTATTGAAAAAATAAGACAAGGCTGTAATTACTCTCCAGGTCATTTCTATGATTTACGTGCATTTTCGATGATTCAAGCCTTCCTACAGTGGCTATAGGTCATTTATGACTTGCTGAAACTGTCGATTCGATAATCAGATAGTTTGTTTGGATTTTAGGATCATTTTCCTATTTTGAGCTTTTGATGTTTAGGATTTGGTCTCGGACCAAAGCTCCTTGTAGATGACCTCGAATGAGATTTTCGATAGCTTCATCAACTTCAGAACATTAATTTTAGGCTAGGTAGACTCTTGGTTCGGGCCCCGTGGCATCCGAGCTCATTTCGATCTATTTAGCAAAAAGTTAAGAAAATAAAAGTTGGGTGTGGAACTCATTTTTCGTTGAATTGACCTCGAATGAAAAATTTGACAGTGCCATTGAGTCTAAAACATCAAATTTAATGTGGTTGTATAGTTCATTTACATATAAGGAATTCCTAATAAATCCCAAAGGCTTGGTGGAGACTTGAAAATTTTTTCAAGTCTCAATTGTAACTGATGTTTCTGGTACATTGCGATCGCGATGGCTTCAGCCAAAATCGCAAGTCCTTGATCAAAGTAGCAAGTGTCCCAATCACGATGCTTTCAATTGCGAATGCGACTCCTTGACTAGTATTCTAGACCGCAATCGCGATAAGGGGATGTTGCGATAGCAACTTCTGACCCTGTCGCAATGATCCCTAATGGCGAACATTAAATTGCGATCGTGAGACCCAAGAACCTGGTATGGGTATAAATACCCCTTTCCCAGCCTATTCTAGCTATTTTCTCATCTATTTCAAGAGAACTAAACCCTAGGAGTTAAGAAAGTTAGGGATTAAAGCTTGTAGTCGATTTGGGGAGCTTGGTTATTAATTATTCCATGATTTTCCTTTGAATTCATGGAAAAATTCCTCCAATTTCTTTATAAATTCTTAGAAATTAAGGCTTTGAATTCTTAAACTTTTAGGGTTGATTTGAGACCCGGTTTGTGCTTCGTTTATGCTCAACTTTTGAACACAACTTTCTCGTTCTTTGACGGACCTCATGACGGGTTCAATTTTTGATTTTGTTTACGAGCTTTAAGGGCCCTTTCTTGACCCAAAAGTTGACCCCACCTGTTCTATGGCAATATGAGTCTCATTTGATTTCTAATGATGCGCAGATTATGATTTTGCTAACGTAGAAGCATTTCAAGATAGTGGAGTAAAGACGGACCTTTGGTGAATGATTTAAGGATTTACGATTTGGCAGTTAGGTAGGCTTCTATCTACTTTTCTTTACAAGATGAGAAGCTTTATTTTTTGCATGTGAATGCGAATGTTAAGACTTATTATGGGTTGAACACCGTGACTTAGTCTTGATTATTGAAGTTTGAGGATTAGATGTTTGAAATTAACCGTAAGGTGAAATACTTACTATACCCCTATGAACCTATTGGCTTGTTCTTGATTAGATATGGGATTCGTAGTATGATTATGGTTTGTGCTAGATTTGGAATGTAGCTTAATTATTATTAGTATGAATATCTTTATTTGGATCTTTTAGTGACCTTGAAATTGTAGTTTAGGTAGAGTTGACTTAATTGCTCATGTTCTAGGTGGAATTCCTTCCTTAGGGCTAATTGTGGCTTATGTACCATCTAGAAGTAAATATATAGACACCTTAGCCTAGCCCGAAGTAGAAATTGATTAAATATGGAATTTAAGGATTAGAAGTAAGTTCCTCCGGACCACCTTAGGCCAAGATTTATTTTAGCCCTTGTGGACTTATTTATGCATATTAGACATAGTTGAGGCTATTTGTCCTTTAGTATAAGGTTACTTCGTGACTTGGTAAATGATGATAGTTTTTTCGGATTATGACTAATGACTTGTAGCTATAATATGACTTTCGAATTTGACCTATGATATGGTCTATCAATATGCTTAATGATATAGGCATAGACATAATTATGATAATGTGGCCTGTAGATATGAGATGCCCTATAGATATGATGTGGCCAATAAATGTAGTAGGGCTTATAGATATAATGTGGCCTATAGATGTGACATGGCTTGTAGATATGATATAGCGTATATATGTTATATGGCTTATAGATACACCGTGGCCTAGAAATGTGATATGCCTTATTGAGTTATTGTGACCTATAGACATGACGAGCCTTATAGACACGATTTATGGCCTATACATAAGATATGCCAAATAGATATAATTTATGGCCTATAGATATGAAATGCTTTTATGGATACGATATGGATTATAGATATGAGATAACTTATGTATGTGGACCTAAGGCCTTGATTATGATGTTGTAATTATTCCAAATACATTATTAGGCCCAAGGCCATGTTATGATATCGGTTGGATATCCGAAAAGTATTTATCCTTGTTAAGGATATGGTTGTAGTTTATAGATATGTTTATGCTTATGGTTCCATTGTTTGAATACTGGTGATAGCATGCATAGATCTGGTACATTAATGATCATTAAATTGGTAAATGAAATAATTCAAACTAAAAATGTTACTAATGCTTTTTCCTAAATAGGGGTTTAAGACCATTTTTCGCCTCAAAGTGGATTTTTTCATAACAATAATTGCACCGTCTTAATGAATAACCTATGTGTAAAGAGATTTGGGAATGATATTTTAAAGAATCGATCGAGACAAAATTACGTCTATGATTCTAATACTATTTACTTTAATTGTGAGAGATTCTATATACCTCAGGCAATCGATTTATGGATCTGCACTCTTTTTAGCCATGGCATAATTTTGTGCACCTATTATATCTCTATATACCCTTCTCTTTGGTACAGGATGGAGGAGGATGATGGTATTGATGATATGAATTTGGGTAAAACACGATGATAGACTATAGTATTGAGGTTTTTATATATATATATATATATACATACATACATATATATATGTGTGTGTGTGTATGCGCATTGATGATATATTTATATAATCGATAGGGCTGGAGAATGATTATGATGATATGTTCATATACTCAGATGATTATGATGATATGTTCATATACTCGGCAAAGTCGGAGAATGATTATGATGATATGCTTATATGTCCAGTAAGGATAAAGGATGATTATGATGATGTTCTTATATATCCATTAATGAAAGAGGATGATTATGATGATGTGCTTATATATCTAGCAAGGTCGGAGGCTGATTATGATGATATGCTTATATACCCGATAAGGCTAAATAATGATTATGATGATGATAGTTATGATAGTGCTAGTTATGATGATGATGGTTATGATGATGATGATTATGATATTGGTTATACATAAGGATTTGAGCTAGTATCTATATTATGATACTAGGATAGTTTATAATATTGTAGATTTTGTTGCATATATCTTTTCATGCACATTGCCTATCACTAGTATGCGCTAATATGTATTAGCCTTATGGGGAGTTGAATAGGTATGAGTAATTATTATGGCTTATGGTGTGTTGTATGTTGATTAGACCTTTTGAGTCTAGGGCGGTGGGTGTTCGTGAAAGGCTTGGTTAGGTATTATTTGTCTAGACTACCCGATCACTCATGTTGTTGTTACTATTATTATTAGTGTTATTATAGATAGTTTATGCCATCTTATTAATGATCCGTTATTGAGATATGATTTGTACTCTTTCATCTTTCAATTATATTATTATGTATGATTAGTCGTATGGATTAGAAACCCTAAGTATGCTAGCACTAGTACCTGCTATGATACTGAGGTCATATAATGCTTGTCTGATGACTTAAGTTGTACCTTAAATTGACCTTGCTTATACATATATAGGTATATATATATATATATATATATATATTTGTAGCTATGGTATTACTATATATCCCTCTTTTCCTTTATTTATTTAGATTGTATATTCATTCCTTGGCCTTGTGTATTGTTATATATCTTTCTTTTTTCCTTTATTCATATATTTGTCGTTGATATATGGTATAATATTAAGATTCCTGAGTATGGCTAGGATAGGATTGTCCATCCTTAATACTTTTATAGCCTTATTATGTTAGTTTTTTGGATATGAGTAGGATAGTTGCCCTTACTATCTCACTAGCTTTATTATGTGGTTGTTGGATATTTGGGTTTAGACTCCATTTTTTTTAAAATATTGTGTATATCTGCATTATCTTTGGATCTCTGTCGGCAGTTGCTTACTGAATACCATGTTTTTAGTACTCATACAATACTTTTGTAGCCTGTAGATTATAGTATAGGTTATTACCAATGTTGTTTGCGTCATGCGGAGAAGCCATTATTCGAAGACATAGAGTGAGCTCCAGACATTTGAAGTATTACATTCCTCCCTTTTATGTACTAGACTAGTCTCTATGTTGTATTCAGAGATGGTTGTATCTATATATTCATATAGTATCTCATTTGTTTCCTTCTTATTTTAAAAGTTTTTGTACTAATTCCACCAGGTTTTTGAATTATCATTTGTATTTTAGTCTTTAATTGCATTTATTTTGTATTCTTCCTTTCATTCTTTTGGTAGTTCATTACTAACAGTTCTAGACTACAAGATTAGCTTACCTTCTTGTGGGTTATAGTAGGTATCATTATGACCTGAAAAACTAAGTCGTGATAAATTGGTAAAAGAGCCAGGTTCATTGGTATATTAGTACAAGATCTAAGTGTTTATTATTATCTTGCGGATCAGTGCAGAGATGTCTGTAACCTATATTTTGGAGGCTATGGGATTATCTTAGGAAGTATATTTCTTGACTTTGTGTCGTGTGTCTGTATTGATATGAGCCTCAAACACATTCTTTGAATCTATTCTATCCTAAATGGATGACATAAGATTATCGATAGATACGGATGAGACTTCAACATGTGTTTTCAGAGTTTCAGCAAAGCATCGCTGGAGAATCAATAAGTATATCAAAGATCTTCAGCGTCAGCCAAAGGATTTAGGGCCAGCTCAGACTCCAGTAGAACTCACGACAACTTTAGATTTTTGAGGTGTAGTATTGGGGATCCTAAGTTTAATTGTGGATTCCTTACATTCAGGGATGACATTCGGCTCATCAATCAATTTTCAGACCAGAGTGGGTCTATTGGTGTTCATCATGGTTCTTTATCAATTTTTGAGAACAAGATTGGGTTTCTTGAGTGGGATAGGCATATTGCTAAGCTATATTCTTCTAAGTAGGATATAATGTGTGGATTTATTAGAGGATTAGCATTTCCACTCCATATGGAATGAAGGCACCTGATAGCAATTAGGTCTTTTTTTTAAGGTTATTAATTATTCGAGGTCCATAGAGGGAGAATGCATTGAAACTTGTAGAGGTGCTAGTAAGAGACCATACCATTGGTGTAGTGCTATTGGTATTCCATATGGGAGTGAGGATCCTCCCGGTGGTGGTCATCTTCACTTACAGCCTATAAGTTCTATGCAAGTAGCATTTTAGACTATAGGTGGGTCCCAGATTAGTCATGGTAGTAACTATATGTAGATTTCCCATTAGACCTTGCATAGTTTTTGGTATGGATCTTCAGGTCGTGGTGGAAATTTTGGATTAAAAGAGGCAATGTCTCAGAGCATTCTAGGAGCATATTATGGTTGTAGAGAGATGGTACATTGGTTTAGAGAGTGCCCTTAATGGAAGTTAGTTGATCAGATAGAGTTAATATGTATTCCCTACTAGTCTAGAGTTCTTGAGGTAGGCTATGACAGCAGGAAGGATGATATAGTAGTAAAGAGTGCTCTAAGCATTAGTTGGCAAGCCAGTTGGACTCAGATCATATGTCTCTCCAGGTTAGGGCATTAGAAGTTTACTCTGACTGTAGAAAGATTGGTCACTGGTCTAGAGAGCGTCCTTGGTGTGGGATTGCTAGTACTTCACCTTATTCAAATCAACCTCGTGATATTGTGGCACCTTCAATTAGACATAGTTCACTTTGTGCCTCAATTGATGATTAAGTCAGTCAATTCGAGTTTGGAATTGTTCAGATTTATTCTCCCTTAGACCCATCAGGCATATGATTATGGATTTCACCATAATCGGCGTGCTTTTATTTCCCATATTTATCTTTTTCATTTGTGTGTATTGGGGTTTTCGTACCTATCGATGATTATATGTCTTGATGAGTTCATATTGGTTATTATTTGACTTGTTATTAAATTCATAATTATATGACTAGCACGTGGTTTATTTCTTTTAGTAGTGGATGTAGATCCATATTTATATTTTATCCCTATGGATATAGCATTTGGGTTCGTGTCCCATTTACCTTGGCATATTGGCCTTATTATGGCCCTTGAGAGGTACTTGCTATTGATGTTCATTTTTTGTACCACCTATTCAATATATTGATACTTATATTGATGTTGCAATTGCTATCATTGTTGATATTATTGATCCTCACTGGTTAGATCTTTAGACTAGTGTTATCTAGTTAGAATTCTATTTCTTGTGATTCTTATTCATTGGCCCGAGCAGCTATAGCCTATTTTGATAATTTCTTTTTTATAGCAAGGTGAGGTTGGTTGTATTCCTCTTCTATTGGCTATGCTATATTGAGTGTTGATAGGACCATGATATTGAAGGTATGTTGACCTCCAGTGACTCTATTATGATTCTGGAGTTGGATATTTAATTATTCTGCCTGTTCTTGAGTTTGGGATTCTTAGATTTGTCTCCTAGATTACAAAGGATTTTGCATCGGATATCCTTCTCTATGTAGCCCGTCTATGAGATTGACAAATTTAGGGTCAAATATTTGAGTATGGCTATTTCATCATATGATAGTGGTTTTGATATTGATATCGAGATGTCCTAATTTCATCTCTTAGAGTTGCTAGATTCATCTCCGTGTGATGGTTTACTCTTAGTACTAGTGTGGAGATTAGAAGTTCTTTTTTGTTGTGATATGGTTTTTGTCTAAAGTGGAGTTCGAGAGTTAGAGGTGATTTCACTCACCTATACCATCTAAAGTGGTAGAGGACGATCACTGTCAATATCCAAACCCGCATTGAGGTCGAATCCACAAAGAGTGAAAAATAGACTTCTAGTATTATGGGTAATTAAGTCCTACTAAGATAATACCCGAAGTGTTAGTAAAGTAAACGACATAATTGAAAATTGGGAGGGGGGGGGGGGCTTAGTTAAAAAAATGTATAACGCGAGTAACTTGATTTGAAAAACTATAAAACAAACATTAATATAACTTCAATATTTGAAGAATCTTCGGATCATGTCTACCTAAGGTCAACTTAGGTGTGGGTGTGTGAGATTTGATGCACATGCTAGTAAACTTATAATGTGGTAGGCTAGGTCTAGCTTCCTTGATGCTAGTTTCTCAATAAAACCTCAAAGATTTCACCTGATGAACCTTTCGAGTACCTAACAAGTGTGGAATTCATATTCACCTACTACCTCAATTAGGGCATCCCTATATCTAAGATGATACCCAAAGGTAAAATCAACTACAAAATCTCCCTTATGTCTAAGAGAGTGAAAATGAGCAGATTAAACCCAATAATTGTATAATATTGCCTTGGTTCCCACATCTTTTTTCAAGGATGATGAGGGTTCCTATAGTTCACCTAAACCCCTTTTTTAAGGATGGTTTAGGCTTTCAAGAGCATGGAGTTTTCACTCACAAACACATGAGGGTATTTGGGGTTTTCACCCAAGAATCCTAACTAATTTAATCAAGCAATAGTATAACCCATTATCATCTAACTAGCATGTACACAATTTTGTCACAACCCACAACTAATTTGCACCTTAGTTCAACATACTTCCAAGACTAAAAGATTTAGCTCTCACGAAGAGAAGAGAGAAACATATACCAAATGGGTTGTTCAAGGCATTTATTCTTCACAAATATTAAAATCAAAATGTCCAAATCAAATTTACAATTCTTGCCAATTTAGGGTTTCTATTTCACATTCAAAGTATTGCTAGTCTCTAGAATACCCAAAATGGGAAAGGGTTTTACACTTTTACAGAACTTGGATATGCTATTGAAAATTACCAAATTGCCCTTGAGCTAAATCCCACATGACTGCAAACACACCAGATTCACCACGATTGTGGCTACTGCAACCGCGTGTATATCAACCCAATTGTGGTTGCTGACCGTATTGACTGGCCATGATTACATCCCTTGGGCTGAGTCTGCAGTAGCTGAGGCCTGTTTCTGCTTTAGGTCTTCCAGCTGCACTTCCTTTCTCTTTTTCTGATCCTTTTTAGCTTAAGTCCAAATCTTTCTATCTCATAACCTGTATGCTTGTAAAATATGGATATTAATGCATTTAATCATACATAGGTCTTTTTTATTCATTCGCAACATGGTAATCTACACGAATGTCAAGCGTAAATAAGCGATAAATTCACCGCTTATAAACACCCCTAACTTAAAGCTTTGCTTGTCCTCAAGTAACGCTACCCCTTACCATGAGACTATGCACATTTATGCCTACATTGAATGACCCAAATGATCATAATGACTTCAAGCTTAGTTAATACAATAATTTAGCTTTTCAAACATTAGCAAAACTATTTTCACAACACCTCTCAACATAAAATATGATTTTTCAAGGACGCAAGAGACTTTAAAGAGCAACTACGCAACAATCTATAATACTCTAAAATTGACTCCTTTTTGACCCCAACTACACTATACTCCTTTTTGCACCATTTTTTGGGAGATGACAAAATTACTGAAACATCCTGGGTTTTGACCCATAGAAAATTTCCTACTAATCCTTTTTCTAAACCTAATCTGACTCATGGGTACAAGCCGTATGCTGGGATACGAGTGGTATAGTCCTGTCATATGTTGATTAGTGTTAGTTGGTGGGATGGTTTTGATAACTAGAATTGTCATGACTTAGGGGTACGAGTCTTAAGGCTTGGTACGAGTCGTATCAATGACTCATATGATGGCCAGTGTTTGATCCTCTTGGAAATTCATTTTGCCAGGGAAACGGATCATGGGTATAGATCATATGCTGAGGTTATGACTTGGTTGGATAAGTCATATACTGGACAGTTTCTAATCCAAATATTAAGGCCTGGGTATGACTGGTGGAAACTAATCGTAAGGAAGGGTACGACTCATAAGAGGGTCAGTCGTATTCCCGTAATGGGTTTTTAAGGGATTTAAGTGGGGGTATTCTGGACATTTTTCTACTTACTTGAATTGTGACTCATGACTTCTAATACACTCAGGGGGTCATTTAATATATTATTCTATTCACTAATACTTAGAAACTATTCGAAAACATCTCATAATTCTCTCAAGAGCTTTTTGGGCAAGAAAGCTAGGGTTTAATCTGATGGATTGCTTTGGAGATTCCTTTGGTGATTTATTTCAATCAATTCATAGGTTTAAGTCATGATTGTCTTTCCTCATTGTAATTTCAATTAAAGGCATGGTTTATTTGATTGATTTCATGTTTCTTACTATTTCATGATTGTGGTTTTTAAACTATTATTGGGAGTTTGGATATTGAATGCGTGGTTATGGTTTTCTATGTTTTTAATTATTCTTTTATATGCATTAAGGGTGGTTTTGGACAATTAGATTGCATGTTAATGGTTTAATTGTCTTTGGAATTGGTTTTTCTTATATTATGCCCCCAAGGTGTTTAATAAAATGCTTATAAAGATATGTTCCTTGCATTGACTTCTTTTAATGGAACTCTTGGATGTTTTAAACTTGACAAAGGACTTATGCATGGTTTAAATGGTTTGAAAAGGCTAAAGGATAAATATTTATGTTTGTGGATAAATAGTAGTCTCCTAAATAGATTTAATATGGTATATGGAAAGGGCACGTAAGGTCCCTTTAACCTAAATGGTTTGGCTATGGACATTACTTGCATGTAATGGGATGGTATGACGATAACTCAAATATTGACCTTGGTTTATAAATGGTAAATGGATTGTTTGGACATGGTTTTAATTGGGCATTAATGGTATGAAGTGTAGCTAACACGTAAAAGGTGGCGATCCAGGGGAGGTCAAAATTGAAAACTCATATTTGTTGATATGAGGTGTCTTCAATGATTACGTGCGAGTGCCACATTTTCTATTGGATATATGTACTAGTAATCCCATAGGATATTGCCCAGTCTTGCGGCTACACACACTGGGACCCTTTCAGCAGGGGGAGCTGAACCTATATCGCCCGTGGGTGATTGGGATGATAAATCTACACAACCCAGGTAAAAGTTTTAAGTGAATGCTAAAGTCGGTCCCTTTTTCAAGAACTTATAAATGTATGGTTGTATGCATTATGGATGGTTTTACTTAGTTTTATGACTGACATTATTTTATCCTTACCTTGAGATTTAAGCTAGCGGTTATTTGCTAACCCCATTTACTGGCGGTTGTATACCCATGCTATGTAGGAAATGACTATTCTACTCCTCATGCTTAGTATGTGGATTTAGTATAAGCATTTGGACGGATGTGGTGAGCTTCTAACCTTTCGAAAGGCATCATTTCATGTTGTGGATTCTTTTTAGACACTTTTCTTTTATGTTGGATATTGGTTTTTTCCATGGTTGGAGGCATGTCCCAACTGGACTTGTTTACTCTTTTGGATAAAGGCTTTGTGGAACTTCTGGGGGTTGGTATGGGAGGGATCGGCAGAGGTGTCAACCTTAACATTGGTATTAATATTGAGGTTGGCATCATCAGACATAATTTCTCACCGTTCTATCATATTATATTTTGGGATTAATTTTCATATTATATTTTGGTATTCCCTTTGATTTATGGTCTATGGTTTGGTTTGGTATGGTTGGACAGTTGGTGAAGTACGGTTGGACTCGGTTGGGTCGGTCAGGTTGTGACCCTATCCCAAAGTCTTAATGAGAACAATAACATTATCTTGTTATATAATCAAAATTTATTCCATCTAAGGCTGGATCTGGATTGATGGGTTGGGCAACAGGGAGTGATAACGCTCAACTTACACCTCAAATTAGTGTAAGGCGGTCTTCGTCAATATATTTACCCAAATTTGGAGTCGGGGTCGAATCCACAAGGAACAATGTGAGTGGCGATTAAGCTAATTTGAAGCTATAGCTACAAGTTCAATTCAAACAAATGGTACAAAAATATAAAATTAAAATGGGGGGTTTTGAAAGTATCAAGTAATGTTGTCACTTCAATATTAATGTTTGTAATCAATATAAATGGGAAACCAGAGCTATGTTCACCAAGGGTTTCGGGAATTGACAGATACTAGGTAATGCTAGAGATTCTCAAAATGATTAGAACAGCAAAATATCCTTGACGATTATACTATCTGACTTATCTCTCAACCTCACCAGATAATTTATTACCTAATTCTCTCAAACTTAATAACTTATCTATTTCCAATAGGATGTTATCTCAGGTTGATTAATCCAATTACGACATTAATCATTAAACAGAATATTGGTAGCTTCTGAGTCCCTGTTGATAATTCATGTCCTCTAGTCTATTTCTTTGTTAGAAGAAAATAAAACTTAAGGCATAACCTAATGTTTGCAACCACTAGATTTCAGTTAAAATAATAGAATTTCAAGATGTTCCACTACTCTTTGAATCCATTAAACACCTAGTATCATATCAAACCCTAGTCCATGGATCCCATAACCCAACTAATGGAATTAGCCGCTCATGATTTGATGAACGAAATCACAAGTTGAATTCATAATGATAAGGATAACTTATGATTAGGTGGAAAACAGCAAGTAGTTTTTTTGATTGAATCAAAAGGTAGAAAACCAAAAATAGTTGATAAAAATAAAAAAAATAATTGATGTAAGAGAGCAATGTTACGTGCCTCTCTTCCCTAGGTTAATTATCTGATAGATAAATTATGAATGAATAAAAAATCCTAAAAGATGCTATTTATACTATAGATTAATTAAGGTAATAAAATAACAAAATCACAATTGGGCTCGAATTTTGGTGATGACATATTGGTGTTGATCGTCAGGCTTCTGACGGCATCTCAGATATGTCATTAGAAGTCGTGCCTTCTTAACCTGTTCTGCCTCACTCTGATGATGTCCTTTGATGGCTTACCAGAGGAGTGATGACATGTAGCAAATGTCATCAGATCTTCATCTTATTTTACCATGTTCTGTCCCATTTAACTGTATCTTCTAATGACTTACCACACTTGTGGTGACAAATTGAGAATGTCGTCACCTTCATCCTGCAAATTTTCTTTACTGTTCTTCCTGACGCCTTTTTTGATAACTTACCACATCTCTGACAGCTTGCAATAATTGCCGTCAGACTCATATTAGCTCACTTGTACTAGATTTTACTTATTTTGTTCATCTTTTCTATGTTTTCCTCCCATCCTTCACTTTCCTACAAAATATTAAGAAATAACATCAAAAACACCAATAATTACTTACGAACTTATAATTATTTCAAGTTAAAAAATCTTAAATATGCTACAAAAATCTAGCACATTAGGGAGTGGTCCCCGATCTTGTTGGACTTGGGATGCCTATTACGACAATGCCCGGAGTTATTTCATGTCAAATTAGTATTAGAGATTTAGGTTTATGGTCTACTAGGAAGTCCACAAAGCCACGTCGAGTAGAGTCTCTTTTAGGGGTATGAAGCGTGCCGTACTAATAAGAGGAATACAATAAGACATTTAAGAATGTTTAACTTTCTTGTTATTTTATCTTAAAGCTTGAGTTCTCAATCCTTGAATCTCCCGTAATACTTGTTTGTCCATCTTTCAGATCATGCTTCCTAGATTTGGAACACAAGAAAATTATTCCATACCATCTGGGGATAATTTTGAAGGGGTACGTCTTACATTTGGAGTACATCTTTGATCTTATGGTTCTATTCCTGATGGTGCTAGAGTTTCTCTTATTCTGGTTAGTTGTCCTCAGGTCCCTGAAGGCAACGTGCCGAACATGAAAATTTGTTAGTCTATTATGTCATTACCCAATTAGTTACTGCTTAGGCTGAGCGGGGTGCGACTAGTGCTTTGTCTACTGAGGCTAGAAGGGTTGGTCAATTTATGAAGATAGGTCTTCCAACTTTTACTAGGGTGAAGGTAGAGGTGGATCCACATGGCTTTTGGATAAAATAGAAAAGATCTTTCGGGTGATGTAGGCTGCTAATGTAGAGGAGATTAACTTTGTAGCTTATCAGCTCAATGATATTACTTACAAGTGGTATAAGGAGTAGGATATGGATAGAGGTGATATAGATGAGGAAGGATTATGAGAGTCTTTTCCAAATGCCTTCATGGATTGGTTCTTTTCTCAAGAGTTAAAGAAAGTAAAGATGGAGGAATTTATGAATCTCAAGTAGGGGAGGATGTCTATAAAAGAATATGCTTTGAAGTTCCACCAGCTATTAAGTCATGCTCCTGATTTGGTGGCTGATATCAGGTTTAGTATAAGGAAGTTCTCATCTAGATTGTGTACAGATTTGATACTGAAGATCAAGACTGTGTTGCTGATTAAAGATATAGATATCTTGAGGATGACTGTTAAAATATAGCAGGTTGAGAAAGAGAAGAGGAAATATGCGGATTTTAGGGATAGGCAAGGAAAGCGTAGCAGGTTTTCTGATCAGGGAGGTGCTTAATCTCACGGAGGTAGTGATGATGGAAAGTGGAAGAAAAAGAAGTGGGTAGTTTGATATCCTTTATTGCCAGTGCTCCTTACTATATCAGTCGGGAGACATGTGTAATCAAGGTGGTGACAATTCTCGAGCACATATTGCCCAATCTCAGTTGAGCGGAGGTCAGTCAATTTCTTTGTGTCCTCCTTGTCAATTTTGTGATCATCTTCATCGGGGTTATTGTAAAGGATAGAAGGGCTAAGTGCTTCATATGTGGCCAGGTAGGCCATCAACTCAGGGATTGTCAGGTCAATAAGGTTGTTACGGAGGCGAATAAGATTCTTGGGGCTTCATCTTCTGCTTCTACACTTGGTGATGTGGGATCGACTTCTTTTACAGCTCCTATTTCTAGTGTTGGTCGCAACAGGTTGTATGCTTTGGCATCCTGACAGGAAGCCAAGGAATCACCTGATGCCATTACTAGTACGTTAAAAATTTTCTCTCATGATGTATATTATTTGCTTGATCTAGGGTCGACTATTTCTAATGTGACTCCATATGTTGTTGTGTCTTTTGGTTTTGATTCAATTATTGTCTTGGATCTTTTTTCTATTTCTATCCTGGTTGGTGACTCAGTTATTGCAAAGAGAGTGTATAGGGGTTATGTGTTATCTGTTAGAAGTAAGAAGACCTTGGCAGATCTATTTGAGTTGGACATGGTACATTTTGATGTAATCTTAGGTATGGATTGGTTGCATTCTTGTTATGCATCTGTGGATTGTCAGACCCATAGGGTTATCTTTAAATTCCTTGGTACACTGGTTATAGAGTGTTAAGCTTGTTCCTTCTCTCCTAGGGGATATTTTTTACTTATCTTAGAGCTCCGATATTAATATCTAAGGGTTTCCCTTATCACTTGGTCCAAGTTAAAGATTCTAACTCGGAAGTTCCTTCTTTATTTTTGGTCCCTATGGTTAATTAGTTTCCAAAGGTCTTTTCAAACGATCTCCCTAGTTTTCTCCGAATAGGGAAATAGAGTTTGGTATTGATTTGCTTTCGGACACTCGTCCAATTTCTATTCCTCTGTATAGAATGGCTCTGACTGAGTTGAGGGAACTTAAGGTCCAACTTAAGGATCTTCTGGATTAGGGGTTTATTTTTCCTAGTATTACTCCGTGGGATACACTGGTGTTGTTGCTTAGCAAGAATGATGGTTCCTTTTGGATGTGCATTGACTACACAAAGTTGAACAAGTTGACGATCAAGAACACGTATCCTCTTCTTGGGATAGATAATCTGTTTCATCTGTTACAGGGTTCCATGTTCTTCTCTAATATAAATCTTCGATTTAGGTACAATCATCTTAAGATTAGGGAGGTTGATATCCCTAAGATAGGTTTCATAACCGGTATGGGCCTTTTGAGTTCTTGGTGATGTCGTTTGGGTTGAGTAATGCTCCAGCAACATTTATGGACCTAACAAACAGAGTGTTCAGGCAGTATTTGGATCTCTTCACCATTGTGTTTATTGATGACATTCTGGTTAATTCAAAAAGTGAGGTGTATTTTGCTAATCAGCTCCATGTGGTATTAAAGACCCTAGAGGAACAATAGTTGTATGCCAAGTTCTCTAAGTGTGAGTTCTGGTTAAACACTGTGAGTTTGTTGGGTCATCTTATTTCTAGTGAAGGGATCATAGTAGATCTACAGAAGGCTATTGTGGTTAAACGGTGACCTAGACCCATGACTCCAATCAATATCTGAAGCTTCTTAGGTTTGGCCGAGTATTATAGGCGGTTTGTGGAAAGCTTTTCTTTGATAGTTTCTCTTTTGACTAAGTTGACTCAGATGAAGGTTAAGTTTTCTTGGTCAAATTCTTGTAAAGGGAGTTTTAATAAGTTTAAGAATATGTTGACTTTGACTTCAATACTGACCTTGTCGAAGGGCAATGATGGGTTTGTGGTTTATTGTGATGTATCTCGGTTAGGGCTTGGTTATGTGTTGATGCAACATGGGAAGGTTATTTCCTATGCTTCCAGGAAGTTGAAGGTACATGTGAGAAATTATCCTACTCATGATTTGGAGTTGTTGGCAGTTGTGTTTACTTTGAAAATATGGCAGCATTATTTATATAATGTTCACGCAGATATCTTTTCTAATCACAAGAGTCTTCAGTACATTTTCACTCAGAAAGAACTTAATCTCAAGCAGAGGATGTGGCTTGAGCTTCTCAAGGATTATGATATGAGTGTTCACTACCGCCTTGATAAGGCTAATGTGGTTGCTAATGCTCTTACTAGGTTGTCCATAGAAAGTTTGGCTCACGTGAAGGAAGGCAAGAAGGAATTGGTGATGGATATTCACCGATTAGATAATCTTGGAGTTCGTCTCTTAGACTCTAAAGATGGTGGTTTGATGGTGCACGAAGTGGTTCGACCATCTCTTGGTGCGGAGATTAATGAGAAGCAAGTGCTAGATCCTGTCTTCATAAAAATCAAGGGTGATGTTGGTGAACAAATTGTAGTAGAGTTTGAGATCTGTGGTGATGGTACTTTATGGTACAAAGGGAGGTTATGTGTTCCAGATATCAATGGGTTGTGGCAAAGGGTTTTGGATAAGGCGCATGAGTCGCGCTATGTTGTTCATCGTGACTCGACTAAGATGTATCATGATCTTAAGGAGATCTACTAGTGGAATGGCATAAAAAAGGATGTGGCTGAATTTGTGATCCAGTGCATAGTCTGTCAACAAGTTAAGATTGAGCACATGAGGCCAGGAGGGTTGTATCAAGAAATTGATTTTCCCAAATAGAAGTGGGAAGTAATTAATATGGACTTCATTACAGGTCTTCCTCGATCTTCAAATTAGTATGATTAGAGTTAGGTCATTGTGGATAGGATGACCAAGTCTGCATATTTCTTGCAAGTGTAGACTACCTTCTCGGCAGAAAATTATGTGTGGTTTTATCTTAAGAAGATTGTGAAGCTGCATGGGATATCTGTTTCGATTATCTATGATAGTGGTATGCAACTTACATCTTGTCTCCGACGATCTTTCTAGAAAGGGTTAGGGACTAAGGATTGTTTGAGTACTATTTTTCATCCACAGTCGGATGGGAAAGTGGACAAAACCATTTAGACATTGGAAGATATGCTTCGTGCCTGTGTGATTGACTATAGTGTCAGTTCGGTTGAACATCTACTTTTAGTAGAGTTTGCTTACAACAATAGCTATCATTCTAGTATTGGTATGGATTCTTTTGAGTCGTTGTATGGTAGGAGATGTAGATCTTCTATTCGGTGGTTTGATCTTAGAGAAGTGGATATGTTTGATCCTGATTTGGTTTATCAGGCGATGGATAAGGTGAAGGTGATTTGAGATAGGCTTAAAGCTACCCAAATTCTCCAAAAGTCCTATACAGATGTTAGGCGTAGAGACTTAGAGTTTAAGGTCGTGGATAGGGTGTTCCTTGGTAACGCTCAAACTACACCTCTCTAATGAGAATGTAAGCGATTGTTGTCAATAAAAAACCCAACTATGTTGGGTTCGAAATCCACAGAGAATATGGTGTAAAATTAAGTCGTTTGCGATTTAATCAACTGATAGTTGGATGTTTCTAGAAAAGGGGTTTTTTAGTTTAACAAGTAATTGTTGGTTACTTTACATTCAGTGTTCGTAATCAAGAGTTTATGGAAAACCAAAATTATGTTCACTAGGGCTTTTGGTACTTGACAGATGCTACTAGTGGTTCAAGATTCTCATGGTAGGTAGGACAATAAGTTATCTTTATCGAAGTTATGCTTAAATGTCTCTCGACCTACCTAAGCATTTAATTACCTAATCCTGTCGGACTTAGGGAATTGATATTCACTGCCCAGATTTTAACTCAGGTTAACTAACCTTGTTACAGTGCTGATTATTAAACGGAGTATTTCCAAGTCCCTGTTAATAATTCACTTCCAACTATATTTGATTTCTTTCTCAAGCAAATCAATGTAGATGGTATCTATCGTTTGCAACCAACAGATAATAATTAAAACATCAGAATCATCACGGAGTCCTACCACCTTTCGAATCTTGAAAACTCAACACCTTATCAAGACCTAACCTTAGATCCCATAATTCAAGTTAAAGGAATTTAGCCGCTCAAGACGTAATAATCGAAACACCTAGATGAATTCATGCTTTGAAAGATAAACTTACCACAAAGTGAATAGAAACTAGAGATTCTCAGATTAAATTACAAAGGACATCCCAAAATAATGAATATAATCTTTTCAAAGTAATTGCTTTCTCAAGCCAAGAAGTTGAGAGAAAAAAAATCAAAGTATATTGCTCAAAACTTAAGGTTCGACACTCCAAGAAAACCCTAAACAAGGCTTTAAATAGTTCACCCTAATTATGGAAACCAAATAATAAAATTCAGAAATTCTTCGGATTAGGTAACGCCATTCGTGATAGCCTATCAGGAGGCTGGCGAATTATCACAAATGTTGTCAGCTTTCTTTATGCTTTTGGTACTTGCTGCCTACCACTGACGATAAAAAGTGACGCCCGGTCAGCTCCTTGACAATCTATCACTAAATGTCGTCAAGTATCTTCTTCAGTTCTCATGTGCTGCCTTAGGTTGACGGCATTCTTGATGGCTTATTGGATCCTTATCGACCTATCATAAAATGTCATCACAGCTTTCAATCTTAGGCCAATTCTCTGTCTATGGCTGACGATGAATCTGGTAGCTTATTACAAGACTGACGACTTATCAGAAATGTCGTCAGCCACACTTTTGCCTCTATCTACTTTTGATTTCAACTCCTTTGCTTCCATTCTTGTTGGTTCTCTATCATATTTGCTTCTACTACAAAATCAGACATAAACCAATCAAAAACGACAAAAGTTGCTAAAGACTTTGCAATTATTCTTAGTTAAAAGCCCTAAATATGTTAGCATTAGCTCACACATTAACACCCTCAACTTAAAACAATTGCTTGTCCTCAAATAACTCAACACAACTAAGAGAATACAAGACACATTAGGCAGTCAATCATCCACATTATCTCAAAACACTTTAACCATCTCTAAGGTCAGTCATTTCAAGTACAATGAAGAACACCAATGCAACATATAGACATTAGCTACGACATTAATTCAGCTACATTAACCATGCATATACCAGCATTACACTCTCCAAACAAGTTAGTAATTAGCAATATATCTGGTGTGCCCTCACAACAAAGAAATTCCCCTAATCATCTCAGTATTTATATATGTAACCATAGGGACAATCAAAACGCTCACTCTTAGAACGCAGTTCCAATCTGTGTATGCCAAGTACCATAGGCTTGCCCTTATTTTCATTACCCCGATCTTCAGGTAAGTCATCTAGGATCACTATAGGACTTCTCTTAGACTTGTAATGTAGGCTAGGGATGGTATGATAATTGATGGTATTGCTCACACACACATGGCACACAAGTATATCACAAGCTACAACTCATTCAGTTTATGCAACTGTTTAGCAATGATTATTATGTTACTAGAACTAATGCCATACAAAGATGCACGATGGTCGCACTTAAATAAAAATCACTCAGTTTAAAGTAGTCAACCACTTAAAGTGGTATACAAAAATCTCAAAAACAATTCAACTGCCTCAAGTACAAGTATTTCTCCGAGTTGACTACAAAATTTTACAACAACAAATTTACCCTACACCCTCAACTTAAAATCAAAGAAAATCTAAACTTAGGGTTAGAGTATACCTAGAATGGATCAATCTCGGAGGTCATGGGTTGCCTCCCATGCAGCTCTTAATTTAACGTCGTGGCACAACTCAGCTATCTCGATTATATCAGACTTTATTGAGACAGATAGTAGTGATACTTTTCATCAATTCTTTCAGACCAATGTAAAGCTTGACTCGTTGCCCATTCACCTTGAAGGTGCTGCCGTCTTAATTTTCAAGTTCTACTACTCCAGATGAGTAGACTTGACTAACTCTAAATAGGCCTGACCACTTGGATTTAAGCTTACCTGGGAACAATTTAAGTCTGGAAGTGAACAGAAGCACCAAATCACCCTTGAAGTCTCATTTCTTATCCTTCAATCATGGTACTTTTTCATATTTTCTTTATATAGGTCCGCTCGTTCATATGCCTTGAGATGAAATTCATCTATCTCATTCAGTTCTCCCAGTCTTAGCTCTACTGCCTCCTTCCAGCTCAAATTCAACCTTTTGAGTGTTCATAAGGCCTTGTGCTCCAGCTCTATTGGTAGGTGGAAAGCTTTTCCATAGACCAGATGAAATGGTGAAATGCCAATGGGTGTCTTGAAAGAAGTTTGATATGCCCACAAGGCATCATCAAGCTTTCGAGACCAATCTTTTCGGCTAGCATTCACTGTTTTTGCTAGGATGGCTTTAATCTCTCGATTTGACACCTCCACTTACCCACTAGTTTATGGGTGATATGGAGTGACTACTTTATTTTGTTTCACCCCATATTTTGCTAAGGCTAATCAGAACACTTTGTTGCAAAAATGAGATCCTCCATCACTTATAATAGTGCGTAGTACTCCAAAACGAGAGAAGATATTCTTTTTGAGAAAAACAACAACTCTTTTTCCTTCATTGTCAGACAAGGCAACAAATTTGACCTATTTTGAGATATAGTCGACAATAACTAAAATGTACTTCATCCCATATGAGCTTACAAAAAGGCCCATGAAATCGATGCCCCATACATCAAACAATTCCATTTAAAGCATCTTAGTCAAAGGCATCTCATGCCTTTTGGATATTGATCCCTTCCTATGACATTGGTCACATTTAAGCACAAACTCATGAGCATCCTTGAAATTTGTTGGCCAATAGTAACCACTCTGCAACACCTTCGTAGCCGTTCGGTCACCTGCATGGTGACCTCTAACTGGGGAAGCATGGCATGCTTCCAATATGCATAATACATCCACTTCCAGCATGCATCTCCTTATAATATTATCCGCACATCGCCGAAAAGATATGGCTCATCCCAGAAGTAATATGTCACATCATGCAAGAATTTTTTTCTTTGATGGAAAGAAAGATTTTCTCGGATGATCTCACTCACAACATAATTTGCATAATCAGCATACCAAGGAAATTGTTCCACAGCAGCAGCCAAGATCTCCTCATCCAGGAATGCATCATTTATCTCTATTTCATCACTAATTACCTGTTCACCTTCCATTCTAGATAGATGATCTGAAACTTGGTTTTCATAACCTTTCATATCTTTGACCTTAAAGTCAAATTCTTGTAGCAGCAGGACCCATCAAATCAACTTTGGTTTTGCATCCTTCTTCACCATCAAATACCTCAAGGATGTATGGTTAGTGTGGACCACCAGTTTGGTCCCAAGCAGATAAGAGATAAACTTCTCAAAAGCAAACACTACCGCCAGAATTTCCTGCTCAGTGATGCTGTAATTCTTTTGCGCTCCATTTAGTGCTTTGCTGGCATAATATATCAGATGAAATAGTTTGTCCCTCATTTGTCCCAATACATCTCCAAGGGAAACACCGCTTGTATTACACATGATCTCAAATGGTTTTGACCAGTCTGGTGCAACAACAATAGGGGCCTCAACCAACTTCTTTTTAAGGTATTCAAATACTTTCAAGAACTCATAATCGAAGAAAAATTTCACTTCTTTCTCCAAAAGTTTGCAAAGTGGATTTGCAATCTTTGAGAAGTCTTTTATAAATCTCTAATAAAAGCCAACATGTCCAAGAAAACTACGCACTTTCTTCACTGAAATGAGAGGTGGTAGTTTCTCAATAACTTCCACCTTTGCTTGGTCAAATTCTATCCTTTTTTTTGAAATTTTATGGCCGAGAACGATGCCCTCCTTTACCATAAAATGACATATTTCCCAGTTAAGCACCAAATTAAATTCAACACATCTTTGCAAGGCTATACTCAGGTTCGATAAACACATCTCAAATAAATCTCCTACCATAGAGAAATCATCCATGAATACCTCTATGGTGTCCTCCACCATATCTGAAAAGATAGACATCATACACCATTAAAAAGTGGCGGGTGCATTGCATAGCCCAAATGGCATCCTCTTAAATACAAAGGTTCCATATGGACATGTAAATGTCGTCTTCTCCTAATCTTCAGGAGCAATAAAGATTTGGTTGTATCTGGAATAACCAGCCAAGAAGCAATACAACCCCCTTCAAGCTAATCGATCAACCATTTGGTCCATAAAGGGCATCGGGAAGTGGTCTTTTAAAGTCCATAAATTCAGCTTGTGGTAGTCCATGCAAACTCTCCACCCAGTAACAGGCCTGAGTGGAATCAACACGTTCCTTTCATTTGCAACCACAGTCATGCCCCCTTTTTTGGGCACGCATTAAACTGGGCTCACCCATTTGCTCTTAGAAATAGGGTAAACCACTCCTGCATCTAACCACTTAATAATCTCCTTCTTAACCACCTCTTTCATTGGTGGTTTAAGAAGGCGCTGATGCTCTATGGTTGGAATACATTCTTCCTCAAGTTGAATCTTATGCATGCAGATGCCAGGAGGAATGCCAATAATATCTGCGATGGTCCATCCTGTAGCTGTCTTGTGCCTATGAAATACTGAAATAAGTGCGTTTACCCGTTGCTCACCTAAATCAGCCACAATAATAATAGGTAGCGAGTTCCCATTGCCTAAAAACACGTATCGTAAGTGCCCAAAAAATTCTATCAATTCCAACACTGGAGGCTCCTTAATATACGGCTTGGCTGGTGGTGTTGGTTGATTAGCAAGGTGAAGGTCTAGATTTTTAGGGGCATAAGGATATGAACCCATTCCTGCCAAAGAAAAAATAGTCTCTTCATACTCCCCGTTGCCTTCACTATCAAAATTCATCATAACCGCGACCAAAATTTTGACAACAAGTTGCTCAGCTATTGATACCTCTTATTCGTCCTCATAATACACATCAACTACTGAGAACGCACTTATTTCTTCATTATGCTTCATTGATTACACACATCAAACTATACCACTTCAACATTCATCCTGAATAAGAGCTCATTCACTATCAAATCAATCAACACACTTCTGGTTGTGAGGAAAGGTCGACCCAAGATTTTGGGCACCTCAAAGTCCACCTCGAAATCTAGAATAATGAAGTTTGCAGGGAATATGAATTTGGACACGTTCACTAACACATCATACAAAATGCCAATGTGTTGCTTTACTGACCTATCTGCCATCATGAGTCGCATGTTGATGGGTGTGGGATTAACCAGTCCCAACTTTCTATTAACAGCCAGTGGCATCAAATTAATGCTTGCTCCCAGATCATATAATTCCTTGGCAAATTCCATAGTCCCAATTGTGCAGGGAATAGTAAATGCCCCTGGGTCTGGCTTCTTCTGCACCAAGGTCCTTATAGAAATAATGCTATAATAATGGAGATTACCCTCCAATTCATATCTCACTGCTCTTTTCTTAGTTACAAGGTCCTTCATGAATTTCATGTATCCTGTCATTTGCTCAAGTGCCTCAATCAAAGGCACATTTATTGTCAATTGCTTGAGTACTGCCATGAATTTGTTGAATTTTGCATCATCAATTTTTTTCTTCAATTATTGAGAAAAAGGAGGTGGTGATCTAGGGATAGTTTTCAGCACTACCTCCTTCTTTTTTCTTTAACTCTTTCCGGAGCATCATCAGAATTATCTAGCTTCTCAGACTCTACTGGACCACTTTCTTCTGGTTCAACATTAACTACCTCATCAACTACAGGTTTACCCACAGAAGGTCTAGGTAATATCTTACCACTTCTAGTAGTAATATCTATGCATGAGCCATCATTCCATAGATTCTAGATCATATCACTTGGTAATGTTTTGCTATTTCTCTGGTAGAATGATATAAAGAGTTGGCTCATCTGCTGCTTCAACTGTTTGATTGCGGTGGAGTGTGAGTGCGCTAATTGATTGATGGATGTTAGATCAATCTTTATGGTGGTTACACCAGATTTGGTTGCCTTCACTCCCTTCAATAACTTAGCCATCATGTCCTCCATGGATATCTTTTTAGAACTTGTTAAAGCAGCCTCACAATTTCTAGAAGGAACATATAGCCCACTCCTGTCATTGTTATTCCTCCAATTTCCCTGTTCCCTATCTTTATAACTAGGCTTATCATAAAAGTTCCAAACTTGATTACCTTTTCTATTGCCTTGAAAACCCCCTTGATTATTAACATGGTTAGCCTCTTTATCTGCATCAGCCTCAATCCTATCCTGAGATCCCACAGCTTTCACCTTTTCAGTCTTGCTTAATAGCAAGTGCTTGGTTAGCAAGTCCATCTATGTTTTAAGGTGAGCCATGTATTGGTAACGCTCCTTATCTCTTCTGCATTATTTTGCAGTAATACCCACAAAAGCAGTAAGGTGGCCACCACAGAGTCTCTGGTATGCCATGCCTGACTCTGTTTGGTTATTCTGTCCAGCCTCTTTGAAGGCTCTAGGAATGTAAGATCAACAAATGAACCATTAGCAGAATTGTCTACAATTGGCTTTGTAATAGAGTTAAGAGACCTATACAAAGTCTCCATCAAATGTATGTCCGTCATGTTATGGTTCGGACACTATGTCAGCTTCTTTTTAAATCTTTCCCAGGTTTCATGCAAGGCTTCAATCGGGAGCTGCCTAAAGTTTCGGATCTCGTCCCTTAACATTAGCCTCTTGAAAGACGGAAAGAACCTTTTTAGGAAATCTCTTTTCAACTGCCTCTAGTTGGTTATAGAATCGGGTGTCAGCTTATTTAGCCATAAAATTGCCTCCTCAGACAGAGACAATGGGTACAATCTCAACTGGATAGCATTTTGGCCCACTCTTGGGTTATTAAAAGATTTACAGATGGTGACAAAATTCACCAGATGTAGGTTTAGGTCATCCCTAGGAAGGCCACCAAACAACCGCTTCAGATTGAAGAGTTAGATCATAGTACTAGTAATGTTGAATTTAGCTCTAGGTGGGAATGGTGGAGGAATTATTTCACCCGTTACACCTACTCTATCCATTCGCTCATCATCATTATTGAGATCATACTGGACCAGCTGATACTCTTCTTTTTCTTGGAATGGTCAGTTCCTGTTAACATTATGCTATATTGGTGCAGCTATCTACTCTGCACGCCTTGGGTTACTAGGATTCACTAAATACTCATCTCCTAAATCATCGTCCTCAGGATTTTGATGTTATGCTCATTGACCGATACACATTCACCTGAGCTCTAGCTAAGGCTGCTAATCTGTCAGCCTCTTGCTGTTCTGCCATTCTTCCAATTCACTGTAGTTCAGGATTAGGTGGTAATAATGGTTCACCAAAACTTTCGGTTCTTGGCATACACTATAAAGATCCTGCAATAAACAAAAACAACAATGTAAAACTACGAAACTTAACTAAAAGTCAATTTGTGCACACAAACTTCAGTTTACAACCGTATTCCTCGGCAACGATAGTATTTTTGGTAATGCTCAAACTACACCTCTCTAATGAGAATGTAAGTGATCGTTGTCAATATAAAAGCCAACTAGGTTGGGGTCAAATCCCACAGAGAATATGGTGTGAACGTAAGTTGTTTGTGATTTAATCAATTGATAGTTGGATGTTTCTAGAAAAAGGGATTTTTAGTTTAACAAGTAATTGTTGGTTACTTTACATTCAATGTTCATAATCAAGAGTTTATGAAAAACTAGAATTATGTTCACTAGGGCTTTTGGTACTTGACAGATGCTACTAGTGCTTCAAGATTCTCACGGTATGTAGGACAACAAGTTATCTTTATCGAAGATATGCTTAAATGTCTCTCAACCTACCTATGCATTTAATTACCTAATCCTCTCGAACTTAGGGAATTGATATTCACTTTCCAGATTTTACCTCAGGTTAACTAACCTTGTTACAACGCTGATTATTAAACGGAGTATTTCCAAGTCCGTGTTGATAATTCACTTCCTACTATATTTGCTTTCTTTCTCAAGAAAATCAAAGCAGGTGGTATCTATCGTTTGCAACCAACAGACAATAATTAAAACATCAGAATCATTAAGGAGTCCTACCACTTTTCAAATCTTAAACACTCAACACCTTATCAAGACCTAACCCTAGATCTCATAATTCAGGTTAAAGGAATTTAGCCGCTCATGACGTAATAATCAAAACACCTAGATTAATTCATGCTTTGAAAGATAAACTTACCACAAAGTGAATAGAAACTAGAGATTCTCAGATTAAATTGCAAACGAAATCCAAAAATAATTAATATAATCTCTTCAAAGTAATTTATTTCTCAAGCCAAGAAGTTAGAGAGAAAAAAATCAAAGTATATTACTCAAAACTCAAGGTCCGACACTCCTAAGAAAACCCTAAACAAGGCTTTAAATAGTTCACCCTAATTATGGAAACAAAATAATAAAATTCAAAAATTCTTTGAATTAGGTAACGCCATTTGTGATAGCCTATCAGGAGGCTGACGACTTATCACAAATATCGTCAGCTTCCTTTATGCTTTTGGTACTTGCTGCCTACCGTCGCCGACAAAAAGTGATGCCCTATCAGCTCCTTGATGACCTATCATAAAATGTTGTTAATTCTCTTCTTCAGTTCTTATGTGTTGCCTTAGGTTGATGGCATTCTTGATAGCTTATCAAATCCTTGACGACCTATCACAAAATGTCATCACAGCTTTCAATCTTAGGCCAATTCTTTGTCTATGGCTGATGATGAATTTTATAGCTTATCACAAGGCTGACGACTTATTAGAAATGTTGTAAGCCACAATTTTGCCTCTATCTACTTCTGATTTCAACTTCTTTGCTTTTATTTTTATTGGTTCTCTATCATATTAGCTTCTACTGCAAAATCAAACATAAACCAATCAAAAATGACTAAAGTTGCTTAAGACTTCATAATTATTCTTAGTTAAAAAGCTCAAATATGTAAGCATTAGCTCATACATCATTCTTCAAGGTATTGCCTATGAAGGGAGTGGTTCTATTTAGCAAAAAGGGGAAACTTAGTCCTAAGATCATTAGTCCTTATGTTATTTTGTAGAGAGTTGGTAATGTTGCTTTTGAGTTGGGGTTTCAATCTAGCTTAAGTTTGGTTCATTTGGTCTTTTATGTTTCTATGTTAAGGAAGTTTGTTGGTGATTCTTCTTTGGTTGTCTCATTAAAAGGAATTGGTATTTTAGATTCTCTGTCTTATGAAGAAGTCCTGATTGAGATCTTAGATAGGCAAGTTCATCAGTTGCAGACCAAGGATGTGGCTTCGGTACATGTTCTATAGAAGAATAATAAGGTGGAAGAATCTACTTGGGAAGTGGAAGAGGACATGAAGTCCATGTATCCAAATTTATTTTTTGCTCCTGGGATTTGTGCGGAAGGTATGTGTTCTTGAACACATCTTTATTTTCTAAATTTGTTAAAGAAAAGATTAACATCTTTGACTCTTTGTTTTAAAACTTTATTAAAGGGATGTTTGATAATGCAAATGACACTTTGTGTGGTTACCCCTACCTTGTCCATCATTCGGGGATGAATGTTCCTAGTGAAGGAGACTGAAATATCCTGGGTTTTGATCCATACAAAATTTCCTGGAAATCTATTCTCCGAACCTAATACAACTCATGGGTACGAGCCGTATACTGGGGTATGGGTGGTATGGTCCTATGGTATGATGATTAGTGTTAGTTGGTAGAATGTTTTTTATAACTTGAATAGTCGCAACTTAGGGGTACGAGTCATAAGTCTTTGTACGAGTTATATCGGTGACTCATATAGTGGCTAGTGTTTGATCCTCCTGGAAATTCATTCTGCCAGGGAAATAGATCATGTGTACATATCATATGATGATGTAATGACTTGGTTGGATAAGTCATATACTGGACACCGTCTGATCCAAATGTTAAGGACTGGGTACGACTGGTGAAAACTAATTATAAGGAAGGGTACGACTCGTAAGAGGGTCAATCGTATTCCTGTGATGGGTTTTAAAGAGATTTAAGTGGGGATATTCTGGAAATTTTTCTTGTTACTCGAATTATGACCTATAACTTCTAATCCACTTAGGAAGTTATTTAACCTATTATTCTATTCATTAATACTTAGAAACTATTCTAAAACATCTCATAATTCTCTCAAGAGCTTTTGGGAAAAGGAAGCTAGGGTTTCATTTGGTGGATTGCTTTGGGGCTTCCTTTGTTGATTTCATTCCATCAATTCTTGGTTTAATGCATGATTCTCTTCCCCCATTGTAATTTCAACTAAAGGCATGGTTTATATGATTGATTTCATGATTTATACTATTTCATGATTGTGTTTTTTCAACTATTATTAAGGGTTTGGATATTGAATGCTTGGTTATGGTTTACTATGGTTTTAATTATTCTTTTATATGCATTCATGGAGGTTTTAGACCATTGGATTGCATGGTAATGGTTTAATGGTCTTTGGAATTGGTTTTTGTTAAATTATGCCTCCAAGGTGTTTGATAAAATGCTTATAAAGATGTGTTTATTGCATTGATTTCTTTTAATGGAACTTTTGCATGTTTTAAACGTGGTAAAGGATTTATGCCTGGTTTAAATGGTTTGAAAAGGCTAAAGGCTAAATGGTTATGCTTGTGGAGAACATGGAAGTCTCCCAAGTGGATTAAATATGATATATAGAAAGGGCACCTAAGGTCCCCTCAACCTCAATGGTTTGGCTATGGATATTACTTGCAAGTAATGGGATGGTATAACAATACCTCAAATATTGGCCTTGGTTAATAAATGGTAAATGAATTGTTTGGACATGGTTTTAATAGGGCATTAATGGTGGAAAGTTTAGCTAAGCCATGGAAGGTGGTGGTCCTGGGGACCAAAATTGGAAACTCATATTTGCCGATATGAGGGGCCTTCGATGACTATGTATGAGTGTCATATTTTATATTGGTGGGATGTACTAGTCATCCTATGGGATATTTCCCAGTCATGCGGCTACACGAACTGGACCCTTTCAGTAGGGGAGATAAACCCATAGCACCCATGGGTGGTTAGGACGACAAAGCTACACAAACAAGATAAAGGTTTAAAGTGCATGCTAAATCCAATCCCTTTTCCCGACATTTATATATGTATGGTTGTATGTATTATGGATGGTATTACTTGGTTTTCTGACTGGCATTATTTTATCCATGACCTAAGATTCATGCTAGCGGTCATTCGCTAACCATGTCTATTGGCGGCTGTATACCCATACTATGCATGAACCAGCCATTCTACTCCTCCTATTTAGCACGCAGATTCGGTATCAGCATTTGGAATGAAGTGGTGAGCCTCCATTCTTTTGGAAAGCATCATTAAATATTGTGGATTCTCTATAGACACTTGTCTTTTGTTTTGGATATTGGTTTTGGCCATGGTTAGGGGCATGTCCCAACCGGACTTGTTTACTCTTTTGGATAGAGACTTTGTGGTATTTCTGGGGGTTGGTATGGGTGAGATCAGTAGAGGTGTCAGCCTTAGCATTGGTATTGATATTGAGGCTGGCATCATCAGACATAATTTCTCACTATTCCATCATATTACATTTTGGGATATATTTTCATATTATGTTTTTGTATTCCCTTTGGTTTAAGGTCTATGGTTTGGTTTTGTATGGTTGGGCGGTTGGTGAAGTACGGTTGGACTTGGTTGGGGAAATCATGGTTGAGACCTAATCCCAGAATCTTAATAGAAAAATAATGTTATCTTGTTATATGCTCAAAATTCTGCCTATCTAAGGATGGATATAGGTGGCTGGGTTGGGCAACAAGGGGCGTGTAACGACCCGAAATTGCCTCCTGGGACGTCACACGGTGCTTAAGGCTATAAATAGCCCCAAGCTAACCCTTTGAGCTTTTTTCTACTAAAAACACTCATTTCAAGATGAAATAATTCAAACACTAGCATAGTCATATCCTATGAAAGAAAATATGGAGAAAATGCTCAATCCAAACAACCACGCAATACCAGAAAATCTCAATACAACCATAATCTGATAACTAGTCTGACAAAGACTTGACTAATCCATGAACTAGAGAGCCATTTGTATAGGTCCCCAATTGACTCGAAATGAACTGAAAGTAATAACATGGTCTCTCAAATGATGAAATATCTGATGATAGGTCCTTGAACCATGAGGACTCACCACTCTAGGGATGTAGATATAGGTACTTGGAAGTCACTAACGAGGCTAGGAATGAGCACCTGAACCTACATTATAAAACAATGTAGCACATTGGCGTATATATGGATCAACACTTGGGAATGTACTGAGTATGTGGAGGTGCATATATTTATATAAAACAATATCAATACGCTTTAATAAAATCATGCATGCAATAAGTAATGACTCACATGGCTTGAATAAGTATAAAATGTAAAGCTCATGAATCATGTAGAATGGAACATGTAACACAAATCTCGTGAGTCATCATAGTTTAACTTTGAAATCGGTAATCTTCTCTTATTCTCATTACCCATAGGATAAAGGAAACTTTAAGCAATACTTTCAACTTATTCATATGTCTCATGGAGAGTAAAACTTCTTTAATGCTCAAGAACTCATAACTCTTTTGAACTCAAGTACTTGAAATTTAGAATCATATAACTTTGAAACATACTTGAAGGCATTTTATTTACATTAGGAAAATATCTCGTTTCAAGCTTTAAGGAAATTATTCTGTCTCATTGGAAAGATACTCTAGTTTAGGGAAATAACTTGTATCAAGGGAAAATACTTTAGTCTTAAGGAAATAATTTTATCTCAAAGCTTTAGTTTTAAGGGAGATTCTCTTAACCGACATAAACCATACGAGCTACATGGAGTCCAATATTTTGTCCTCCTAAGGAAGAGACCCCACATTGGGGAGGAGAGTCATACTCTTGCTCGGGAGTATAACCTCAATTCAGTGATCACTTATCTCAGCCTCGGGCCCAATATCTTGGCTTTAGGCCCAAAAATCATCTCGGCCTCAGGCCCAACCTATGGTGGCACATAGTTTTAGGGTAAAAAATATGGTAACTTACCCAACTCAGTGCTAAATACTACTCCCTTTAGTTTATCTCGCTCATCTCATAAAAATCCACTTTAGAATAATCTCATGGTTCAATAAGAACCCAAAAATCAAATCTGTAATCTCATGTAGTAGAGTGGATTTCAAAACTCAATGACCATTAGGTCAAAACATTTCTCAACAATATCAGAATACTCAAATCATGGGTTCTTATAGCATAAGAGTTCATAAAATATCAAGTCTCAAGTAGGGCTTAATAACCCATAATTCAATCTCAAGTTAAAACTTATCAAAATCATAATAGATAGCATATAGATTCATAACTCATGTAGATATTTGGAAATTTCAGCAATTTGTCTCAAAATCTCAACATACTCATATACTCTAACATCTCAAACATCTCAACTTTTAACTTCTCAAGGATTAAAATCATAGGGTATAGACCCAGCTGCAATTTCTCAAGAAAACATGTAAAAATCATGCCATTAGACTCTCAATTCAAGGAAAAGATCAAAATTTTGTAATTAATAATAATGGGTGAAAACCCCCAATTCAATTTCATGTAAAATCTCATAAATTGCAGAGAATTATAGTTTAAATAAGCCTTTGGACGCAAGGGTGAAAGGATTACCCTTGTTCAAAACCCCACATACCTTAGATTATGAAATTGGATGAACAAGCTTGCTCTAAACTATTCTTCTTACTCTTGGGAGAGGGTTCTTGCAACCTTTGAACTTGGGGAACTCAAATCTCAACTAAATTTGTTGAATCTATGGTGAGTCCTTAGATTTCTTGAATAAGGGTTTTAGATTTGCTCTTGAGGGAGAAAACCTAGCCTTTGGATATTTTGGGAGATAATAAGGCTATCACGTTTGTTTGGAATATATATATGAGGGTTAAAAGGGAAAAGACCCAAAAGCCCCTTTTAAAAAGGACCTAAAAATACTAAACGAGGTTTGCGACAATCAGAGCGATGGTCCGTCGCAAGTCCGACGGTCTGTCGCATCGTCGTCCATCGCACGATGACCCAAAAAGGGACACACTGACTCTATACAATGATCGGATTGATAGTCCATCGAAGGTCCGATGGTCCACTGGATCATCCATTGTATGATGGCCAGGATGAGACCACGCTGCCTTAGTGGCGACGGTCTCAGCGACGATCCATCACAGCTTTGACAGTCCGTCGTCCTGGCTGTCGCACTTAGTCCAAGAAAGAGAGTTTTTGCCTTGGTTGTGATGGTCCAAGAGATGGTCCATCGCAAACTCGACGGTCCATCGGATCATCCGTCGCACCTGGGCGGTTCCGACAACTCTCAATAAAATGGCCATAACTTCTCACCCCGATGTCGGATTTGGACGAAATTGGTATCATTGGAAATCTAATTCAATTATCTACATGAAAAAGTCAAATTGAAGAAAATTCTATATGGTTTAAATACCAATTACTTGGGAAGTCTCTTCTCAATCTTTTAAGGCCTGAATTACACTTCGCTTGACACGCTCTAAGGCTTAGACTATAAGAGAACTTTGTAGGGTCTTACGGGGCAGTCCCCGCTCCTGGTTGGACATAGGATGCCTATTATGAAAAGGCCTGGGGTCGGGTCATGTCAATTTCCCACCTTAACTTGTTTATATGCCTCCCCACAAGAAATAAAATTTCACACACCAAGACATCAATTATGAAACAAGGAATTTAGGTGTAGAACGCTCTTTCTCTCCCAAGAAATCTCAATGCTAACAAGTACCATGCCATAGGCTTGACCCTATTTTCAATTGCCACTAAAAATGAAAATACTAGGTTGGGAATCACGAAGGGCTTTTTATGATTGTAACGTAGGTTTTTGGGTAGGGTAGGATATATTTTAGGAAAAACATGTCTAAACCCTCCTTGAACATGTACATCACACTATTCCATCCAACTTTTGGTCATGGGCAATTTCTTTTGTTTTCACTCTTTACATATGTGCCTAATTTTTATTTTCATCGTTCACCCATTTTCTTTTTTTATTTTTTTTTGCTTGCACCCTTAGTGATTCTCTTTCCTTTGTTGGGTCCTTTCCCTTTATTATTCATTTGTTCTTAATACTTGAACACATAGTCACTTACTTACAACTTCGTGGCCCAAAGTCACCTCTTTCCATTATCACTATCCCCAACATAGTCTTTTAGCCTCAAGTTATAATTTTAAGTTCAAGTAGGGTAGGATTCAAAAGAAGGATAAAGATTGAAAGACTCATGGCTTGTAATTTTTTTTCCAAAGAAATGTCTTAAGGCTCAAAGTGGGTGACTAGGGATAACATCTATGCAAGGGTAGGAATTTTAGGCTAAAATGGACTTCCAATGTCACAAATATGGCCTAAGATCATCTCCCCAACCAAGTAGAGTCAAAATTAGACTTGAAAGACTAATGAGGAAAGTTCTAGATTGTAAAAATACACACCATATTTGGACGAATAAGCTCACCACACACGGCATGTAAAATCCGCCATGGAGGTTCAATTGTCCCTTCTTCTAGAGACAAAAAATCGAGTATCTCCCAATTTTCACAAGTAAAAATTTTAGAGTTAGATAAAGAGAAAAGGATTTGTTACAAGTTTTCTCATGTCCATGCCCTCGATTATTGAAAAATTTTGGGACGGAGGGGATGTTCACTTTGCATGGGCACCACATATGAGTTTCTCATTATGGAACCAACCCAAGCCTTAACCTCACATTGTGGTTTTCGTACGGGCCAACCAACCATATGGCTATTCAATATTCTTTAGAGGTATAAATGCAATTCCAAAATCCGAACTGCTATAGGTACTCAGACTTCCCTTGCTTTTCTGAGTTTGATTCCATGGGTACTCAGACTCCCCCTGCATCCCTGGATCCAATCCCAAAAGAATGATTTCCACTTAAGAATTTTGTCACTCAATCTATCATTCAGAAAAGGCCGTCTGATATTTCCATTAGTAGACTAAAGAAAAAGTAGAAATCTAATAACAAAATAGCTAATCCATGCAAATATGGGAGCCATCAGAGTGCCTAAATATTATGACCCAAATAAAAATAAAAGTCATAAAAAAGAAGAAATAGAAAAATATCTAGAAATATCAATAATACATGCCCAGATCAAATGTATACAGAGATAGGGTCCCCCAACTAAAGAGGTGGCAGTGTCCTCGCTGCATAAATAATCAAGAATAAAGAGAGATAAGGGTGCTCTGTGAAAACACATCAAAAGATATTGTCACTCTCAAACTCTACATCATCATCAGTATCCTCAGGATCAGACCCTTATCTGGGTCCTCATCATCACTGTCCACTCGAGATTCACCCCCTTATATATCTTGTTAAAGAACCTATCTCTCTTCTTCTTCCTTATGACCATCTTTTCACGTGCAACTCAAAGATCACGATATGACGCCGCTAAGGATGAGTAGGCTTTCTCAATCCTAGTAATGGTAGCTTCCTATTTTTTCCGACCCTCTTGATACTTTTCGTAATTGGTTATAACATATATGAATATCGAGTGGTAGAGGGCTCTCTCGGTCCCTGGGGTAAACTTCACATGAGCTCTTTGATGGACATAATATCAACTCTAATTTCCTTAAGAGGCCCATAGGTGGATGGACTAAAAGACTCAGACTCTTTGCTTGTTTACTTTCCCAAGTCGATCTTTCTCTTTTTGCTTTTACCTAGTTCACCCTGGCCTCAAATTCTCAAAGGATATATGGGGGTACCGGTGTACACCAAAGTGTCTCCATAGTGTTTTCAGCCCTAACCCTCTCACAAATCTCCTTAATCAAAGAGGGGAAGAACAGATGCATACCACCTTGGTTCTTGAAGAATTTCATATCATAAACCAAAAGTTGAACAACATTCACAGGAATACCATCAAGAAAGCAAGTGACCATCCATGCCCACAAGTAGGGGACTGATGTCATAGGGGCGCACATGGAGACATGGCAATATATTATGTTCAACCAAATATGAGACTCGAAGTAAAGAAATTCATGTGGATGTTTCTCTAGGTTTTCACCCATGAGACTTTCTTTCTGGGACACAATCTTTACGCCAACCAGATTTCCTGCTCACACCTCTTTTCTTTGAACTCACCCATGTTCACCTTTGGGAGACGATAGATACCATTAATTTTCTTTGCCTAAAAGTTCATATTTTTCCCAAATCTTGATAGCTATGTTGGATGGATCCGAGAAAGACACTATGCTATGGTTGGCATAGAATTCACTGACCTATTTCTCATTTGCCTTGCACAGATCCGGGGCAAAACACCACCACCTTGTAGCCACAAGCCTATCATGAAATATCAAATGCTTTTAAGACTTATTATCCAAATATATTCCTCTCTTTGGGAGCAAGTTTTTCCTCGAAAGATCACCACAGTAGTGAGTGTGTCACTCGAATACCATGAATCGAATGTGGTCGAATTTGTCCATGAGATTATCCTGAAAAGAAACATATAACACACAACCATCATTACTATTTTTATGCACAAAGTATTCTATGCTATGTACCAAAGCCCATTAGATAGTTTCTTAGTGGTGTTTATGGAAAAATTTGAAGTGCAGGATTTTTGTGCAAGGCACTAAATTACACTCGATTACCGTGATCGCAGACCATGGAGTCGCGATCGCGGTACCGATGGTCGCGATTTAGGTTTCTAAGAGCAGTTTTAGACCCATTTTCTATGTTCCAAATTTTCACATTTATGTCTACTAGCATGCTATACAAGAAGAATCCACATTAACAGCATGGAGCAATCCTAATAGGTACTCGATTATGCCCTTAAAATGTTAAACAATTAGTGAGAATTCATTTGGATATTATATCGAGCACTTGGTGTACACTCTTCATTTCTCTCTATTTCCACACATATTTCGGGTACTCAAGACTTCCCCTCTTATGTGCACACCATAATCCAGCAGCTAAACACCACACAAGCATAATTTAAGAAATAATTAAGCATGAAAATCAAAGATTCAGGCCCTTTCTACAACATGCATTCGATGGTTTATTTTAAAAAATTAAAGCATGGATTCATGAAACCTACGTGGTATGTGATGCAATAGGGATGCAACGATGTTGTTGGAGATCTCACAATCTTGGCCAAAAATAAGTCCGATCAGAGAGTAAAGTTGAAAAGAGAGTGTGAGGGAAATGAGGGAATAAGATGGATATATAGATGAGATAACTGCAATATTAGTCAAGATCTCATGATCACGCACATGTGGGTGACTGTGATTGCAACCTAGGCCCCATAATCAGTGTAACTGAGGGCATTTCTGCACCTCTATTTTCCCCTATTCAGCTTATTTCACAATTTGACAGATTTTTCCCTATTCAGTTCATAGTGAAAAAATTTCACACTTTTTCCTTTTTAAGCTCCTCCAATGCATTCAATAGTGCCACAAATTCTTGGGTTATTCAATTATCAAAATTAAAATCTATACTACAAAAGCAAAAGAAAAGGACACAAGCCACTTTCGTGGCATTTGTGGGTTGCTTCCCACAAAGTGCCTTAGTTATTGTTGTGGCACGATGTCTTCTTACTTTATTTCTCAAGGTGGGTCATTAAATTTCCCTTTGTTCACCTCTTCAATTTCAAAATCAACCAGGATATTACTTGAAGTTCTACGGGTTGGTTTCTTGTCTTGTAAACCTTTGAGAAACCCTCTTCCTCATTCACTCTCAACTTCATCACCACTATTTCTAAGTCAACAATGGATCTTTCAGTGGCTAAGAAAGTTTACCCAAGGATGATGGGTACCTCTTGGTCCATTTCACAATCCAGAATGGAAGTATAAATTTTTCCACTTTGACTAAAATATCAAACAAAATTCCATTCGATCTCTTTATCGACTGATCCGCCATTAAGAGTCTCATAGATATAGGGGTTAGGGCATCCAATCAAAGATTCTAATAGATGGTAAAATGCATTAGGTTGATACTTGCACCAAGGTCGCATATAGCTTTCGTAAACACATGAGTTTTGATGGTATAAGGAATGATGAAAGCTCTAGGGTCTTCCTTTTATTTTCGCAACCTTGCTACTCATAATAACACTACAACCATGGGTGACTTCAATTGTGTTACATTCGATGAGCTTCTTCATTGACATCAACTTTTTCCTAAACTTATCATATCTCAGAATCTCTTGAATGCTTCAAGCAATGAGATAGTTATAGAAAGATTGCCAAGATTGGTCATATATTTCTTGAGTTTGTCACCATCCCCTTTTCTATGCAACCTTTTTGGAAATGGGGAGGAACTTGGACAGTGGGCCTCGCATTATTTTGTGGCTTCTCATTCTGAACCACATCATCATCAACTTCCACCTATTCATTCTTATTTTTTTATTCTTCATGAGATTTTGGTGGTACATTTTTTGGCTTAACCTTAGGTAGTTTTTCACCCAAATGTTATATCAAGTTATCACTAAGGGTATTTCCACTCCTAGTGACTATTGCTAAAAATTGAGCCTTATTCTTTGGGTTTACAATAGTGTCACTAGGAAGACCGTTCCTTGGCCTTGCATTTATTTGAGTGGCAATTTACCTAATTTGGATTTCCAATTATTTGATGGAGCTAGAGTATGACACAACGGTTTGGAAGAGTTGTGAAAAATCTCCTTTTATTTTGCGGATCATCTTGTCTGTTTCTTCCACCTTCATCAAAATTTTTGCCAAAATATCTTTGGATTTGTACTTGTCGAGGTCAATGGAACCTGGCTCTTTGTTCTTTGCCCGATTATGGGGAGTTACATAGATCTCATATTTATGGTCTCGATCTCTTCAATCACGATCACGTTTAGGGTTCATCCAACCTTTATTCCAACCTTGCCTTTGATAGGCAGGGCGGGAACCCACTAAATAGTTTGCAAAGTATTGAATCTCCTCATCAAAATTTTTAGCCTCTTCATCATCTTCATAGGATTTTGATTTGATGACATTCACCGCTTTTACAGGTGCGCCCATCACATGTTTTGTCAAAAGCTATAGTTGTGTCATAATCTTAGTCATGGTCTCCTCACTCTCTTTATCTTGTTTCTTTGTTTCGTGTCATCCAAGGATGTAGTGGGAGAACTCTTAGGAACCTCGACATCTCAAGTGTGCCATCCTTAGTTTTGCTTGGTAACCTACTCAAGGAAATTTATTGCGGCATGATAATGAAACTTCACAAGAGAGCCCCTACCACATTATCTACCATACTTTTGTTGAGTGGTCAAGACCATGCTAGAAAATTTTGAGAAGTATATTCTCTAGGACCTCGTGGTTTGGACAATGCATTAGTTTTTCATTGAATCTTTCCCATGCTTCATACAAAGTCTCTTCATTCAATTTTCTAATGTTAATGATTTCATCCCTCAGTTGAAGAATTTTGGATGGTGGTAAATACCGGTCATAAAAGGCCATGGTGAGTTCATCCCATGAAGTGATAGACCCAGCCGGAAGAGATCAGAGCTATAATATCGCCTCTCCCATTAGAGAAAAAAAGAATAGGCAAAGTTGGGTGGACTCTTAGGTTATGTGTGTAATGTAAAAGAGTGCACAAACCTCTACAAAATTCTTCAAATGAAGGTTGGGATCCTCATAGGCTTGCCCTCCAGAAGTCCCTTCATTTGCAACATGTGCAATATGATGCTTGTGACATGAAAGACACCGTTTCTAGGAGTTGGTGGGATTCGGATGACACTTGAATGACTAACGTCATTGAGTTTCCCCTCATCATTAAAAGGGCCATCAAAAGACTGGCTTGACTAGCATTGTCACTTATGGTGCGGTGTATGCTACGTAGATCACCTAAAAGAAAGAAAAAACAACAACTAAAATAAATTCACACCACTAAGGATGTACCCTAAGTAAGAACCAACACCACACAAATGAAAAATTAATTTTACTCCTCGACAATAATGCCATTTTGATATCACTCACTTATACCATCTAAAGTGGTAGAGGACGATCTTTGTCAATATTCCAACTCGCATTAAGGTCGAATCCATAGGAAATGAAAAATAGAGGTCTAGTATTGTGGGTAATTAAGTTCTACTAAGGTAAAACCCAAAGTGTTAGTAAATTACATGACATAAAATTGGGGGCGGTGGGTTCTTAGTTAAGGGAGAGTGTATATCACGAGAAACTTGATTTCACAAACTAAGCAAAAAACTTTAATGTAACTTCGATAGTTGATGAATTTGGGATCATGTCTACCTTAGGGCAACTTAGGTGTGGGTGTGTGAGGTTTTATGCAAATTCTAGTAAACTTCTATTGTGGTAGGCTAGGTATATGGCCCTAGAGGCTAATTTCTTAGTAATACCTTATAGATTTCACTTGTTGACCTTTTTGAGTACCTAACAAGTGTGGAAATCATATTCACCCACTACCTCAATTAGGGCATCCCTATTTCTAGGATGATACCAAGGTAAAATCAACCACAAAATCACCGTTATGTCTAAGATAGTGAAAATAGGTAGATTAAACCCAATAATTGTATACTATTGCCCTAGTTCCCACATCCTTTTCTCAAGGATGATAAAGGTTCCTATAGTTTACCTAAACCCCTCTTTCAAGGATAGTTTGGGATTTCAAGAACTTAGAGTTTTCACTCATAAACCCATTTGGGTATTTGGGGTTTTAAACCATAAATCCCAAATAATTTAATCAAGCAATAGTATAACCCATTATCATCTAACTAGCATGTACACAATTACATCACAAACCACAACTAATTTGCACCTAGTTCAACATAATCCTAAGACTGAAAGATTTAGTTACTCATAAAAAAAAAGAGAAATACATTTCAAATAGGTTGTTCAAGGAATCCATTCTTCGTAATTATCAAAATCAAAATCTCTAAATCAAATTTACAATTCTTGCCCAATTTAGGGTTTCAATTTAAAAGTCAAAAGTATTGCTAGTCTCTAGAATACCCAAAATGAGAAGTTGTTTTAAGCTTTTAAAGGATTTGGGGAAGGCTACTAAAAATTATGAAATGGCCCCTAATATAAATACCATGTGACCACGATCGCACCAGATTCACCGCAATCGCAGCTACCATGACCGCATGTTGATTAATACGGTCGTGATTTTTGACCGTCGTAACTGGTCGCAATCACAGCCCTCAGTCCACGACTATGGTAAATGAAGCCTGTTGCTTCCCTAGTTTCCCATCTGAACTTTTTTCCTCTTCCTTTGATACTTTTTAGCTGAAGTCTATATTTTTCCATCTCATAACCAGTATGCCTACAAAATATGGATATTAGTGCATTTAATCATACATAGGTATCTTTTATTCATCCAAAATATGGTAATGTGCACAAATGTCAAGCATAAATAAGAGATAAATTCACTTCTCATCAAGAGGTAGGTGGTCTTTCCTGTGCTCGCTTCTTGAGTTGGCAAATTGAAATTCTTCAGCTTGAGTTGTTGGTTCATTTTTCAGTAGTGATATTGACCTCGGCAAAAGTGTCATGCTTGATACTTTGTTCCTTGATGAGGTTATTCATGGTTTGTTTAAGTTGTGATTGTCCTACTTAGGTGGATTCAATAAACCTCCATTTCAGAGTTTGTATGGCCTAATAAGATTTGGTGGGGTATTTTTCCTTAATGATATTTATCTATATGTATTCTTTGCTAAGATGAAGTATTGGACTGGTTGGTTTCTGGATAAAGCTGTATTAATCCTGAGCTGTTAATGTTTTTGGTATTACTAGCGTGATTTGCAGCCTAGGGAAGTTCTTGAGTATGTTTTGATAGTTTATTCCCTCCAACAGATGTGGAGTTGATTCTAGTGTTTTAAGATAATGATTTATCCTCTATTGTGATTTTGTTGTTCAACTATGCTTTGATTTTGGCTCGATATGATTTATCTCAGATATGTCTGATTTGGATGCTAAGGTTGATTTAAGTAGTTGATATTAATATAGACTTATTGGCTTAGTTTGTGGGTTGATTCCTTGAAATGGAGATTTGGAAATTATGAAATATTTAGAGTATGAATGCGTATTCATTTTCAAGTTTGGTTTGGGTATCGAGATCGAGCAATCCAACCTTCTTGTTGAGATTTCATCCTGAGTTGTAGCGCTTGAGTGCAATCTTCTTTTCAAAATTATCTCGATACAAATTTCATATATTGGCTTGTTGAGCCTACTCTATGGTTACCTATTCAGTCTTCTTGGCTTCAGACGGATTATAGTTGTTAGGTGTTCGGATGATAGCCCATGGACCCGGTATTGGTTCCTTTAGCTTTAACCTTAGGTCTTAAGTTTTCTTTAATATTCTCAGACGATATACGTATTCTAAGTAGTATAGTCGAGTTGGATTCAACTTGGCTTCATTTTCTGTTGATGGGACATCCTGATTGTTCAGTGGTAAGTAGTTATGCCTTGGACTCCTGGATTTTATTTTTGAGGATTATTTAGACCAATTGTAGAATCGGCTTAGATTGCAGACCTCAGTTACCTATTTTGTCAGTCTAGGTAGCTCCATATGGGTTTATTCTCATGTTTGCCATATGGACTTTCAGTAGATCAGTGTTGGTTCTTAGAGTTTTTGTGACGAGACTGTGTAAATAGGGCTCACGTGATTTTCCTCCTGGTTTGGAGTGGGTAACTAGTGTGGAATGGTAAACAAAGGTTATATTTGGATTTGCGTTGGTCGTATGACTCATGCCTTGGTTTTTTTTGGCTTGGACAAGCCTTTCTTGATTTGTATGGGTATCAATATGATACCTATACTGCCTACTTTTAGTTTGCAGTCAAAATAGACCCCCAAAATGTGTTTTCGAAAAAGAAGGAAAAATCTAAATTTTATATCAAAAATGTGTTTTCCATACTTTTAGGAACATATAGATGAAAACCCAAGTCAAATCGAGTTAAAAATGATGTTCAATTGAAGAAAAGCCATTTTTAGACTTTGCCGGGTAAAACTTTTGAAATTCGCTTGAAAATCAAGAATAGATGTTTTTTTGAAGATGAAATCAAGGAAAAAACAAGTGATTATAGGAGTATGAACATTATTCAAGTGAAAAGAAGTAAAATTCGTCATTTAAATCAAGTTATAAGGTTTTGGAGTTTTGAACAATAATCGAGAAATCAAACTAAGAAAATCGGTGATTTCTTATCTTAAATCCATTAAAGAATCGAGAAATGGATGTTCATCTAGCTTCCCAAGCAGCCATAAGCTTCACTTTTAAATTCTCACACTATTTTAAGGTTTAACTCACAAGATGAAAGTTGAAGAATGGATAAACATTGTGGGAAAGGCTTAATTTATACCCAATCCAAGTCATTAGGTAGTGTTATCGCACTCTTAGGTGTACTATCACACACCCTGCCTCATAAGGGGAGGTCACGATCGCCACACCATATTGTGCAATCATAGTGCTCCCTTAAGACCTAGTGCAATCATGACACCTTCTTGGGTGATCATACAAGTACTAGAAAACCAGCTGAACTCGAAAAGTTTTCCAAGTCCCATTAATGCCTCGGGATTCATTGAAAATCTAATTTACGCAAACAAACTATGTAACTACACTAAAATTGATGCTCCAGACTCAATGGTAATACCATATTTTTGAAAAGATATTATTTTCTTAATGTTGACCCCCAAAACCCAAAACCTCAATTTTTCAAATTGAGGGTCGCAATGAGATTTAAAAGCCACGGAACTAGAACAAACATGTTACAACCCTAAAATCGACTTTTCAAATCTGCTGGTGCAGTCTGTTTATCCATCCGTCGCACGAATCAAAAGATAACAACAGAAGTCCATAATAAGGCTCTTGAAGCCTCCAAAAATTATAATATTGCACAAATGGCACCAAAATGCATTGGGAACCATGATAATAAACCCCACACCCCAGAAATACCACAATACAACTATGTGGAGGGGTAAAAAAGTCAAATCACATAAAACACATATTTCACATATTTCATCAAAATTTTAGGTTGTTATATCATCCACCACTACAAATCTAGTTCATCCTCGAACTAAGGAGAATAAATACTTTAATCAATGATGATCTGGGGATAAAAACTAAAAATATCAGACTCGACTTCCCAATTAGTCTCATCTATAGGTCAATATCACCACTGAACCATAACCACATGGATGACTCTGGAGTGCAACCTCCTAACATCCCTAGCCAAAATGGAGATCGACTCCTCAACGACAGATAACCGCTAATCTAATTGAATCAACTCCCAACGAATAACTTAAGAGAGATATGGAATGTAACAGCTAAGCATAAAAACATGAAAAACTTGGTGAAGAATTGACAAAGTTGGAGGCAAAGACAACTCATAGGACACATTACCAACTTTCAAAAGAATCTCAAATGGACCAATATACCTCGTCCTAAGCTTGCCCCTCCTCCTAAACCTCATCACATCCTTCATAGGTGAAACTCGAAGGAATACACGATCAATATCACCAAATCACAAGGCACGAAGTCTATGATCCACATAACACTTCTGCCTACTCTGAGTTTCTTGAAGTTTATCCTGAATGATCCAAACTCTATCCAAAGGCTTACAAAGAAAGTTCGTACCATGAAGTATAACCCCAAAAACATCAAACAACCAACCTGGAGAGTGGAAATGCCTACTACACAAAGTCTTAAAAGGCCATATCAATACTGCAATGATAGTTGTTATTATAAGCAAACTCCCCTAGAGCCAAGCGCTGCTCCCACTAGCCACCAAAATCCATCACATATGCGTAGAGCATATCCTCTAGAAATTGGATAGTCCTCTCGGACTAACCAAATGTTTGGGGGTGAAATGTTGTCATAAGATCAACTCGAGTACCAAACTCATCGTAAAAGAACTTTCAAAAGTGTAAAGTGAACACAAAACCCTATAAAAAATGATAGACATCGTCAGGCCCTAAAGTCGTACAATCTTATGAATATAGATACAGATTAACCTCTCCACACTGAAGGAGGGCTAAACTAAAAAAATGCAAATAAAAACTATCAAATCCATGGGAATTGCGAGGCAACGCACTCACAAAATCCATAGTAATCCGCTCCTATTTCTACTTAGGATTGGGTACTCTTTAACGTAATCCACAAGGTCTCAAATTCTCATCTTTAACCTACTGATATCAAAGGCAAAGAGCAACAACATTTGCTATATGCTTCCACATAATGCCTCACTAATAACTCTACCTTAAATCATGATACATCTTATTCACTCCTAGGTGGATAGAATACCTAAAAGAATGGGCCTCCTCTAAAATCAATCTGATCTAATCACCCATCCCCTGGACACAAACTCGACCTCCAATCCTTAAAACACAGTGCAAATCAAGTGAGGTTTCTTAGGCTCTCCGCTCAACACCTTATATTGAATCGATCTAAATCCAACCTCATCAAACTGATGACCTTAAATTTGCTCCATCAAAGATAACCTAGCCTCCCCAAATGTAAAAACACACTCAGGTGTCAAAATATCTAGCCTAACTATCTGGTTAGCTAAAGAATGAACCTCCAAGGCCAAGATCCTCTTCTGGGTCAAAAGATAAGCTAATCTACCCATGCTATTTCTCAAGGCATCTATAACCATATTAGCCTCGTCCGTGTCATAGAGAATAGTCAAGTTATAATCCTTGAGCAACTAAAGCCACTGGTGCTGCCTTATGTTAAGGTCTCTCTGGGTGAAGAAGTATTGACGGCTATGATGATCTGAGAAAATCTCACAACTGTCATGCAGATTATGCCTCCATAACTTAAAAGCAAACACAACCACGTATAACTCTAAATCATAGGTAGGGTAATTCCTCTCATAGGGCTTTAACTGATGGGAACCCTGAGCAATCACCTTGCCCTCATACATCAACAAAGCACCCAATCAACACCTGAAGCATTAAAAAAATATTGTAAAGCCCATGGCCTTATTATGAAAAGTCAAGATACAAGCTGAAGTGAACAAATACTTGTGCTTTTGAAAGCTCACCTAACAAGCATTGAACCACTGAAAAAAGAAATTCTCTTATGACTAAACTTAGTCAAAGGAGTTGTAATGAATGAGAAACCCTTAACAAAATGCCGATAATAACCAGCCAAGCTAAAAATTCTCTAAATCTAGATGAGTAAAGTAGGTCTATACCAATCATGAACCATTTTAATGTTGAATGGATCAACCATTATACCCTCCTTAATCACCACATAACCGAACAAAGAAACAACCTGCAACTAATACTTACACTTTGAGAACTTAGCATACAACTTCTCATCTCTCAATCTCTGAAGCACAATCTATAAATACTCCTCATGCTCAACCTCACTCTTAGAAAAACCCATGATGTCATCTATAAATACAATAATAGTAGAGTCAAATATGGTCGAAACACCCAGTTTATTAACTCCATGAATGCGGCAGGGGCATTTGTCAACCCAAAAGACATGGACAAGAACTCATACTGATCATATTGTATCTAATAGGACATATTCAAAATATTCAAAGGTCTAATCCTCAATTGGAGATAATAGAACCTCAAATCAATCTTTGAAAACACCATAACATACTAAAGTTGATCAAATAAATCATTAATATAAGGAAGAGAATATTTATTCTTAATTGTCACCTTGTTCAATTACTGATAATCAATAGACATGCACATAGAACCATCCTTCTTCACAAATAAGACATGTGCACCCTAAGGCAATACACTAGGTTAGATAAATCCGTTATCCAATCACACCCACAACTACCCTTTAATTCTTTCAACTCAGCTGGGGCCATCCTATAGAGAGGAATAGAAATAGGCTTGGTGCCTGACTTAACATCAATGAAAAAATCAATATCATGATCCAAAGGCATACCAGGAAAATCAATAGGGAACACATCCATGAAATTATAGACAAAAAAATAGAATCCAAAGAGGAGGTAAAACAACACTAGTATTACGACTATAAGGCAAATAAGACAAACATACCCTCTGAACCATTCTGCAAGCCTAACCATAAGATATGCTCCACTTAGGACTTGAATGAAGTGTACCCTTCTAAGCTATCCTTAGCACACCCGGTGAAGCTAAAGTCCTGGTCTTTGGAAAATAATCTAAAAGTGCATGATAAGAAGCCAACCAATCCTTAGCTAAAATAACCTTAAAATTAACCATATCTTGTATAAGCAAATATACCCAAGTCTCACTCCCATAAAAAGTAACAACACAAGGCGGTGCAACAAATCCACCACTAAGGAATCACCTATTGGGGAAGATACACAAATGGGCATAGCAAAAGGCTCACTAAAAAATCAAAACCTAAAGAAAAATATGTAGACACATAGGTAAAAGTCAATTTAGGATCAAATAATATAGATGAAAATATAAAAAAAATAGGGATGATACTTCTGATCACAACATCTAAATCCTCCACATCTGGCCTGATGGGTATAACATAACACTGACCACGTCCACCAACAAGCTGTGTAGCCCCATGAATACCACCATAGGTTCCACTACCTCTAACCCTCTCACCTCTGGTAGTACCTCTACCTCTCATAACTAAAATAGAAGTAACTCTAAATATACAACAGAAATAGTCCATGGCGATATAAAGAGTCTCATTATACACAAAGAAAAATGCTACAATCCAATTCAACAAAAAGGTGCAAGTGGGTTCGAACGACCACCCTGAACTGCTGAACTAGAAAATCCTCCACCTGAACTCTGTAAAGCCACCTGCACTAGTCTACCCTGATATCCATGAGAATCTCTAAAATCTCTGCCAAGGGGAGACTGACCTCTAAACTAACTAAATTAGCGTGCTTACAAAATACCCTCGATCATCTTAGCATGGTCTACTATACTATAAAAGGATGCCCCAAACAAAACCATTTGAGATATATCCAATTGACAGGATACATCTAAACCTTTCACAAAATTCTAAATCTTCTTAGACTCGGTAGAAATACTAGTATAAAAATATCTACACAGGGCATGGAAAAGTGTCTCATACTCACCTATAGTCAAGAGCCCTGCTCCAGGCTATCAAACATATTATGCAACCGATACTCAGACTGTAAGACACAAATATCTCTAAAAGGGCATCAACAAATTGGTCCCACATCATCTCAGGGGAATTAGTAGGTCTACAACCAAAAATCGACCTCTACCAATCTCTAGCAGTATCTCTCAACTGATAGGTCTTATAAGCCACTCTATGCAACTCTGTAGAACCTAAGTTATGAAACTTCTCATGAAAATCAATCAGAACTCATAAGCATCCTCTTCCATAGGACTACTAAATCTAGGAGAACAAAAGTAAGTAAACCTTACGAGACTCTTCTTATCCTTTAAATACATAATAATAGTAGCAACAAGAGAAGGCATAGTGAATTTGGCAGGCTAAGATCCCATATGAGTCAGTAATATAGATGAAGGGTAGAATCCATATCCTGGGACACCACACTTAGATGTCAGCGCTGAAATAGGTATAGGACTTAGGATCTGAGAAGTACCCAAAATAAAAGTAGGTGTAACAGAAGGAGTAACACTCGGAACACTTGACATAACTAAAGTATAACCCTCTAACCGGTCAGCAAATGCACCAAAAACCCCTCCAATACTAGGGCAGAAGAACTCTAGGGAATTGGAACTAAACCTTTACCCCAAATATGCTCAACCCGAGGCTAAGAAGAGAGTCCCCTAATACTCCTCCTAGATAGAGATGGTCTACGAACCCATCCACTATCCTGAGTCTATTTACAACTCGAAGCCCATTCTCTCAACTAAAATTTTTTTCCAAAGTAGGTCTTTATCTCTAATCTCATGGGACCTAGTCAATACCATGTACGCAGAAAGAGTAAAGCATAACTTACAACACAAGGTATCAAGGAACTTCACATAGTAAGGAATAAAATAAGGAAGTTTCCTAAAGACATTTTAAAGTCTCTAAAAGATAGATACAAATGTCTACATACCGATCTGCGAGACACTATTAGACGTTCCATTCTTATAGTATTGAGACTAATGAAAACCTAGCTGCCCATATACTAATTTTTCATGACCCAAAAACCAAGGGTCATGATGGCACCCATCGTAGAAAAACTTGATGTGTAAGACTATCACCCAAATTGATACACAAATGGGAAAATATAGAAATGCACCCAAGGTAAGGCTTCTAGAACACAGTCAATCTATTTAAGAATTATAAATACAAAAAAAATATAATCCACAACACAACCATAACTCCCAAAATCTGATGTCAATAGAATAAAAACGTATCTAGTACAACTTTAATCTAAAATAAATACATAAGAAAATCCAATAGAAATAACTCTATCTTACAAAACTAGTAAGGACATAGTATGATGATATAGAAAGAGAGAAAAAGATATCTAAATGCCTGAAAGTCAACCACTACCTTGAAAAGTGCCTAAGATCACCCAAATTTACCAAGATAGGGTGAACTAAAAGTATGAACTTTACCTAAATGGCGTAGTAAGTATGAGTATGATCTAATTGTACTAAGTAGGTATCATAGGCCGATAGAGCAGAGTAGATAATAAAATATACAAAATATACATAAAAGGCACGTCACTTGCAATCAGGAAATGTCCCACAAAGGTAGCCCACACTGTTTGCACTAATAGTTCTAAAATATCACATATATTACAATAATATAACCAAGTAGGACACAAGTATACATCACATCACATACAAATAGAAACAAGGGGAGAACATGAATATACAAATCTTTAAGTAAAATAATGGATGATAGAACAAATAAATATGTAAAAAGTTAAGATGACAATTCACTCACAACATACACACAATAAAGTAAATACAATGTATATGAAGATGATAATCCACGAGGTTGCCACACAATCTCTGTATATATCTACGGAGGCAAGCCTACCTATATGGGACCCATGGGGGTTATTTCAACCATATAGAATCCATATATATATATATCCATATCCATATCTATATCCATATCTTCTCCCCATCACATCCTTCAGGGAGGTTTTTATAAGATGTGACATTTTCTATCATAAAAAGGTATTGTCAGTGTTTTTCAAATATTGCCACAGTGGTACCATTTGTTTTAAGAGTGAGTATGATATAAGAATGTAATGCTCCAAAGCAATCACAATGAACATTTTCACAACAAACCACAATATGTTTTTCCATAACCATCCAAAATGTTACATTCTACAATAACATGAGCCAATATCTGCTTATTATTTCCCATTATTCATGAATTTCCACACGATTCATATGTAAATATACTATGAATATAACTCAATAAACCAATGGTACCACAATAGGTATTTCAACAACATAATACAGATTATTCACATGTGTTTAGGCTATCAAAATCACATAGAATCCCACACGATCACACGTATCACGTAATTTCTCAAAACAAATAATTATATTATATATAGGACCCCAAATGGGTACAACACATAAATATAGCCAATTTTATTATCCCCATAACAAATATTTTCTATACAAATTAACTACCTAGCTCAGTATAAAAGAGTTCAGCCATAACCTACCTTAAAGGCTAAAACCAGTCCGCTACACCTCAACCCATGACCTGACTTCTTATGAATGATCCTAAAATAAAATAAAACCAAGAAATATAGAATCTATGTGTTAAAACAAAGCTAGCAACAACTAATTAGCTACTTTAAGTTTAGGGTCAAAACGGACCCCCGAAATAGGATTTTAAAAAAGAAACGCAAAATTAAAACATTATTTCAAAAACATGTTTCCCAAAATTTTATGAACCTATAGATTAAAACCCAAGTCAAATCTAGTTAAAAATGAGGTTCAGATCAAAGAAAAATATTTTTACTCTTTGCTGGGTAAAACACTTGAAATCTTCTTTAAAATCAAGAATTGAAGTTGTTTTGAAGATAAAATTAAGGGAAAAAAGTGATTATAGGATTAGGAACATTATTCAAGTGAAAAGGAGTAGAATTTGAGGTTTAAGTCAAGTGATAAGGTTTGAGGTTTTGAACAACAATTAAGATATCAAACTAAAAAAGGGTTAATTCTTGACTTAAATTCATAAAAGAATTCAGAAATGGATATTAATCTATCTTCCCAAGCACCCATAATCTTTAATTTTAAGCTCTCAAACTATTTTAGGTTTAACTTTCCTGAGAAAAGTTAGAGAATGGATAAAAATCATGGAAAAGACTTACTTTATACCAAGTTTAGGCCATCAGGTAGTGCTATCTCACTCATAAGTATGTGATTGCACAACCAACCTTAGAAGGGGATATGGCAATCGCACCTCATCTAGTGCAATCTCAGTACTTCCTATGCTCCTTGTGTATTGTGGCACCCTCTTGTGAGATCGCATACGTACCAGAGAACCAGGTGATCTTTGAAAGTTTTCTAAGTTCCCATCAATATGTCGGGATCCATTAATAATCTGATTTACGCAAACAAAGTATATAACCACACTAAATTTGGAGCTTTTGACTCAATGCGATATCATTATTTTTAAAAAATATCATTTTCACAAAGTTGACCCACACAATTGAAAATCACAATTTTCTAAACCGAGGGTCAAAATGAGATTTAAAAGCCACAAAACCAGACAAAATATGTTAAAATCCTTAAATCAACATTCCAGACTATTGACATTGTCCATTCAACCACCCATCACATAGATCAAAATATAACTACAGAAGTCCATAATAAGGTGCTTGAAGCCTTTAAAAACCGTAATATCTAAAACACCCTTGGTTCTGGTCATTAGAGATTTATACAGTTTTGGCCTCCTGATTATCATATGACTCAGGCTTACTTGTCATATGATATGGGTACATTTTAGGGGTATTGGTCTTATATTACTCAGTATGGTTTTGGTTGTTTCTGTCCAATATATGAGTGGAAATCATAAAAGTTATATGTACATAATATGTGAGGTAGGGTCCAAACCATATATTATTTATTATCTAGCTTTGACATTTTGCTTAGGGTACGACTAGATAGGTACTTGTCGAATAGTGATGGAATGATTTAGGCAAGGTGATTCATATGTTGGACAGAATATGGAGTCCAACTTTCTGCCTTGGGTAAGAGTGGATGGTACCACTCGTATGATGTGGGTATGAGTGGAGAGGTCAAAATATACCCACCTGCGGGATTTTTATAGTTTAAGTTGGGCGTATTCTAGACATTTTTCCTTTTATCTTCCTTTGACCCCAATACTTAAAGCACTATTAGGACTTTATTCACCCTATTATTCTCAATCAAAAATACTTTAAACACTCTAAAGTATCTCTCAAGCTTTTGATTTAAGAAAGTGGCTAGCGTTTTCTCAAGGTGATTCAATTATAAGATTTCAAGAGTAAATCTCTCCATCTTATTTGGTATCAAAGGAATTTTACTCCTCCCTCATTGTTAGCTCAAACTAAAAGCATGTTTTACTTAATGGATTTCAAGGCATTACTGTGGGTTTGTACTGGTTTTGAAATATAAGTTGGGTATTTTTGGTTGGATGATGTTTTCCCATGTCTTTTTTATGGTCATCAAGTTATAATATTGGTTTGAATATGTGGTTGAATAGGAATGGTTAATTGGTTCTTGATTTGTTGTTTTGGAAACTATATGCCCTTAACATATTTGTTAAAATGCCAATGAGAATGTTTTTGTCTCATAGTTTGAATTTTATTGAAAACCTTGCATTGCATAATATGGTAATAGAACCCAAAATGGTATGATTGAATTTAATGATTTGGAAAGTCCTTGATGGCTTTAGTTTTAATTGATTGGAAATCTTATGGGGTATATGGGAATCCCTTAAGTATTGGCTAATGAAATGGCTTGCAAGATATAGTCTGTGTGATGATCCCACTTTATAATACCTTGGTAATTAATTCTATAATTTTTTGTTTAGTTATATGCTAAAGGTTTTAAATGGGCAATAATAGTGGGTTGTGATAGCTAACCGTGAAGGTGTGTCTAATAGACAGACACTGGAAACTCGTGTTTGCCAACATGAGGGTTGGTCATGGTGACATTATAATTATGGGGTACATGGGAATCCCTTAATTTTATACTTGTATATATGTATGATGGAGGGAGAAGGGTACACGGGAATTACCTGCCTCTATAATATCTCTGATTCATATGGATACATGCTTTAGGGCCTGTTTAGGGGGTAACATTAGACCTATATAGTGCGTGGGTGGTTTTAGGATGGTCAAGATACACATCCCAGTTTAAGTTTTTAAATGCATGCTAAACCTAATTCCCTTTCTCGGCATTATATATATATATGTATTTATGTATGTGATTGCATATGGTTATTTACTTTGATTTTGAATGATGGCATTATTTTATCCTTATTCATGTGTACATGCTAGCGTTCACCTACTAACTCATCTTTGGGCATTGTATTCCCATATGATGCAGGAACCGGCCATACTACTCCTCCAGCTCAGTGATCTTAGATTAGGGAATAAATTGTGTTGTACTAAAGTAATGAGCTTCTAGCCTTGGTATTGGTATTAGTTCTGTGGCTGACATCGGTTGGATAATTTATTATATTGTTGGTTATTTATGGCTATGGATTCTTTTACTACCTTTGAATATTAACTATTTTAGCTTGTTATATGTTTGGAATTCATCTGACGTAGGGTACAGGGCAATTATGGTTGGGTTTGGGGATGTCTCTGATCCTGAATAGACTTGAGGTACCCGACATAGCTAGGCCCAATTTTGGTTGGTGTCAGATTGGTATCAGAGTCCTAGGTTTATGGTCAATTGGGTTTCCATAAAGTCATGTCGAGTAGAGTCTCTTTTAAGGGTGTGTAGCATGCCATACTTATAAGATAGGGGCTACAAGGCATCTAGAAATATTTCTCTTTCTTGTGTTATATTTTAAGCTATAGAGTCTAAGTCTCAAAATATTTTCTATTTATTATTTTTTTGTTTTTCAAATCATGTTGAAGTTCACAAAAACTCCTTTATCCCAATAGAGGTCAATGCTGATAGGACTTGCTCTATGTATGAGATCTAGACTAGGTCTAGCGGTCTAATTCCTATTTTTTCTCCAGGAGTTCCATCGGCTCCCTCTAGTCCATCTTAGACTCCTCAAGATGTAGTGATGAACGCTAAGTTTTGTCTGTGCATTCATATGTTGGAACTGTTGAAAGCTACTCATTTGAGCGTGGTGTTCCTATTACTCTATTATTTAAGACCACAATGGTTGGAAAGTTCATAAGGTTGAACCCCCCGACCTTTACTAGTGTTAGGGCAGAAGAGGACCGTAAAGGTTTTTCAGATGAGGTTAAATAGATCTTTGTGTTATACATGTCATGAATGTGGAGGGTGTGGAGTTTGTTTCCTATCAGTCGAAGGATGTGGCGTACCAATGGTATAAAGAATGGGATCTGGAAAGGGGTGATGTTGTTGAGTAATATTTGTAGGATAATTTCTCTAATGCTTTTCTAGATTGTTTCTTTCCTTAGGAGCTACGGGAAGCAAAGGTAGAAGAATTTATTAATCTAGAGTAAGGTAAGATGTCTTTTAAGGAGTATGCCTTGAAGTTTCACTAGTTGTCTCGATATGCTCTGGAGATGGTTTCTAGAATGAGGACTAGAATGAGAAAGCTTACTTTTGGGTTATCTAGAGAGTTGATATTGGAGAGTAAGGCTACCTTATTGATCAAGGTCATGAATATCTCCAGGTTGGTTATGTATATGAAATAGGTAGAGTTAGATAAGAAGAATCCAGTTACAATATATGAAGCAGGGAAAAAATTTAGGTTTTCTGAGAAGGGTGGTGGCCAATAGCATAGTGGAAGGAATGGTGAGAAATAGTCCAAGAAGAAGTGGGGAAATTCTGGGTCTTACTCAATGGCTAGTGATCCCTAATTAAAGCCATCAAGTGATAGGCATTTTCATGGTAGACATAACATTAGGGCATAGGGTAGCCAATCTTAGTCTAGTGGGGCCCAGACAGCTCAATCATATCTTTTCTATAGGTTTTGTGGTAGATTGCATTAGGGTTTCTGTGATGATGGGAGGGGACAGGTGCTTCAACTATGGTCATCCAAGGCATATACTTAGAAACTATCCTACTGGTAAGTTTTTTTTAGGGGCAAACAAGGTTCCAATTGCTTCATCATTAGCTTTGGCACCAAAGGGTGCACCATCTAGTTTTAGCACTAGTTAAAACCATCTCTATACTCTTACTACCTAATATTAGTTCGAGGCATCGCCTGATGTCATGATAGGTATGTTGAAACTCTTTACTCGTGATGTGTACTGTTTACTTAATCTGGGGTCCACTCTCTTTTATGTGACCCCAATAGTGGCTGTGCATTTTAGTTTTGGTTCAGAGTATGTTTCAGAGCCTTTATCTATTTCTACCCCGATAGGTAACTCTGTGATTTGTAGAATAGTCTATAGGGGTGTGTGGTAACTATTAGTATTAAAGAAACTTTAGTGGATCTATTTGAATTAGATATGGTGGATTTTAATATTAAATTGAGGCTGGATAGGTTGCACTGGTGCTATGCTTCTTTAGATTATTGGACCCATAAGGTTGTCTTTTAATTCCCTAATGAGCCAGCTATTGAGTGGGAGGGTGGTTCCCTAGATCCTAAAGGAAAGTTCATATCTTATCTTAGAGCTCAGAGTTTAATCTCCAAGAGGTATCTTTTATCTAGTTCAGGTTAAAGATTCTAACTCGAATGGTCCTTCCTTGAATTTTGTCCTAGTGATCAGTAAATTTCCTGAGATCTTCCCTGGCGACCTTTGTGGTGTTCCTCATAATAAGGAGATTGAGTTTGTGATCGATGTTGTTCTGAACACTCTTCCTATTTCAATACCTCCATATAGAATGGATCTAACTGAGTTGAAGGAGCTTAAGGAGCAACTCTAGGATCTTTTAGATAAGGGTTTTATTCATCCTAGTGTGTCCCCGTAGGGTGCATCGATTCTATTCGTGCATAAGAACGATGGTTCCCTTTGGATGTGCATTGATTACTGATAGTTGAGCACGATGATACTAAAGAATATGTATCCTTTTCCAATGATAGATAGTTTATTTAATTAGTTGTAGGGTGCTATGTTTTTCTCTAAGATTGATCTTTGACATGGGTATCATCAATTAAATATTAGGGAGAAGGATATCCCTAAAACTGCCTTCTATACCTTGTATGGGTAGTTTGACTTTCTGGTTAGGTCATTTAGTTTGACCAATGCCCCTGTGGCATTCATGGATTTGATGAATAGGATTTTTCATCCATTTATGGACTTATTCATCATTCTCTTCTTAGACGATGTTCTGGTCTATTCTTAGAGCGAGGAGGATTATGCAAATCAATTCTGCATTGTATTGCAGACCTTAAAAAAGAAGTAGTTATATGCCAAATTTTTGAAATGTGAATTTTGGATGAACTTTATCACTTTTATGGGTCATATCATCCTAGTGAAAGGATCATGGTGGGTCTACAGAAAGTTGTCGTGGTAAAGAAGTGGTCCAGACCCACGTTCTTAGGTTTGGTTGGATACTATAGGAGGTTTGTGGAGAGTTTTTCAATTATGGTTTCCCATACTACTATAGAAACTTTGTGGAGAGTTTTTCAACTATGATTTCCCATACTACTATAGGAGGTTTGTTGAGAGTTTTTCAACTATGGTTTCCCTATTGACTAAATTGACTTAGAAGAAGGAAAAGTTCTTGTGGTCTGATGCTTGTGAGTGGTGTTTTGAGAAGCTAAAGGATAAGATAACTTCGGCTCCAGTTTTGACTTTGCCTGAAGGAATTGAGGGGTTTATGGTCTACTATGATGCATCCCGTGTGGGACTTGGTTGTGTTCTAATGTAGAATAGAAAGGTAATAGCTTATGCCTTTAGACAATTAAAGGTGCATGAGAGGAATTATTTGACTCATGATGTGTAACTGTTAGTTGTGGCATTTGCATTTAAAATATTTCGTCATTATTTGTATGGTATGCATGTGGATATCTTTTTTAATCATAAAAGCTAGTAGTATGTATTTAATTAGAAAGAGCTTAACCTCAGTCAAAGGAGATAGCTTGAGCTCCTCAAGGATTATGATATGAGTCTTCACTACTACCTAGGTAAAGCTAATGTGGTTGCAGATACTCTTACCAGGTTGTCCATGTGGATTGTAGCTCATGTGTATAAGGAGAATGGGAAGTTAGTGAAGGATATTTTCCACTCAGCTAACCTTGAAGTTCGCCTCTTAGACTCTAAGGATGGTGGTGTATTGGTACATAAAGTGGTGCAGTCATCTCTTGGTGCTAAAATCAATGCAAAACAAGTATTAGATACTGTGTTAATGAGGATCAAAGGTGACATTGGTGGAAAAAAGGTGATGGACTTTGAGATTAGTGGTGATGGTACTTTGCGGTACAAAGGGAGGTTGTGTATTCCCGAATGGGTTGCGAAAAAGGATCATAGCTGAGGTGCATGAGTTGTGCTATGTTGTGCATCCTAGTTTGACGAAAATGTATCATGACCTCAAGGAGATGTATTAGTGGAACAATATTAAGAGGGACATGGCTGATTTTATGGCCAAGTACATGGTGTGTCAGCAAGTGAAAGTTGACCATACGAGGCCTGGAGGATTGTATCAACAAATTAAGTTGCCTGAATAAAAGTGGGAAGTAATCAATATGGATTTTATTACCGGTCTTCCTTGTTCTCAGAATTAATTTGATTTTGTTTGGGTCATCATGTATAGGATGACAAAGTTGACTTACTTTTTACCAGTAAGGACTAACTTCTTAGCTGAGGATTATGCGAGGTTGTATCTCTGTGAGATTGTAAAGTTGCATAGGGTACATATTTTTATAATCTCATATCGCGGTACACAATGTACATTTCACTTTTGGCAGTCATTCCAGAAAGGTTTGGGGACTAAGGTTAGTCTTAGTACTGCTTTTCACTCACAGTTGGATGGGCAAGCAGTAAGGACTATTTAAACATTGGAAGACATGTTTTGTTCTTGGATGATGGATTATGGTGGTGGTTAGGTTGAGCATTTGCCTTTATTGGAGTTTGCATATAATAATAGCCACCACTCTAGCAATGGGATGGCTCTATTTGAAGCCTTGTATGGTAGAAGGTGTATATCTCCTATTGGGTAGTTTGAGTTTGGTGAGGCAGATATATTTGGCCCTGATTTGGTTCACCAAGATATAGAGAAGGTGAAGGTTATTTGGGATAGACTTAAGGATGCCCAAAGTTGCCAAAAGTTCTATGCAAATGTGAGGCGAAGGAAATTAGAATTTGAGGTTGGGGATAGGGTGTTCCTAAAGGTGTCTCCCATGAAAAGAGTGATAAGGTTTGGGAAGAAAGAAAAGCTCAGTCCCTGGTATGTTGGTTCGTACTTTGTTTTGAAAAGGGCAAGTAATGTCTTATATGAGTTGGAATTGACTTCTAGTCTGAGGTTCATTCACCTTGTATTCTATGTCTTTATGTTGAGAAAGTGTATTGGTGATCCATAAAAAATTATGCCTATTAAAGATATTGATATTTTAGATTCTTTGTCTTATGAGGAAGTCCCAGTTGAGATCTTGAATCGGTAGGTTTGTCAGTTGCGGACCAAGGATATAGCTTTGATTAAGGTTCTCTGGAGGAACCACAAGGTTGAAGTAGCTACTTGGGAAGTGAAAGAGGACATGAAGTCCAAGTATTCGTTCCTATTTTTTTCTCTAAAAATTTGTACGGAAGGTATGTGTTCATCACCGTGTCTTTTTTTTAAAACTTTGTTAAGGGAAAGATTAATTCCTTACGTCTTTGTTTTCTAACTTAATTATAGGCCATCTTTGATATGTTGGGTGTAATCGTGCTTGTACTGCCTTATTCCATCATTCGAGGACAAATGACCCAAGTGGGGGAGAATTGGAACACCCTAGGTTCTGGTCCTTAGAAATTTTCTGATTTTGATCCTTCTGATCATCATACGACCTAGGCTTACTTGTTGTATGATGTAGGTATGGTTGAGGGGTCTTTGTTGTATGTTGCTCAGTATGGTTTTGGTTGTTATATGTCCAAGGTACGAGTGGACATCATAAGAGTTGTATGTACATAATATGATAGGTAGTGTCTAAACTATATGTTGTTCATTGTCCATCCTTGACATTCTACATAGGGTAAGAATAGGTAGTACTTGCCGTATGCTGATGGTATGATTTGGGCAAGGGGAGTCTTATGTTTGATAGAATATGGATTCCAACTTTTTGTCTTGGGTACGAGTTGATGGTACCACTCATATGATGTGGGTACAAGTGGAGGGTTCCAACTGTACCCACCTGCGGAAGTTTTTATAGTTTAAGGTGGGGGTTTACCGGTATTTTACCTCCTAACTCTTTTTTGACCCCACGATGTAAAACACTATTGGGACTTTATTTACCCTATTATTGTCACTCAAAAACACTTTAAACACTCTTAAGTATCTCTCAAGCTTTTGATTTAAGAAAGAGGCTCGGGTTTCCTCAAGGTGATTTAATTAGAGGCTTTCAAGAGTAAATCTCTCAGTGTTCTTTGGTATATAAGGCATGTTACTCCTCCCTCATTGTTAGTTGAAAATAAAAGCATGTTTTACTTAATGATTTTCATGGCATTATTGTGGATTTTTTTTTGGTTTTAAAATATATGTTGGGGTTTTGGTTGTTCTTGTTTGGATTATGTTTTCCCATATCTTTCTTATGGTGTTAATGTTATAATGTTGATTTGGACATATGGTTGCATGGGAGTGGTTAATTGATTCTTGATTATTTTTTCGGAAGCTATATTCTCTCAATATGTTTGTTAAAATGCCAATGATAATGTTTTTGTCACATAGTTTAACTTTTATTGTAAACTTTGCATTGTATAATATGGTACTGGAACCCTAAATGGTTTGATTTAATTAAATGGTTTAGAAAGGCCTTGGTAGCCATGGTTTTGATTGATTGGAAATCCTATGGGGTATATGGGAATCCCCTAAGTATTGGCTAATTACATTGCTTGCAAGCAATAATCTGTATGACTATACTACTTAATAATGCCTTGGAAATTAACTCTAGAATTGGTGGTTTGGTATGTGCTAAAGGTTTTAAATGAACAATAATGGTGGGTTATGATAGCTAACCATGAATCCGTGAGTCTAATGGACAGACATTGGAAACTCATATTTACCGATATGAGGGTTGGTCATGGTGACCGTATACTTATGGGGTACACAGGAATACACTATGTTTATACTTGTATATATGTATCATGGAGGGTGAAGGGTACACGAGAATCCCTGCCCCTATGCTATCTCCAGTTTGTGCGGTTAAATACACTGGGGCCCGTTCATGGGGTAACATGGACCCATATAGCCCATGGGTATTTTTAGAAAAGTCAAGTTAGACAACCCAGGTTAAGGTTTTATATGCATGACAAACCCAATTCCCTTTCTCGACATGGTATCTATCTATGTATTTATGTATGTGATTGCATATGGTTATTTACTTTGGTTATGATTGATAGAATTATTTTATCCTTATTCCTGAGTACATGCTAGCGTTCACCCACTAACCCATCTTCGGGTGCTATATCCCCACACGATATAGGAACCAACCATACTACTTTTCCTGCTCAGTGATCTTGGATTCGGGAATAGCTTGTGTTGGACTGAAGTGGTGAGCTTCCATACTCTGAAAGAATCCATTTCATGTAATGGATATCATTTCATATTTTTGGTTATTTCTTGGACTTTGTTTTGGTTATGGTCGGGGGCATGTCCCGACCGAATACTCTTTGTTTTTAGTTAGAGGCTTTGTGTGAATACTATAGGCATGGGCGGTATCGGTATTAGTGTTAGCCTTGGCGTTGGTATTGCTATTGGTATTAGGGATAACACCGGTTGGATAATTTATTGTATTGTTGGTGGGTTATTGTTATGGATTCTTTTACTGTCTTTGTATGTTAATTGTCTTATCTTCTTATATGTTCGAAATTCATCCGACATAGGGTACAGGGTATTTATGGTTAGGTTTTGGGGGTGGTCTTTAGTCCCGATTGGACTTGAGGCACCTGACACGACTAGGCCCTAGTTTGAGTTGTATTAATATCACACAAATGGTACCAAAATACGTTTGGAACCATGCCAATCAAACCCACACCCAAGAAATACCACAATGCAACTATTGAGAGGGGTTAAACAGTCAAATCATACATTACACATATTTCACATATTTCATCAAAATTTCAGGTCACTATAATTTGAGACCTTATTTGTGCTCCATTTATCCTCAACTTCTGAACGTAACTTCTTTGTCCTTCGAGGGATCTTGTGACAGGTTAAAGTTTTGATTCCATTTACGGGCCTCGAGGGCTCATTCTTGACCTAAAAGTTCACCCGATGTGTTATATTGGAATATGAGTCTCATTTGACTCCTAATAAAGATTACAATTTTAATAGTGTAGTGACATTTTTTTATAGTGGAGTGATGATGGGCATTTTATGAATGATTGAAGAAAGTGCAATTTATGGGCATTTTATGAATGATTGAAGAAAGTGCAATTTTGTATTGAGGTAGACTTCTATCTACTTTTCTTCACAAGATGATATGTTTTATATATTGCATGTGAATGTGAATATTAATATTGATTATGGTTAGAACACCGTATCTTAGTCTTGATTATTGATGTTTGGGGATTAGATGGGTGAATTGACCCATAAGCTAAAATTCTTACTATACCCCTATAAACCTATTGCCTTCTTCTTGGTTAGATATGGGATCCATAGTATGATTAGTGTATAGTTCTAGATTTTTTATGTAGCTTAATTGTTGGAAGAGTGATTAGTATGAATATCCTTATGTGGATCATTTAGCGACCTTGAAACCATACTTTAGGTGGAGTTGACTTAATTTCTTATGTTCTAGGTAGAATTCCTATCTTAGGGATAATTATGACTGATGTACCATCTAGAAGTCAATATAGATACCTTAGTCTAGTCCGGGGTAGAAATTGACTAACTATGAAATTCGAGGATTAGAATTGGGTTCCTCTAGTAGTCCAATCTTTTTGTTAGACCTTGTGGACTTATTTACGCGTGTTAGACATAGTTGAGGCTATTGAGCCTTTTTATAAAGTTACTTTGTGCCTTGGTGAATGATGATGGTTTTTCCAGATTATGACTAATGGCTTGTAGCTATGATATGACTTTCGTATTTGACCTATGATATGGTCTATCGATATGTTTAATTATATAGGCATAGACATATTTATGATAAATTGGCCTATAGATAAAAAATGCCCTATAGATAGTATGTGGCCTATAAATGTATTAGGGCTTACAAATATAATATGGCCTATAGATATGATATGGCTTATAGATATAATATGGCCTGTAGATGTGATATGGCATATAGATACAATATGGTCTATAAATGAGATATGCCTTATAGAGATAATGTGGCCTATAAATGTTAGGAACCTTGTAGACGCGATTTATAGTCTATAGATAATCTATGCCATATAAATATGATTTATAGCCTATAGATATGATATTCCTTATGGATATGATATGGCTTATATATATGATAGGGGTTACGGTTATGATGATTGATCAGGGTTCAGGATAAGTTTGTGGACTTAAGATCGTGATTATGATATTATAATTATTTCGGACCCATTATTGGGCCCAAGGCCATATTATGATATTGGTTGGACAACTGGGAAGTGTTTATCCTTTTAAAGGATGTTGTAGTAGTTTATAGAGATATTGATGATTATGGTTCCACTGTTTGAATACTGGTGATGGCATGAATAAATCCGATACATTAATGGTCATTAAATCAGTAAATTATATGATTCCAACTAAAATATGATTTTATTACTATTTTTGCTAAATAAGGTTAAAGTGAACTTTTCTTTGCACCGTCTTAATATATAACCAATGCATACAAAGATTTGAAAATGTGTTTTAAAGATTCGATCGATACAAATTTTTATCTATGATTCTGATACTATTATTTTCTCTGATCGTGAGATATTGTGGCCCTTTCAAGACTTTTATTATGATTTAGTCCCAAAGTTTACCCTGCGTAATTGATTTATAGATCTACACTTTTTTTAGCCGTGGCTTATTTTTGTGCACCTATTATATATCTATATACCAATATCTCCGGCATAGGACAGAGGAGGATGATGGTATTGATGATATGAAGTTTAGATAAAACCCAATGATAGACTATAGTATTAATGTTTTATAGATATGTGTCTATGTGTGTGTGCGTTGATTTTATACTTATATATCTAACAAGGCAAGAGGATGATTATGATGATATTGTTATATAGCTAGCAAGGCAGAAAGATGATTATGATGATATGCTTTTATACCTAACAAGGCTAAAGGATTATTATGATGATATGCTTATATAGCTGGCAAGAACGGAGGATGATTATAATGATATGTTTATATACCCAGCAAGGTCGGAGGAGGATTATGATGATATACTTATATACCTAACAAGGTCGAAGGTTGATTATAGTGATATGGTTTTATCCCCGGCAAGGATAGGGAATAATTATGATGATATGCTTATATACCCGACAAGGACAGAGGATGATTATAATGATGATGGTTATGATAGTGATGGATATGATAATGATGGTTATGATAATAATGATAATGATATTAATTATAGTTACTGATTCGAGTCTGTATATACATTATGATACTTACATTCATCTTCGCATGCATATTGCCTATCACTAGTATGTGCCAGTATCTATCAGCCTTATAAGGGGTTGCATAGGTAGGGGTGATGAGTGTAGCTTATGGTGTGTTGTATGCTGATTGAACGTTAGGAGCCTAAGGCGGTGAGGGATCGTGAAAAGCTTGATTAGGTATTGTTTAGCTGGACTATTTTGTTACTCGTGTTGTAGTTGTTATTGTTATTATTATTGTTATGATCATTGATATGGATAATTTATGGAAGCTTGATAATGATCTAGTATTGATATTTAAGGTATGATTTTGATTCTTTCATCCTTTTATTATATTATTATGCATGATTAACTCATGATTAGCCATATGAATTACGAACCTTGAATATACTAGCACTAGTTCCTGAAATGATTATGAGGTCCTAAGATTCTAGTCTGATGACTTAAGTTGTAGCTTGAAATCACCTTGCTTATATGTATATATGTATATCTATTTATCTATAGCTATGGTATTACTATATATCTATCATGGCCTTAACCAGCACCTGGTCGTGATGGGTATCTCAAGCCCCACATGGATCGGAGACCACCCCTGCATCTAACCAAGTGAACACAACATCCCCAACATCGGATGAATTCCAAATATATAATAAAATAGCATAAGAATAGACTTAATGATATTTAAATCACGACTATAACTGCCAACCGGTAACCATCCAAACAACCTACTAACATCACCCAAGTCCACAGTAAACCAACAAAGCCTCTATACAAAAAGAATAAAAAATAAGTCTTGGTCGGGGTATGTCCCCGACTCTAACAATGACAATGATAATGTTAATGATAATGAAAACTATTAATCCTAATCAATGGTAAGAACTAATGAGATATATAAGTCTTTCAGAGAATGGAAGTTCACTACTTCACTATAATGAATCGACAAACCGAGCTGATCCACCTAACTTTGCACAGGTGATCAGTGGTGAATTTACCACTCACTCACACTCATCATTCATGCACAAAACCAGATTCTAAAAGAATAAGTGAGACATATGTGTGATTAATTGCACTAATCTCCACATTTTGCAGGCATATAGGATATAAGATAGAAAAGTATGGATTGGAAATTAAAGAGATCAAGATTGAGAGAAAAGTGCACAGCTAAAGACCCTGCACTGATTAGACTCCGTAACCACAATCCCAGTTTTCTATATATGATTGCAGCCAGTCAAATTGGTCAAGTGAATGCGATCGCGGAGATTTGTCAATGATCACTATCAAGAGAACGCGATCATGGAGGTTAGGCAGCTATCGCTGTTACCACGATCGCAAAACTATCAACGTGATTACAGCCTAGCGGGTTTAATGAGCAAAGGAAAATTCAGTAAAATGGCATAGCTGATTTCGAATTCCCATTTAGGACCTAAATTCTTTTTGCCTTGGACATTATTTAAGTGAGGAGGATTGAGAAATTAGAAACTTGTGGAACCCTAAAATTTTGGGAACATCTTTGTATTTAAATTTTAAAGTTGAAGTTGGTAAAATTAAAGTGTGAAGGGAAGATTTTACTTGCTCTCCATTGCTATGGATTCCTTGAATGAAGTGTTTGGTATATTTCTTCTCTTTCATTTTATTAGTAGCCAACTTCTCAAGTCTTGGGATTATGTTGATCCAAGGTGAAATTGTGTGTGGGTGATGGTGTGTTTGTGTGATTTTTAGTTGTTAATTATGGATTCCATTATTGCCTGATATTAATAGCTGTAATTTATGGGTGAAAATATCAAATATCCCAATGGGTTTGTTGAGTGAAAACTCAAAACTTAAGAAAAACCCTCATCATCCTTGAAAGAGGATTATAGGGGGACAAAGCAATAGTGGGAGATTGATAGTGTAGTTTACTTTCATTTAACATCTTGGAAATAAGGGTAGATAGATAGTGAACTATGTCATGGGCATCTTCCTAGAAGTAGGGATGCCCAATTGTGGCTTTGGGTGGAGATTATAGATTCATTTGTTAGGTGCTCTAAAGAGTCAAGGGGTGGCATCTTTGGGGTTTTGTTGACAAACTAGTCTCAAAAAATTTCGACCTAACCTATCATGTACTCAACTATTAAAGCTCATGATAAACTATTTTGATCCCATGCACACATTTCCATTAGGTAGACATAATCCTAAGGCTCCTTCTAAATTGAACTCTAATTCAAAAGTACGAGTGTAGTGTGTTGCTTGAATCAGGAGAGATAAAATCAAATTTCAAACCAACGCCCCATTTACATTACATGTTACATTTTGTTTACACTTCGTATATCTTCTTAGTTACTAAATTACCCATAGGATTTGAAGTTTAAATTTCACTCCTTGTGTATTCGACCCTAACGAATTAAATTTCACTCCTTGTAGTCTATTGAAATTATCAAAACGGCGTCGTTGCCGGGGAGTGAAATCTAGATTTCACTTGTGTTGTGTGATTTTTACTTGGGTACACCTGTGGTGATTTTGATTTGATTTCTTTGTTGTTTTTGATTTTTATTAGGTTTTCATTATTCTTTCCACATAATCATGAGTTAAGAATGCTCGAATTATCTTGGCACTGAAGATCATGAGAGTGTTATTTGCACTCCCCCCCCACTGAGGGAAATGAAGCATTTTATGTCAAAAGTGTAATGCTACAATTGCTTTATCCAGAAGGACTTTTTGGGGATTAAGTTCATGAGGACCCTAATTTACAGTTGAAAAACTTTTTAGAAGTTTGCGCCTGTTTCAATATTGCACACATATCTCAAGAGTCCATCCGGTTATACCTTTTTCCATTCTCTTTAATTGGAAAGGCGTTGTTATGTCTAAGATCTTTACCCGAGGCGTTCTTAATTAAATACTTCCCACCTTTAAAGATGTTACAATTTCAGGATGAATTTGTTAATTTTCTCCAATTCCATGAAGAACCGTGGTACGAAGCTCAGGAAGATTCAAGGAGAAGCTCTTGAAGTGCCCTAACCGTGAGATGTCAGAGAAAATCCTTCTTAAAATTTTACATAGGGCATTGGACAAACTAAACAAAGCCATAGTGGACAATGCATCTGGTAGATCATTCATTAAGTTGCCATATGGGGTTGTATTGAAAGTTTTGGATCAAGTATCAATTTTGTCTAGGGTATAGGACATGAAAGATGCTGAGGTGTCTATGGGGGCACCCTCCTCATACTCTGTGTGTAAAGAAAAAAAGGTGAACAGGAGGAGAAAGATATGAATAAGGTCAAGATGATGTCATGCGTTGATATCCTAATTAAGCATATGTTGGGAGTCCCAATGGAAAGTGTAAGTGTGATAAGTACAAGAGAGGTTACACTATGTGAAAGTATGGAGGGAGAGGTGCTAGATGAAAATTTGAGTGTGTTGCCTAAGTGTTCGGAGGGTTTCCACCTTGCCTCTTAAGGGCAAGGCAGAAATCAAGGTCGGAACCATGAAAGTCTAAGCATGGCACAATGTAAAAGAGAAAAGGGAATCAATCAAGAATCTTTGGGTCGAATCTTGAGTAGTGTTGAAAGGACCGGTATAATGGTGAATGAAATGCGAAGTGATTTCTCTACACTGTACAAAACTGTTGCTTCCCACTCAACCGCCATTAAACAACTAGAGACAAAGGTGAATCTAATATTGAATTATCTCATATAGAGGCAAAGTGAAGAAATGCAAAGGGGGAATGTAACAAATTCTATGATCACCCGGGATTAAAAGAGTATCAGAAATGATATTGAGTTTGACAACTCTGGTGAAAAAGAAGATGATGAACAAACAAAGGCAAAGATAAAAAGGCCCAATAATGATGGTCCAAAGCCAATTGAGATTATGGTTGAAAAGTCGAAAGCAAATGAATGAAAAATTATCTTTGTTCCATAAAACACTATTCCTCCTCCTTTCCCTAAATAGTTTATGCAACAGGGAGAAAATGCAAAGCTTAACAAGTTCTTCGATAAATTTAGGACCCTATCAATTAATATTTTTCTAATTGAGGCTTTGCAAGATATGTTGGGATATGCTAAATTTGAGAAGGATTTGGTGTATAAGAAGAGGCTTGTGATGGATTAAACAATATAAGTAACACATTATTGTAGTGCCATTATAATAAGAACATTGGTGAAGAAGAAGAAAGACCCCAGTGCTTTTACCATTCCATGCACCATCGGATTATTCAAGTTTGCAAAGGCATTATGTGACCTCAGAGCAAGGGTAAATCTAATGCCTTATGCCATATTCCACAAGATCGGATTGGGGATGCCGACACCTTCCTCAATGAAATCGCTCATGGCCGACCGGACCATCAAGAAGCCGATGGGAGTTCTTCATGATGTTATAGAAAAAGTGGTCTGATTTATCTTTCCGACCAACTTTGTGATCTTGGATTGTACAATAAATGTTTAAGTTCCTATTATTCTTGGGAGACTATTCTTAGCTACCAGGAAGGCTTTAGTGGATGTGGAATCTGTAGAGATAAAGTTTCATTTGAATAATAAGGAGGTGTCCTTTAATGTATGCAAGTCCATAAAGCAACCGATGGACTTACAAGTCATCTCAATGATAGATGTTATTGATGGGGAGGTGACAAACCATATTAATGTGAACTTGTTAGATGACCTTTTGGTAGGAGTGATATTTAATTGCACAAGGGAAGAAGTAGAAGAATTTGGTGAAGTGGTTGCATCCCTAACGGGACTTGGATTTTAGAAAAAGAACCCGATGAAGTCTTGATCTTAAAAATCGTGCAAGCCTATCGGTAAGATCATTAATTCTTGAGCCACCCAAGGTTGATTTAAAGCCCTTTCCACCCCATCTCCAATATGTGTTCTTGGTAGAGGGATACACATTACCAATCATTATTTTAAATGACCTTGAACCCTCTCAAGTGGACGCATTAAATTTGGTGGTGAAAAAGTCCATTCGAGGCATTGTATGGATAGTCAAGGACATTATAGGAATAGCTCCTACAATTTGTTCCCACAAAATTAAACTTGAACACGACCATGTGACAAAATCGGAACATCAAAGGAGGCTAAACCAACCCATGCAAGAGGTTGGAAAAAAATAAATCATTAAATGACTTAACGCGGGAGGGGGGGTGTAATATATCTAATATACCATAGCACTTGGTTGAAACTGATACAGTGCATCGTAAAAAAAGTGGCATCATAATTTTTGAAAATGAAAAAAATGATCTCATCCCAGTTCGGCTAGTCACCGGATGGTGGGTGTGCATGGATTATCGAAAGTTAAACTTATGGACCAAGAAAGACCATTTTCTGATCCTTTTATGGACCAAATGTTGGATAGATTAGCCGGGAGGGGATGATATTTTTTCTTGGATGGTTACTTGGGATACAATCAAATTTGTATCACCCTAGAGGACAAAGAAAAGATGAATTTTACTTGCTCATTTGGGACGTTTGCATTCATGTAAATGCCATTTGGGTTACGTAATGCCCCGACAATCTTTTAACATTGCATGTTGTCAACATTTATGGATATGGTGGAAGAGTCAATGGAGGTCTTTATGGATGAGTTCTCGGTGGTGGAGAGCTCATTTGAATCATGTCTTGAAAATCAAAGTAAGGTGCTTGAAAGATACGTGGACACCAACCTTGTCCTAAGTTAGGAAAAATGCCATTTTATGTTCAAGGATGGTATTGTCTTGGGCCACACGATATCAGGAAAAGGCATACAAGTCGATCAAGCCAAGGTAGAGGTGATTGTCAAGCTATCACCCCTCGTATCCGTAAAGGATATTCGTAGCTTTCTTGGACATTCCATATTTTATCGATGTTTTATCAAGGATTTCTCCAAGATCACTCATCCACTATGCAAACTACTTGAGAAAGAGACTAATTTCAACTTTGTTGAGGCATGCCTAAAATCCTTTGATCTCCTCAAGTAATTGCTTATTTTTGACCCAATCATTGTGGCCCCGGATTGGTCATCCCCTTGTGAGGTAATGTGTAAAGCAAGTGGTGTTGCATTAGGTGCATGTTCGGTAAATGCAAGGAAAAACTCTTTCATACTATCTATTATATAAAAAAACATTAAATTATTCTCAATGCAACTACATCGTTACCTAACAAGATTTGTAGGCAGTTGTATATTCCTTTGAAAAATTTTATGCCTACTTTTTAGGCATAAAAGTAATGGTGCACATGGATCATGCCACCCTTAAGTACCTCATGTCCAAGAAGGAAGCGAAATCAAAACTAATTAGATGGATTTTTCTTTTGCAGGAATTCAACTTTGAGGTAAAAAATCTAATGGGGTGCAAAAACCAAGTGGCCGTCCATCTCTCATGTCTTGAAGGTAATCATGAAAGGCATGGAGGAATTGAAATTGGTGATACTTTTCCCAATGAATTTGTCATTTCTATTGCATGAAAAGTGCACCGTGATATTCCCACTATGCTAACTATGTAGCAAGTGGTTTATTTCATTAGGGGATTAACTATCATCAAATGAAGCGGTTCTTGTTTGATTCTAAGAGATATTTTTGGGATGGGAAGTTACTATTTTGAGAGTGTGAAAATGGTGTTATTAGATGGTGTGTTATGGAGGTTGAGATAAATGATATCCTTGAAGCTTTCCACTCCTCTCCTTATGGGGTCACCATAGAGAGATCTATACCATTGAAAAAATCCTTAAATATAGGTATTATTGGCCCTACAAGAATACAAACACCATTGTGGGGGTGAAATCATGTCACCAATGTCAAATTCAAGGTGGTATCTCAAGAAGGAATGAAATGCCCCTTAAACTAAGCCTCAAAGTTAAACTCTTTGATGTCTGGGGAATTGACTTTATAGGTCCATTTATAAACTCATTTGGAAATAAATACATATTGGTAGTGGTTTATTCTTCTTCTAAATGGGTGGAACCCGTGGCACTTCCAAATAATGAGAGCAAAAGCATTACCTCCTTCTTAAAAAGATACATCTTCACAAGGTTTGTAACATCGCGTGCCATCATTACTGACGGAGGCTCACATTTTTTTAACAGGGTATTTGGGGCCCTTCTTGAAAAGTATGGAGTTAAGAACGAAGTAGCTACCCCATATCACCCTCAAACGAGTGGCCAAGTTAAAGTTTTAAATCGAGAAATCAAAGAAATTCTTGAAAAGAGTGAATATAGGCCTCGCCAATTGGGCAAGGCAGCTTGCTGAGGAACTTTAGGCTTATAGAACGGCCAACGAAACCCCAAATCGCATGTCCCCCTACCAATTGGTGTTTGGAAAGGCTTGTCATTTTCCTATCGATCTTGAACATAAAGCCTTTTGGGCTTTAATAAGATTGAACATGAATTAGGGAGAAGCCTACGAGGCGAAAGTTACAAAATTCCATGAGTTAGAAGCTTTCTGACTCAAGACTTATGAGTGCTCCACATTGTATAAGGAGAAAATGAAGAAATAGCATGATGCTTGAATATTAAAATGGGAAGTCAATGTCGGAGAAAGTTTACTTCTTTAGAACTCTCATTTGAAAATTTTTGTAGGAAAGCTTTATTCTAATTGGTCGGGACCATTTATGATCTCTAACGTCTACCCTAGCGGTGCCATTGAATTGAAATATCATGAAAGGAAGAAATTTGTAGTGGATGGTAAAAGTGTGAAGTATAAAAATGTGAAAGGTCCCATAGTAAAAAAAGTATAAGTTGTTCGTTTCAAATATGCCACGTGGTGAAGAAGGAGAGTCATGCTGTGATATTAAATTAGGCGCTTGATGGGAGACAACCCATATTTCACTAATTTAGTGTGGTTTTAATATTTTGTAGGTTTTTTTAAACTCAAATTAATGTCCAGACAAAGAAATGAAAATAATAATTGGTGAACCAAGAAAATAAAAAGTAAGAACATGTGTAAAGAGTGACAACAACAAAAATGGCCCATGATCAAAAGTTACATGGAATAGTTTGATGTAGTATAATACCCCGTACTTTTCCTAGCAAATTTCATCCCAAGAATATCTAGTATTAGCTTCTAAATTGAATGATGGTTATTCCATGAGGAATTATCAAGATTTTCACTTTTAGTCATGTGGGAAATTCAATAAGCTTTCCATTGATATAAGATTTGCCCAAATCCGATAACTAAGTCAGAAGTTACGACTATTTTAAGTTCCCATCGTAAAACAATGCCATATTAGTCAGTGGCGCACCACGCCACAAGAGTAAATGGAACTTGGAAAATTCTAGTATGGGTCCGCGATTATGGCGCATCGCGCCAGGGCCTAAATTTAGAATTGTCCTTTTCCAGTGTCTTAGAGCAATTTCCTCCATGTCACGCCAGAGTTCCAGGCCACAAAAGAAGGGGCAACATGATGGATTGACGTCGCTCCATCCCTCAGTTTCTCAATTGTCAAATTCCAGTGACATGGTGCGATAGCGCTGCATCGCGCCAGTGGTTCAGTTTAGAAAAATCTTAGTAAAATTAAATGACGCATCCAGGGTTAAAAGGGTCAACTTCCCATCCTAATTTAAGCCTTTTAACACGTGATTCAGCCTCTCTTCACCCAAAATATACTCTCTTCTCTCAAAAACCTCTCAAGAACAAGCTAGGGTTTTCATAGAAGATCCAATTCCAAGAAAGTTTCTCCTTCAATCTTTACGAAATCATGAACTAAGGTATGCGTAGTGTTCATTCATGGACTCCTTTCATCCATGAAGCCTAAGAATCTCTTTTCTAAGTTTATGTTTATGGATTTCTATATAAATTTCATGTTGGGTTAGTTTTGTTTATGTTGAGAATGAACAATTTAATTCAAATCCATGTTGTGTAATCAATTTTATGTGGAATTGATTTGTATAAATGTATATTCATATGAACCTATGAATAAACCCTAGGATGATAAAATTAGAGATGAATCATTATAATTAATTGCTGTATAATGTTGTCTACATGTGCTATGATTAGCATGTGTTTGATTAAATACCTAGATGAAGGAATAGTGCCCAACTTGTGTGATATCATGAAATCCCCATGTATGTACAAGTTATGGTTATCACATGTTTTGATGGAAAGCTTCTAGAAATGTATTATGGATTATGATATTAGTTATATGTTCAAGTATGTTATGCTTGGTCAGTTTCCTTCCATCGAGTCCCGGGGGTACTTGTACCTGAAACATTAGCTGTGTGCTTAGAGCCATGTCATGTTTCCACAATACTCTCAGTCAAGCTATGAATCCTTAGACTTCAGACAGTCTTGTGACTCAAGAAATCTCCATGATCTTATGAACTCAATCAGTTGTCAGATATCAATAATATTCCATCCGTCAATGGAATTCAGTATCTTAGTCCATGTTCAGTTCAGTAAATTATGTTCAGTGTCTATTAAGATGGGAGTAAAAATTAGCACCGACTGAACCCAAGGATGGGAACTCACTTGTTATATGAAGGTGTGATTCTTGGAAGCAATCCTTATGTTCCAGAACTATATAGCCAACATAGGTTGAGACATTATAGCCTACTATATGAGGGTAGATAAGGTGGCTTAACCTGCTATATGAGGGTTCCCACCATTCTCACTATAGTAACCTGTTATATTAGGTTCACTCACATGTTGTCCTTACCAGTGGCATGGTATTGACACCGTTCTAATCAGGGCATAGAATAGACCCCAATTCTGCTATAATGCATCATTTGGGGCATGTTGATTAGATGAATATCTCCCATTGTCTTAGTAAAAAAACTCAGATAGTTCTTCAGAATTCATGGCTATCAGATACAGTCAACTCAGACACAGTACAAAATTCAGATAGTTCCACCAGATTCAGGACTGTCAGATATAGTTACTTATGTCATCAGTTATATCAGTTATCAGTATTCAGATTCAGTACTCATGTTATCACAATTTCAGATATAGTTATTATGTATGCATGTATGTATTCTCACATTTATATTAGTCAGTTAGCCAGTATTGTTTATGAATATGAACCCCATGCATTCAGCCTATCCTACATGCATACCAGTATATTCAAAGTACTGACACATTTGTGCTATGGTGTCTTATACCATAAGTTTAGAGACACGAGATCCAGATCAGCAATAGATTCTAGTTTCAGCAGTCAGAGTTAGAACTGAGTCCTCATCATTCGAGGAGATGATTATTTCTCTATTATCTCATTAATTAGTTTATTAGTTAGAGTTAGTTGAGGACATGTCCCATCAACTCCTAACTCAGATAGTTCAGTCAGTTAGAGACTTTCTAGACTATCATGTTTCAGACTTTAGTATTTTCAGTTTTGTTTTGCGTATTTTATACCTCGTTTAGATGTTATATTTTACTTCAGTTATGTGAACCTTTTGGATATTCAATTCATGTTTCCACATTATTAAGTATTTTATCACTATACAGGTACAGCTATTAGTCATGGGTTAGCTTGTGGTCCTTCGGAGTCATGAGCACCGTGTAGCATTCCGGGTTCTAGATTCGAGGATTTACAAACTTGGTATTAGAGACTAAGGTTTAATAGTCCTAGGAAGTCTAAAAGCGACATCTAGTAGAGTCTTGTACATGGGTGTGTTGCGCGCCACATTTATGTACAAGAGGCTATAAGATGTTTTAGGAATAGTTTCCCCTTTTTCAGTATTCATGTCATGCCAGTGAGCATAATCTCAAGTTAATCTCTCAGTCTAATCCATTTCTCCCTTTCTTCTACAGAACATGCCTTCTAAAAGAAGAAACGAAAATCAGTCAGCCCCTAGCCCGAAGATCCTTTGGGCGATTATGTTTCTCATGTAGATTTCCAAGATGCATTCATTACTCTTGATAACTCAGTTGCTGCTCAGAATGAACGACCAACTATCATTCTGCCCAATCCAGTGGCTAATTCAGCTACAGCCAGGATTTGAGATTTCACCCAAATGAATCCTCCATCCTTTCTCAGGTCTAAAATAGATGAGGACCCTCAGGAATTCCTAGATTAGGTGTAAAAGGTGACAGACATCATGGGGGTGACTACTATTGAGAGTGATGATCTTGTTGCATATCGATTGTAGGATGTTGCTCACACTTAGTTCAAGAAGTGGAAGTCAGAGAGGGCAGGTGATGCTGGGCCAGTTAAGTGTGAGGAGTTTGCATATGCTTTCCTCGATATATTCTTTCCCCTAGAGCTTAGGGAAGCTAAGGTGTTAGAATTCATCAACCTCAGGCAGGGCAATATGGCAGTGAAAGACTATTCGCTTAATTTTACTCAATTAGCCAGATATGCCGCTCATGTGGTTGTAGATAGTAGGGCAAGGATGAGTAAGTTCATTTCTGAGGTGAATAATAATGCGGTTAATGAGTGCAGATCTGCCATGCTGAATAGTGACATGACTTTAGCCAGGCTTATGACTCATGCTCAGCAAATTGAAGAGCAAAAGATTAAGATAAGGGAGAAGCAGAATAAGAGAGCGAAGAAAGGTAGTTTCAACTTCACTCAGCCTTAGTCATAAGGAGGAAACCATTCTCAGTTTTGTCCTAAGTCATCAGTTCTAGCTCCTTCTTCAGCCAGTGTTCCAGTTCCTAAGTTCAGAGAGGGTAACAAAGATAGAGTGCCTAGCTTTAAGACCCAGGGCAGTATTAGCAGTGTCCACACCTATCCTCTTTTCTAAAATTGTGGCAAGCACCATCAGGGATTTGCAGAGCTGGCAGTGGTATTTGTTTCATATGTGGTAAGCCAGGCCACAGAGTCAGAGACTGTACTCAGCTAGGTCCTTAGAGTCAATAGAATAGCTCCTCAGCTCAGTTCGGTCACCCAAATCAGCAGGGTGCCACCTCTAGTGCTACCAGAGGGCAACGCCCAAATCGTCTCTATGCTCTTTAGTCCCGACAAGATCAGGAAAATTCTCTTGATGTAGTTACTGGTACGCGAAAGATCTTTCATATGCATGTTTACGCTTTGCTAGATCTAGGAGCTTTTTTGTCTTTTATTACTCCCTATATAGCAGGCGATTTCGGAATTAATCCTGAAATCCTAGCAGATCCCTTCTAAGTCTCTACCCCAGTGGGTAAAACCATCATAGCCTAGCGGGTATACAAGAACTTCCCGATTATGATATGTCGGAAAGTCACTTTAGCAGACTTAGTCGAATTAGAGATGACTGATTGGAATAGATTGGCTTCATTCCTGCTATGCCACAGTCGACTACAGAAATAGAATAGTCCAATTTCATTTTCCGAATGAACTCGTCCATAAGTGGAAGGGTAGTACTTCAGCATTTATAGGTCGGCTTATTTTATACCTTCGAGCATAAAAAATAATATCTAAAGGATATGCCTATCATTTTGTTCTAGTTAAGGACACTAGTTCCAAAACTCCTGGCCTTGAATTAGTTCCAGTTGTAGGTGAATATTCAGATGTCTTTCCTGAAGATCTTCCAGGAATTCCTCCCAAAAGGGAAGTAGACCTTGGTATTGATCTTCTTCTGGATACTTAGCCTATATCCATTCTGCCATAAAGAATGGCACCATCAAAACTTAGAGAACTGAAAGAAAAATTGAAGGATCTCTTAGATGAGGGATTTATCAGGCCCAACGTTTCCTCTTGGGGCGCTCCAGTATTGTTCATGTGCAAGAAAGACAGTTCTCTCAGAATGTGTATAGACTACCGCCAACTCAATAAGGTCACAGTAAAGAAAAAATATCCTTTTCCTAGAACCGATGACTTGTATGACTAACTTTAGAGTTCTAGTTATTTCTCTAACATAGATCTTAGATCTGGCTATCATTTGCTCTGTGTTAGGGAATGTAACATTACGAAAATAGCTTTCTGAACTCGCTATGGTCACTTTAAATTTCTAGTCATGTCATTTGGTCTTACCAACACCCCAACCGCTTTCATGGACTTGATGAACCGTGTATTCAAGTAGTACTTGAACCTGTTCATCATAGTCTTCATAGATGATATTCTGGTCTATTCCCGCAGTGAGCATGATTATACAGACCATCTCAGGATAGTACTTCAAACTCTCTAAGATTATCAGCTATTCGCCAAATTCAGTAAGTGCGAATTTTAGCTAAGGTCAGTAGCATTCCTTGGTCAAATCATTTCTGATGATGCCATTAGAGTTGATCCTCTAAAGATCAAAGTAGTAAAAAATTGGCCCAGACCTATCTCTCCATCAGATATTAGGAGTTTCTTGCATTTGGCTAGCTATTATAGATGGTTTGTTGGGGTATTTTCTTATATTGCATCCCCTATGTCCGGATTGACTCAGAAGAAAGTCAAGTTTCATTGGTCAGATCCTTGTGAGAAGAGTTTTCAGGAGTTGAAGACTCGACTCACCTCAGCTCCAATTTTAGCTCTTCCAGATGGTCCAGATGGGTTCGTAGTGTATTATGATGCATCTAGAATAGGTTTGGATTGTGTCCTCATATAGCATGGTAAGGTCATAGCCTACTCCTCCAGACATCTTAAGCCCAATGAGAAGAATTACCTTACTCATGATCTTGAGTTAGAAGCCATAGTATTTTGCTTAAAGATTTGGCGGCATTATCTATATGGCGTTCATGTAGATTTGTTTCACAGATCATAAGAGTCTTTAGTATATCTTTTCTCAAAAAGATTTCAATCTTTGTCAAATAAGGTGGTTAGAGCTCTTGAAAGATTATAACATGAGTGTCCTCTATCATTCAGGCAAGGCCAACGTAGTGACCAACGCTCTCAGTAAACTATTCGTGGGTAGTTTTTCTCATGTTGAGGACAGTAAGAAGAATTTAGCTTAGGAAGTCCATCATCTTACCAGAATAGGCGTTCGCTTAGTTGATATAGATGAGGGTGATATATGGGTTCAGAGTAGTTCAGAATCATCTCTAGTTTCTGAGGTGAAAGAAAAGCAAGATAGAGATCCCAACCTTGTCAGGTTGAAAGAGTCAGTTCAGGATCAGAAAGTAGAGATTTTCTCCTGGGGGGAGATGGTATTTTACGTTGTCAGGTTCGTCTCTATTCTCCAGGTGTATATGAATTAAGGTAGCAAATTCTTACAGAAGCGCATGGTGCGCACTACTCTATTTATCTAGGGTCCACAAAAATGTACCGCGACTTACGGGAAATCTATTGGTGGAGTGAGATGAAGAGAGACATTGTAGAGTTTATGGCTATGTGCTCTATATGTATATAAGTTAAGATAGAGCATCAGAAGACTAGTGGGTCCATGTAAGAGTTCAGTATTCCTACTTGGAAGTGGGAAGTTGTGAACATAGACTTCGTGATGGGTTTGCCTTGAACTCATCATCAGCATGATTCAGTCTGGATCATTGTAGACAGAATGACAAAATCAGCTCATTTCCTTCTATTTCATACCTCTTATTCAGCCGAGGATTACTCCAAAATCTACATCAAGGAGTTCCTCAAATTGCATGATGTTCCCCTATCTATTATCTCAGACAGAGGTACCCAGTTCACCTCTCATTTCTGGAAAAAATTCCAAAAGGGTCTTGGTACCCAAGTTCATCTTAGTACAACCTTTCATCCTCAGATAGATGTTCAGGTAAAAAGGACCATTCCGACATTATAAGATATGATAAGGGTGTGTGAAATCGATTTTAAGGGAAGTTAGGATGACCACTTACCTTTGATTGAGTTTAGATACAACAACAACTATCATTCCAGTATTCAGATGGCTCCATTCGAAGCTCTCTATAGTAGGAGATGTTGATCTCTAATTGGTTGGTTCGAAGTTAGTGAGGCCTCAGTCATAGGGCCTGACTTAGTAATCAACGCCTTAGAAAAAGTCTAGTTGATCAGAGAAAGACTCTAGGCTGCTCAAAGACAACACAAGTCTTATGCAGATGTTCGTAGAAAAGATCTTAAGTTTGATATTGGTGACTATGTCTATCTAAAGATCTCTCTTATGAAAGGAGTGAAGATATTCGGCAAGAATGGAAAGCTCAGTCCGTTATACGTCAGTCCCTTCAAGATTCTCAGTCGATTTGGCAAAGTAGCTTACTAGCTCGAACTGCCTTCAGATCTAGCCTCAGTTCATCCAGTCTTTCATGTCTCTTTGCTGAAGAAGTGCATAGGTGACCCATCAGTTGTAGTCCCTATTCAGAGCATTGATGTTCAGAACACTCTCTCTTATGAAGAGATTCCAGTCAAAATTTTAGACTATCAAAGTTGTGGATTGAGGAACAAAGAAGTTTCTCTACTTAAGGTTCTTTGGTGAAACCAGTCCTTCGAGGGAGCTACTGGGGAAATAGAGGTAGACATGCATACCAAGTATCCTCATCTCTTCTTCACTAACACAGATCAAGCTCAAAGTAACAGTTCTCCTTAGGCTTACTCAATTTCATGTTCAGTGTTCATCATAAACTTGGTATGCAGTTTCATGCTCATGTTCCCATTATAAACTTGGTATCAAGTACTATTACATATTCAGTCATGCACTCATGTATCAGTTCAATTACATAATTATGCATCAGACATGCATTCTCATTGGGAGAAACTTAGTTCTTCAGAACACTCAGTCATGCATTCATGAATCAGTTACACATGCATCAGATATGCATGTTCAGTATTATATGTTCAGCTTGTCAGTCATGTCAGTCATGAGATCATGTTCCAGTTATTCATGTTTAGTATGTATATTAGTTGCCTTTTCTCCTCTCTCAGTCAGTCTCATTTAAGGATGAATGTTCTCAAGTGGGAGATATTGTAATATCCCATACTTTTCATAGCAAATTTTAACTCAAGAATGTCTAGTATTATCTTCTAAATTGAATGATGGTTATTCCATGAGGAATTTTTAAGATTTTTATTTTTTGTCATGTGGGAAATTCAATAAGCTATCCATCGATATAAGATTCACCCAAATCCGATAATCGAGTCAGAATTTACGACTATTTTAAGTTCCCGTCATAAAATAATGCCATATTAGTTAGTGGCGCGCCGCACTACAAGAGTAAATGACATTTGGAAAATTCGAGTATGGGTCCACGATTATGGCATGTCGTGCCAGGGCCTAAATTCAGAATTGTCCTTTTCCAGTGTCTTAGCACTATTTCCTCCGCATTGCGCTAGAGTTCCAGGTCCAAAAAGAAGGGGCAACACGATGGCTCCACATTGCGCCATCCCTCAGTTTCCCAATTGTCAAATTCTAGTGACACAGTGTGGTAGTGCCGCGTCGTGCTAGGGGTTCAGTTTGGGAAAATTTTACTGAAATTAAATGATGCATCCAGGGGTAAAATGGTCAACTTTCCACCCCTATTTAAGCTCTTTAACACATGATTCAGCCACTCTTCACTCGAAATAACTCTCTTCTCTTAAAAACCTCTCAAGAACAAGATAGGGTTTTCATAGAAGATCCAATTCCAAGAAAGTTTCTGTTAATCTTCACGAAATCACAAACTAAGGTATGCGTAGTGTTCATTCATGGAATCTTTTCGTCCACGATGCCTAAGAATCTCTTTTCTAAGTTTAAGTTCATGGATTTCTTTATGAATTTCATGTTGGGTTAGTTTTGTTTATGTTGAGAATGATCAATTGAATTATGTGGAATTGATTTGTATAGATGTATATTCATATGAACCTATGAATAAACCCTAGGATGATGAAATTAGAGATGAATCATGATGATTAATTGTTGTATAATGTTGTCTACATGTGCTATGCCTACCATGTGTTTGATTAAATGCCTAGATAAAGGAACAATGCCCAACTAGTATGATATCATGAAATCCCCATGTATGTGAAAGTTATGCCTATCACATGTTTTAATGGAATGTTTCTATAAATGTATTATGGATTATGATGTTAGTTATATGTTTAAGTAAGTTATGCTTAGTCAGTTTCCATCCATCGAGTCTTGGGGGTACTTGTACCCAAAACATTAGCTATGTGATTAGAGCCATGTCATGATTCCACAATACTCTCAGTCAAGCTATGAATTCTTAGACTTCGGACAATCTTATGACTCAGGAAATCTCCATGATCTCATGAACTCAATCAGTTGTCAGATATTAGTAGTATTCCATCAGTCAATGGAATTCAGTAACTCAGTCCATGTTCAGTTCAGTAAATTATGTTCAGTGTCTATTCAGATGGGAGTAGAAATCAGCACTGAGTAAACACAAGGATGGGAACTCACCTGTTATATGAGGGTGTGATTCTTAGAAACAATCCTTGTATTCCTGAACTATGTAGCCAGTATAGGTTGAGACATCATAGTATAGGTTGAGACATCATAGCCTTCTATATGAGGGTAGATGAGGTGGCTTAGCCTGCTATACTGTGGTTCCCACCATTCTCACTATAGTTACGTGTTATATTAGGGTCATTCACATATTGTCCTTACCAGTGGCGCGGTATTGACACCTTTCCAATCAGGGCATAGATTAGACCCCAATTCATCTATAATGTATTATTTGGGGCATGTCGGTTAGATGACTACCTCCTACAGTCTCAGTAAAAGAACTTAGATAGTTCTTCAGAATTTAGGGCTGTCAGATACAGTTAACTCAGACACAGTACGGAACTCAGATAGTTCCACCAGATTCAGGACTTTTAGATATATTCACTCATGTTATCTTTTATATTAGTTATCAGTATGTCATGTTATCAGTATTCAGATTCAGTACTCATGTTATCGTGATTTCAGATATAGTTACTATGTATACATGCATGTATTCTCACATTCATATTAGTCAGTTAGCCAGTATTGTTCATGCATATGAACCCCTTGCATTCAGCCTACCCCACATGCATACGAGTACATTCAAAGTACTGATGTATTTATGCTATGGTGTCTTATACCATAGGTTTAGAGACACGAGCTCCGTTTCAGCAGTAGATTCCAGTTTCAGCAATCAGAGTTAGAAGTGAGTCCTCATCATTCGAGGACATGATTATTTCTCTATTATCTCATAAATTAGTTTATTAGTTGGAGTTAGTTGGGGACATGTCCCATCAACTTCTTACTCCTACAGTTCAGTCAGTTAGAGGCTTTCTAAACTATCATGTTTCAGACTTTAGTATTTTCACTTTTGTTTTGGGTATTTCATACCCCGTTTAGATGTTATATTTTACTTTATTTATGTGAACCTTATGGCCTTTCAATTCATGTTTCTGCATTATTAAGTATTTTATGCAGTATACAGGTACAGATATCAATCATGGGTTAGCTTGTGGTCCTTCGGGGTCATGAGCTATGTGTAGCATTTCGGGTACTAGATTTGGGGCATTACATATAGATATTCAAGGAGGGTTTATCCATGTTGTTCCTAAAAGATATCCTACCCTACACTGAACCTATGTTACAAGAGTAAAAAGCCTTTCGTGATTCCCAATCTAGTATTTTCATTATAGTGGCAATTGAAAATAGGGGCAAGCCTATAGCATGGTAATTGGTATCTTTGAGAGTTCTTGTAAGGGATAGAGTTTTACACTTAAATTCCTTGTTGTATACTTGGTTGCTTGGTGTGTGATATTTACCTTCTTGAGAGGAGGCATGTGAAAAAGTTGAGGCGGGTGACTTTTTCATCCTTTTAGAAAAAAGGAAAAAGGACTATAGTGTAGTTGAAGTAAAAAAGTGAATCACTTCTAGGGTATCGGTGATTGTTACATTATTTCTCTTTAATGTCTTTTGCATCCTTAATTGTTGCATTTTATATTGAGGGTTGTAAGGAGAATAACTTTACCGAAATTAAAAGAGCTACTTAAGGTAGTAACTAATCTTGATGTAATTATGATCATTAGGTCTTCATATGTTGGTATAAATGTGCATTGTCTCATGGTGAGAGGTAGTGTTGCTTGAGGACAAGTAAAGCTTTAAGTTGGGGGTGTTGATGAGTGGTGAATTTACCACTCACTCGCACTCATCATTCATCCAAAACACCAGGTTCTAAAAGAATAAGTAAGACATATGTATGATTAAATAAACTAATCTTCATATTTTGCAGGCATATAGGATATAAGATAGAAAAGTGGGTATTGGAACTAAAAGAGATCAAGGACGAGAGATAAGGGTACAGCTAAAGACCCTCCACTCATCAAGCTTATTTCCCAAAATTACGGTATTGTAGCCACGATTGCATCCTGTTAAGTTGGTCAAGTGAATGCGATCATGATGATTTGGCAGTGATCACTATCAAAAGAATGCGATCGCAGAGTTTAGGCAGCGATCACTGTTACCGCAATCACCAAACTTTTAGCGCGATCGCAGCCTAGCGGGTTTAATGAGCAAAGGGCAATTCAGTTAAATGAAATCACTGATTCCATATTCCCATTTAGGACCCAAATTATTTTTTCCTTAGACATTATTGAAGGGAGGAGGATTGTAAAATCAGAAACTTGTGGAACACTAAAATTTAGGGTACATTTTTGAATTTAAATTTAAGTTGAAGTTGGTAAAATTGAAGAGTGAAGTGAAAAGTTTCCTTGCTCTCCATTTCTATGGATTCCATGAATGATTTTTTTGCTATATTTATTATCTTTCATTTAATTTGTTGGTGAAAATCCCAAATATCCCAATAGGTTTGTTGAGTGAAAACTCTAAACTCTAGAAAACCCTCATCATCCTTAAAAGAGGATTATTGGGGGACAAAGCAATTGTGGGAAATTGATAGTGTGGTTTACTTCCTTTTAACATCTTGGAAATAAGGGTAGATGGATAGTAAGCTTTGTCATGGACATCTACCTAGAAGTAGGGATGCCCAATTGAGGATTTGGGTGGTGATTATTGATGCATTTGTTAGGTGCTTGAAAGAGTCATGGGGTGACATCTTTGGGGTTTTGTTAACAAACTAGTCTCAAAGACTTTTGACCTAGACTATCATGTACTCAAATATTAAAGCCAATGATAAACTATTTTGATCCCATGCACACATTACCTTTAGGTAGACATAATCCCTAGACTCCTTCTAAATTTACCTCTAAATCAAAATTGCGAGTGTAGTGTGTTGCTTGAATCAAGAGTGATGAAATCAAATTCCAAACCAAACCTCTCCTCCACTTTACATTACGTGTTACATTTTGTTTACACTTCGAGTATCTTCTTAGTAACTAAAGCACCTATAGGATTTAAAGTTTAAATTTCACTCCTTATGGATTCGACCCTGACAAAAGTTGGTTTATTGACAACGACTATTCTCTACCACTTTGGATAGTATAGGTGGACATTATCAGCAAGAAAAGTTGAGGTATCTCCATTCCCTGCATTATATTGGGATACAACGTCCAGAGAAGGTTAGTGGGGTAAACACTAGTATGTAACTCAGAGATAAGGATAACATAATTCCATGATCAACAGTTCAAAATCATTCAAATCTAATGAACATAATCAAATGTACGCACACACACACACATACATATATATATCACATGCTGGGATAGGGAACCAGACATAACATGCACTTTAAAACTTAGTCTAGATTGTGTAGCTAAATCGTCATAAAATATGAACGCACCCAAGGGTTATATAGGCCCAGCTCTCCCCCAGCTGAAAGATCCCTATTGTTTATGGCCACACAAACTAAAGGGTATACATATGCACTATACGGGACTCAAACCTACTTGCATATCAAGGTGACGCAAGAACCCAATCATGTAATATTATATGGGGGATAACAATCTCCAAATCATATGAAAAAATAAAAGGGACTCAAACTGCCTCGGTTATTTAGACCCCTGCATCGACAATCTTGATTTCAAGTATTGGTCTCTCGGGACATCCACTTTCACTACTTATCTACACAAGCCTCATTAAATCTCAATTAAATTATTATCATACATTCCTTATCATTGAACATGATCCACCTTTCGACATACATTGTTGGTATTGTCATACCAACTACACTTGCAAGTTAACATCAACATGTAAGAACAACTTCATTATTTGGGGAAATTCATAGACCCCTTGGTTTAATTATACATTATCTTGAGGAATTACACAACCCATAAGGGTCAATTCAAAATTATTATGCTTCATTAACCTTTCATATCATGCAGTAATTCAAGATTAGTTCAATGTCCATATTTTTCATATTCAAAACCAATTTGACAATATGGGATTGAGGTCATTACCACATCAAAAGTCACAAGTTGGGGGAAATCACAATCCCCTCGTTTATTTACCATAACTATGCATCCCACAAGTTCAAACATATAATTAAAGCATGAATAGTCATAGATAACCCATGAGAAACATTGTTAAACGACAAACATTAAGACCCATTAACCCATGTTTAAAAGCCATTATCAATACCATATGAACAACCCCTAAAATATATTATTTTAGAAAATTGGCAATTTGGGAAGAGTAAGATGCTTAAAATACCAAGTTTCATGGAAATAATTCAACCCTTGATCCCTTTGGATGACCTACTCCATAGAAACCCTAAGTATGGATGCTTGAGAGACTAGAGAGAGAAAAAAGAATATTTGGAGTGGGTTATCAATAAAATTAGGTCTCTAAGTATGTTTATAGGTCATGGGTTATTATTGGGATAAGAGAGAAATGTCTAAAATACCCCTATTTAAAAATCTGAAAAAATAAATCATCAGTCGTTATGGGTCTCATAACGACTCATTATGACTCGTCTCCATGAGTCGTTCTTAAGACAGTGTCACCAGGAACACTCACTATTGACCTTATGATTCATATACCATAGCTCTTAATGGGACCCAACTACTTGTGGTGTCCATTTATAGTCAACACAAAAACCAATTAGGGTAAACACTGGACATCCTATAATTTGCACAAAATGACTCATAATGAGACCTCATGACTCATAGTGAGCCACTTATAGTTAGAATAGAACTTACCCACACACACACTATTTAGGCTATGATTTGAGTCCACTTACTCATCATGGATCTTTATGGCTCATGTACCCAAGTCGTACTCAGGACAACAACTCGAGGACCATTTATTGGAAACCTTACGACTAGGGTCATATGACTCGTCAAGACACCCTACAACTTATAAGGTAAGTTGTATTCAGAATAGTGAGGATAAATTTTTTTAGAAATTTTCAAGGACCAACACCTGGGATATTTCAATATCTCTTCCTTCCCTCATTTTTAAGATTGTATATTCACTCCTTGGCCTTGTATACTGTTATATCCTTCTTTTATCCTTTATTCATATATTAAACGGTGATATACGGTATAGTTCTAAGATTCTTGACTATGACTGTGATAGGATAGTCAATCTTTAATACTTCCTTAGCCTTATTATTTTTGTTTCTTAGATATGGGTAGGATAGATGCCTTTACTATCTCAGTAGCATTATTATGTGGTTACTGGACATTTGGGTTTAGACTCTATTTTTATTTATATATTGTATATATCTGCATTATCTTTAGAGATCAGTTGGTAGTTTTCTACTGAGTACAATATGTTAGGTACTCATACTAAACCTTTGTATCCTACAGATCATAGTACGGATTATCGCCGATGAGGTGTGCGTCATACGGAGTAGCCATCATTTGAAGGCATAGAGTGAGCTCCTATTGTTCAAAGTATTACTTTTCTCCCTCTTATGCACTAGACTAGTCTCTGTGTTGTATTCAGATATGGTTATATCTATATGTTCATATACTATCTCAGTTGTATCCTACTTATGTTAGAAGTTTATATACTTATTCCATGAGGTTTTGGGATTATTTTATGTGTGTTAGTTTTTTATTTTATCTATTTTGCATTCTTCCCTTCTTTCATTTGGTAGTTCATTACTATCAGTTTTGGATTACGGGATTGGCTTGCTTACTTGTGGGTTTTAGTCGGTACCATCATGACCTAAGAAATTCGACCGTTACAACGACCAAACCCTTGAGGCTTTGAAGCAAGCGAGACTGAGATATTGTCCCTTACTAGAGCCACTAAAGAAATTTTAGTCCAATCATATCTAAATAAGCAAAATTACCTAATTTAGTAAATCTATGTACTATATGTATTAAACATCGAGAGTTTAAAAAAAAACCAAACACAATAATAGTTTTTTAAGTTTGCCTTGTATACATGGTGAATAGTTCTACCACGATACATATCTAATATTAGAAATTATTATATTACTGATATAGAACGAACTTCAAAAATTGCCTAAGTTCAATATTTATACAAAATATCATTATTTTGAAATTTTCTATTTAAATAAAGGGTTAGGCTGGGTTGAATTGAACTTACAATCCAAATCCATTTTCGATACTCTATTATAGAGTAATTACAAATAATCAAATACTGTCATAGTGCCCGAGGTTACGAAAGGAGGAGATGAGAAATATTATGAGACTATTTGGGATTACTATTGGGAAGCCAAACTTTTTGGAGAAAAAATATTTATTTTGATAAGTAGGGTGTTTGAGCAACTTCACTGCTTTAAATAGCAGTAGAAGCAGTTTTTTTACTCTTAGGTTGAAACAGAAGCAAAAAATTACTTTTTCAGGGCAAAGATCTCTATCACTTATACATATACAACAATATATCCAATATTAATTAATTAGCATATTAAAATTGTATTTTAATATTTATTCTTCATTTTTACATCATAAATTCTTTATTTTATTTTACGATTTATATATTATTATTATTGAATTCCTCACCCCTTACCTGTATGAAAATCAGAAATATAATTGATGAAGACGATGACAGATGAACATACATAAACACAAGGCAGATCTTCTACTATTTTAGAGACATTGCATGATAAGATTAGGAATGAAATCATTTAGAATATTTTTGATGTATGAAAGAATACTTATTTTTTAATGAACTTTTTCAAATGTAGTGATGAAAATTTTCATATTAGATTTTTTTGTTTTATGTTTTTACGTATATTTAAATCATTATATTAATATTTTTATCAATATTTAATTGTATAAAAATAAAAAGTTAATTAAAATATCACAATACAATAATAATAACATACCCAATATATTCCCACCAAGTGGGGTCTAGGGAGGGTAAGTGTACGTTGTCCATACCTGGACCTCATGGTGAGATAGAGAGGTTATTTTCAATAGACCCTCCACTCAAGATAAAACAATATAGACAATGAATAGTAAAAGAATAAGATACAATAGAAATCACCACACCCAGTAATATCATACACAAGATTCACCAAGTAACAAAAAATGATACAACATCCTTAAATAATACTAACCTTCTACCCTAATTTGCCTCTTGCACAACTTCCTATCTAGGGTCTCGTCCTCGATAAGTCAAAGCTTTTCCATATCCGTTCTAATAAACTTCCTCCAATATTTATTTAATCTACCTCTACCTCGCTTTAGACCATCCCTAGCCAGCATTTTACACCTCGGTATTGGGGAATCTATGCCCCTCTGCATCACATGCCTAAACCATCTTAACCTTGCTTCCCTCATCTTGGCTTCCACTAAAGCCACTCCTACCTTATCTCGAATAACCTCATTTCTAATTTTATATTTCCTAGTGAACCCACATATCCATCAAATACTTCTCACCTCCTCCACCTTTATATTATAGATTTGGGCCTTCTTGACAGGCCAACATCTGCCCCATACAATAAAGCCCTTTTTAAAAAATATTAGCCAAACACAATTTGTGTATTGAAAAAACTTTTTAAATGAATTAACCAAACACAAATTGCATATTTTTCAAAAGAACTTTTTGGAAAAGACATTTTATAAAAGTTCTTATCAAATAAGCACTTTTCAAACAACAACCCCAAACATACATATAGTCTTTCATTTTCCATTTCAATCGGTTCAACTTGAACTATCAATATAATGTTAATGTCTTCCTTCTCAATAGAGGTAGATATACTTTATAATATACAAATTTATAGAAATTCATAAAATATTTATATTAACATATCATTTAAATAATGTTGTTGTAAGATTTCACAACTATTAAATTCTAGATTAGTGTTATAGCTCTTAGGCATATTTATACACCTAAGTGTCATTATCTATGCACGTTTAACTTAGCTTTGAGGAAAACTTGATGTTCTTGATGAAGTATAAAGTGTTCTTTGTGTATTTGTATGCTAATTTACATGTTTATAATGTTTGAGGTGCATTTGAAATAAGTTAAGAGTCAAAGTGATCAAATAGAGTTTAAAAAAGAAAACTAGTTCAGCTAGCTTAAGCTATAATTGTTCTAGTAGACTTTTGATGAGCTTTGTTGTATTGTACGGACCAATGTTTATTCTAGGTTGATTTAGGAGATACTAGAGCAGATATGGAAGCTAAATGAACATTTTCATAAGTTTTTGTAGGATATGACTGGTGCAACTATGGAAGATTAATGAAGCCTACGTACAAGCTACAAGAAGTGAGGAAACAAGAAACACGTTGACGTGAAACATACAGTAGTTTCCAGGTAAGAATGACGTAGGGCACTGTAGAAGCACATGACTCCAGGGCCTAAACTCCAGGCAGTCCTCCTAGGCACATGTATAGGAACATGGAACCAAGCTACAAATTCTTGGAATCCTCCAGAGGATCTATAGGTAGGGCCCTGCTCCCAAGACAAACCAAGATTCAAGTCCTATTCTACACGAGAAAAAATGAGGTCTAGTCCTAGATTGAATTGGAAAACTTGTGGGCCCCTATACCTAATACCTGTGAATATTTTTGTATATGACATGGATTCTATAAATAAGTATTATACACCCAAGAATGGGGCAGAATCACACCATATGTAATCAAAACACAAACACTCCATAATTGAATAAAACTTGGTTTTCTACTTGGTTTAGTCGAGGACAAAGTGGTCACTGCATACATTTTGTATGGGACATCTTATGGATGAACTAAAGGGATATATAAAGAGAACTTAGCCATAATTATCATACCTTTTTGGATCATGCACAAGTTGGGTAGCAAATTATACATCAAGGAGATCAAACTAGGGTTATTTTCTCTTTTACCTTTCTTGCTTGAAGTTTTAATTTATGACCTCATATATGGTTACCGAAAGCTCTTTTCTTAGGAAGGATTATTCCAGTTTTTAGTCTTATGACCTGCGCCCTTTCACCGGCGATGGTAAGTCTATCGGTGCCATCATGAAATCACTTCTTTGTAAGGCTATGTACTATAAATTTATGACCTCAATTTCCAGTGATCCACCGCAATAGTGGTGCGTCCAGTGGCCCATAAAGTTGGGTTTCTAGTTTAAGTTTTCTAGCTTTGTACAGAAGTTAAAAAGGGCATTTTGGAATTTCAAGCCTTTTAAACTGTACAAACGTCAGAATTAAGATCACTACAAGCATCATATGAGATTTTTCTCAAGATTTCCCTCAACCAAAAACCCTAAGCATCCAAATCCTCTTCAAAGAATATCAAGGGTTCACCGTAGATTTTATAAATTAAGTCAAGATTCAAGGTTCCCAAGTCAAAGGTTTCAAGAACCCTCATTCAAGAGTAGGAATAGAGTCCCAAAATCTAGAGTTCATCCAAAGCTTCTAATTCAAGGTATGTGGGGTTTTCAACAAGGACAATCCTTTCATTCTTGTGCCCAAAAGTGTATTTTTAAGCAAATTTCTTATGTTTGGAGATTGGGTTTATGACCAAAGTATCTTATTGATGGTTTTGAGCATGATACGGTTGAATTATGAAATTCCATGATTGCTTTGAGTTAAAGATTGCTGTTTTTATGATTTTGAATGCCATGAGTATGTTATGAGATATTGATTTTAGATTTTCAAGTGAGTTAAGCATAATATTATGAATCTTAAATTTTATGTTGATATTGATGAGATATTTTCAAGAAAACTTATTGATCATGATGAATTACTATGAGTTTACATAAGTTTAAAACATGGGTCACTAGCCCTTATTTTGAGTATTGATATTTCAAGAACTTGTGATTTTAAGCCCCCTGAGATTAGCATATTTTCAGTTTTATAAACATTATATGATCTTTAATCCTCATATGAGTTTTGAAATCCATTTGACAGAGTTATTCATATAATGATTGAGTGCATAACTGGTTTTCTAATAAAACCTTATGCAAGTTTTAATGTGAATTTCTACTAGATGAGCATAGCTAATAAAAGGAGGTAGTATTTAGCACCGAGTTGGGAAAGTTACTACTGTTTCATACCCCAGAACTATATGCCACCATAGGATTGATACTTTTGGGCCTGAGGCCGAGATAGTGATCACTGAGTTAAGGTTATACTCCCTAGCAAGAGTATGACGCCTCTCCCCAACATGAGGTTTATTTATTAGGATGACAAGACGTTGCACTCTATGTAGCTCACTTGATTTATGTCGGTTAAGAGAACCTCCCTAAAGTTTTGAAAGAATTGCCTTCAGATAAAAGATAAAGTATTTCCCTTGTAGTATAGTTTTAAAAGAGAATTTTCCTAAAGCCTTAAGATGAGTTATTTTCTCTACCGGTAAAGAAAATGTCTTAAAATTATTTCCCTAAAGGTTTTAGAAAATAAGTGTAAAGGCTCACAACTTAATCAGATATTACTTTACATGAGATTTCAGTTACAGAGTTACAATTTTAGATTTTAGACACAAAGGTGAGCTCTTTTTCACTTAGCCTATATGATTTGAGAATGGAATGGAAATATAGATTATAGAACTAAAGGTAATGACTCATGAGATTTATACTACATGCTTTACTATTCAAGATTTATATGCTCAAATTTCAGATTTACTCAGCTATTTGAGTCATTTACATCTAGCATGCATGATTTTATAAACTGTGATAATATTGAGATATTATTTTGCTTATACATTCACCACCATATACTCAGTACATCCTCAAATTACTAATCCACATATATGTCTATGTGTTACATTGTCTCATAATATAGGTACAAGTTCTAGTATGCATTTTTTGACTCAGACAGTTACAGATTCCAACCAGCAACATAATGAGTCCTCTTTGTTCGGGGACTTCAGTTAGATTTATTTATGTCCTTTACTTTCTTATTCCTATGTACTAATTAGTGGTAGCTGGGGTCGCGTCCTAACTATCTATAGTCAGTATTAGTAGAGGCTTCATAGACAGTCCGTAGAGTTAATGTTTCCAGTTTTAGTTTTTCTTTGTAAAAGTAGAGCTGTAATCATATGAATTTAGTTTTGTATTGATCAGATCCAAAAAAAATTTATCTTCCATAAATTTTGTACAGATTTATGCATTTTATTCAGTTGCTTATGAGTTATGCTAGTAAAAAGGTTAGCTTGGGGTCACTTGTGACCCTAAGCATCGTGTGACATCTCAGGACCTATTTTTAGGGTATTACAAACTTGGTATCAGAGCATAGAGTTCAAGTGTCCTAGGGTGTATGCAAAGCCGTGTCTAGTAGAGTCTTGCAGAATAGTACAGAGACATCTGTACTTTTCTTCGAGAGGCTATAAAGCATTAAGGAAATATCTCCTTCTTTCAAGTCTCAGATCGTGCTATAGAAAGGTTCTCTAAGAAACTTATATAGATTCTCACCTTACTCAATTTAGGCCATCTCCGCCTTATTTTCAAGATATCAGAGACAATCAAGCTTAAATCTTTACAGATAGTACTTTCTCAGATAGTCTTCACAGATAGTTATAAGATTGTAAGCAAGCTAGAAAATATCCCGTCAGTGCTTTTGAGTTCTAGATATTGAAGTGTTTTATTCATGTTTATGAAAGTTGTGCACTAAGCCCAAGTCAGCGGTGCTTTCAGATTCCTCCTCCGAATCCATAATGTAAATTTATACTTTTATATCCTTGTATTATTCTTGAGATAGCATGATCAACAAGTTCTAGTTCCTCCCCTGATAATGCTGTCAGACTTATTAGCAATAAGTTTTAAAAGTCTCTTAAAGTAGCTTGAGAGTGGCCTTCTAATATGTTATAAGCCCCTCAAGTTTAAAGTTATGCCCTAATTCTTAAGAGTCGTTCAGCTAAGATAGAGTAAGATGTATATTCTTAGATCATTGCTTATTATGTGTCAAGTTTCTATCTTTTGTAATATTGTTATCATTATGTTGTCAAAAATCAAAGTCTAGTGAAGTCGTGTGAGCCCTATTTTGGTTTATTATCAACTTATTATTTACCTTGTTATTTTTGTGTTGGTTGGAACTGGGGGTTTAAAGGTATATTGACAAGAAGGGTGGTAAGTGCGATTTATTGAATATATGTATAGCCGAATCTTTTTTCATATGATTGAGTTAGTAATGAAGTGATATGTCTTTGGGTGTTAGTTTAGTAGAAGGTAGAGAAGGAGTTATTAGTTGAGGTGAATTATTATTTTCTTGAAGTATGAAAAGAGTTATTGACGGGGTTTGTTATTCTAGGGAAGTATAGGTTATTGATGAAAGAACTTGGTGGATGCGCATTGTTAATTTAGGGTTCCCTGAGATTGCAAGGAGTTTAGTTAAAACTTATAAAGCTGTGAAAGAAGTTTAGATATATAGATAGGTATATAGTAATGATGTGTGGACAGAGGATGTGTTAATGGATTGTGATTAAGATAGGATATTTCACTATGATCGATTATTATTGTTATGAGGTTTGAGTGGGATAGTGTTTCTTGATGTTTTATTTTATAGTTTCCAAGTGAGAATTTTGTGTGGGGTGGGGTTGTAAATCATGTTGAGCACTAGCCATTAAGTTTGAATGATTGATGGTCATGAAGGAGGATGTGATAATTTCTTGGTTAATGGTACTAGTTATAGGGAAGTGATCTAATAGGCTTGAACAGTGGAGGCAAGTGATTGAGTCTAGCTATTCATGAATAAGTATGATTTTGAAATATGATGTTGAGGTATGCCCAAGGTGATATAGGGCTCTGTTATTTTTGAAATTTATTAAAGTATTATGTGGTTAGTAGTACCGTTGAGTTGCTAAGAAGAAAGAGACTAGATGTATAGTATATGATATTCTTAATAGCTAAGTTAAGGAGTTTTGATTCATAGTATTGAGTCTTATTGGTATGATCTTGATTGCTATAGTTTAGAGAAAATGTAATTTTGGGGATTGATAGTATGTGATGTTAGCAGATTATGAAAGGAGTAGCGTGGTTTATTAAAGGCTGATAATATCCATGTCAAGTGTTAAAAAAATCTAAGTTGGTGAGTGGTTAAGTTGTTATATGATGATTTTTGGGGTTATAGAAGTTTAAGAGTCAAATCTTAGAAAGAAGTATTAGCTTTAGGTGATATACGTGAAGATATAGTCCTTCAGGGTAAGTTTGGTTTCCTGTGTATTAATTATATCCTAGACTCTAGAGCCAAGTGAGTGCAGTTTAGGTTAGAGTTAATGTAGTAGTTCACAAACTTAGAGTGATGGCTTAAAGCTAAGGGGGAGATGATTGAATGAGTAACCAAGTCAAGCTTTGAGATTCTAGTAGCTATACTAGTAAGTTGTAGAATAGCTGTGAGAAAAATTGATGCTTGACCCAATCTTATTTTAGTATTTTCAGTTGTCCCAATACCTACTTATGCCTTACGTGTTAGTTCCATGATCTTAATTCATGTTCATGCATATGATAAAGAATTATGTACTCTCCTAGTTCCCAAAAGGAGAAGTTCCAGTTTTTTCAACAGTTGGAATCACATTCCATAAGTTATGAACTCAAAATATGGGTCATGCAGCTTATGACTCATGTACTTAATCTTTACGATATGTTTAGCTCAAGTGATTAAGAAATACTTTTAATGAGCAGGGAAATTCAGATTTATATCATGCATGTTCTTGGGTTGGACCTCTTTGATAAGTTCATGATGTTAAATGCTCTATTCCTCAGGCCTCAGATGAGTGCTCAAGTTATGCTTGGTATCCCTTCATGCTACAAGTCCTTGTGTTCTAACCTTTCAGTGACCTTTTCCTTAGGTCAAAAATAGTAATGATGAGCAGTTGTGGATATAGGAGAGAGTAAATATGTCATGTTGGGAAAGGTGGTCGTATGCTTGCTTTATGTAATTCTATGAGTCTGAAGACATATTGAATGAAGTTTTATATATGACCTGGTTAGTTCAGAATATGTTATGTATGTCTTCTTAAGAGTGGTGCATAGAAGTTGTTCTAGATAGAGGTTTGTAGGTTGTGACAAGGGTGTCTTATGGGAGTGTGTTTATAAATACATATGTAGTTATAGAAGTAGGCTTGAACATCATGTATGTATATATCTAGATGAATACACTGCATGTTAGTAAATGTCTAGTACAAGGTTGAATGTGGTTATTAGAGTGGTAATGAGAATTTTGCATGAGATGAGAAGTTGTGAAGTGCAGGGTGTATTGAATTATGGGTCATACTAGTATTACAGTGTTATGTGGTGTATCCTATGATTGTGGGTTAGGCTTGAAGATGGTGAGGGAATTTAGTTAAGTTTAGACATGAGTAGATGGAAATATCAACGACCATTTTAGAATTTGAAGATGAATCAATGAGCATGGTCTTTAAGGTAAAGGAATAGTTGAGTGATTATTTTAAAAGTATGTCTAATCTTGCTAGTAAGGTGTTGCATTGCCTAAGGCCCAAAATTTTATCCCAGTCTATTATTCAAAGGGGTCTATGTTCCAAGCTATAGAGTCGTAGAAATATTGTAATCTCTTATTCAGATGCCTTTTTCATATCATGCCCAAAATTCTTTGCTACCTCATATCGTTCGAACTCCCTAGGAGGGTGTTGATGAAATCCTCCACTTGTGTATGAGTATCTAGTATGATTCAGTTTGGATAGCCAGCAATCAAGTTTAATAATCAGACGGATAGATTTCTATAGTTTTCCATTTTCCAAACTAGTTTGGTCTTACTACCTAAAGTTTCATAAGTACGGTCATTCCAGTAAGTAGTTTTCGCACCTATGAAAATTTGTGAATTCAGCTCAGTTGGACTTCTATGTTGCAAGTTGTTACGAGTATCTTCATGCCTCATTACTTGTGGGTATGAGTAATAAGGAGTCTTATATCTGCTGCAACACAAAAATTCAACTTTGGAGTTGATTCCAACACAAAATTCCCAAACTACCCCTTACATAGTACAACATTTTACCTTATATTAGTCTAAAAACGCACATATGAAACTCACAATATCAAATTCGACCCCCAAGTTCCATTTTAAGTTCAGTTTCTAACAACTAGGGTTCCACATTTGAACACAATTAAATTCAACTCAAAGCAAGTCTAAAATCTCACACATTTACAATTTCAACACAAAAAATAATGAATTTATGTGCAAACACTTACTTGAATTTGTGAGATCACTGAATGTCACTTCTATATCAATGTCGGATATAATTTTGGGAGTTAAATTTATGCGCCATCAGTGGGATGCTGCGTAGGATATGCTTGATGATATTTTGGTAAATAATAGAGGTTAGTATACTAGAGATTTTAAGCGTGGCAGGTACATATGCTATTGGAGCAGATAATGCTTATGGAGCTAGTCATGACTTGGTAGCGTAAGAGGTTTCACAGCTTCGGATAGATATTGGGCTACTCGACTACTTGTCGTGGTTTAGCTAGTCCTCCTTGCATAGGTAACCCAGCCTCTTCAGCTAAACGGGACTTTTCAGTAGCTTAGAGTTATTACATCTATAAATCTATAATATTTTCTAGATAATTTGGAGCACGCGGAAGTGCTGCATTCGGATCAGCGGTTGAGAAAGAGGGTCTTGAACCCTAATAGGAACATAATCATGAGCATGTTTGGATATTCTTCTCAGTGTTTAATGAATTCTTTCCAGCTCTAGATCAAAAGAAAATAAGGGATAGCCACTTCTCCTAGTGTTTGACATACACAAAGGTATAACAAATGTTACATCCTGGGTTTTGGCCATAGAAATTTTCCTTAAAATCTATTCTTTGGATCTAATACGACTCTAGGTATGAGCCGTAGCTAGGGTACGAGTGGTATGGTCCTATCAAAAGCGGACCAATTTTTGTTGGTGGGATAGTTTTGATAAGTGGAATGTTCAGACTCGTTACCTTATTCGACTGAACTTATTGGTTCCGTATTGGTCGTAACCCAATTTGAGAACCTTCTCTTATAGATTCCCTTCACCAAGTCATCGCCAGTAATCAACTCTTATCCCTTGGTGTCAAAGGGAGAGTTTTTTTCTGGTCTTTCCTAAAATCTTTCTTTATTCTCATTGGAGAAAGACTCTCTCACAAAAAGGTTTTACTCATAGGGACAACTATTTTCTTTATCTCACTTTCCCTTAATCCATCTAGCGCCTTTCGGTTGGGGTCTGCCTTGGAGGTTAGGTTAGACTTCATTGTATGTCTTGATACGAGTCCTATCGGTGACTCGTATGGTGGGCAGTGTTTGATCCTCTTGATAATTCATTCTACCAGGGATATGGATTATAGGTATGGTTCATATGCTAAAGTTACAACTTGGTTGGATGAGTCATATGCTCGATAGAATTTGATCTAAAGGTTAAGGAATGGGTACGACTGGTGGAAACCAATTGTAAGGAAGGGAACGACTCGTAAGAGGGTCAGTCGTATCCCTGTGATGGGTTTTTAACGAACTTAAGTGGGGGTATTTTGGATATTTCCCTACTTATCCAAATTATGACCCATGACTTCTAATACACTTAGGAGGTTATTTACCCTATTATTCTATTCATTAACACTTAGAAAACTATTCAAAAATATATCATAATTCTCTTAAGAGCTTTTGGGGCAAGAAAGCTAGGGTTTCAACTTAGGGATTGCTTTGCGGCTTGCTTTGGTGATTTTTTTCCATCATCTTTCTTGATTTAAGGCATGTGTCTTTTCCCTACTTATTACTTTTAAAAAGGCATGGATTTTGTGGATGTTTTCATGGTTTCAATGTTGCATGGTTCTTTCCTCAAGAACCAACCCTAACTCTTTCATAGGCAATCAAGGAATTAAAGCTTCAAATCTCAAGAAATTCCCAAGAATCGTCACAAATTCATATAGCGAGGTATGTGTGATGTTCATCCATGGGTTTCTTTTACCGATGGAGTCCAAGAACCCTTTTTGGTGTTTTAAATTCTGAGTTCTAAATGTTTAAGTTGAACTGATTCCATGACTCTCTTGTTAATTCAATTACAAGTTATAGTTACAAGTATTTTCAAGTAGAATGAACCATATCATGTTTGAGTATTGGAATTTCCATATGTTCAATTGGTTTCAGGATGATCCCTCAAGTTACGAGTTTAGCCATAAAATCCTATTGTGTCCTTATGCTTAAGATATACTCACGTTTAAGTGTATGATTTTCACATATTTTGATTAGATTCCATGTTTGGGTCTTTGAACCATAATCACGTATTACTATATTTCAAGTTTGATATCGCATACTCAAGTTCATTCAGTGCTGGGGTTTATGAACCCCAATATCTATATGTTTTTACATGAATTCATCTTTCCAAGTACTCAGACAGTTAATCCATGAATCTTATCAATATACTTACATGTTTAGGATCATGATGAGCATTATCAGTTATGTACGAATGTTCAGTCTGGTTCAGTCTATTCCAGTAGCAGTGTAAGTTCAGTTGAGAGTAGGATTTATCACCGAGCGAACTGAAGGATGAGGGCTCACCTGACAGTAAAGGGTGTGACCCTTAGTAGCAATCCCCGAATTACAAAACTATGTAGCCAGCGTAGGTTAGAGATGTCTACATACCAGTTGAGGGTTGACTAAGTGTCTACCTGCTAGTTAAGGGTGAAACATATCTCTTTAGTGTGCCTTCCAGTTGAGGGTGAATCAATGCTATTTGGAGTCACCAGTTTAGTAGATCCACGCAACCAGTGTTAAAACCCGTGGCACGATATTGATACCTTTTCAACTAGGGTTATAGGTTAGACCCCGATAAGCTCAGATTGGGGCATGTCAGTTATATGATACCTCGCATACTCTCAGTACGGTATTTGGTATCGTTTCAGTTTAGGTTTGCTTGACCAAAGCATATAGATTCACAGTTATTTAGTAATTAGATATCAGTTTTTTAGTTTACAGACTATTTTATATATATGTTTACGTATAGTATTGCATTCTCAGATGTTACATTTTTCATACATTCATGTTTAGATTCTTATTCTATTCAGTTAGTCGTTATTACATATGCACAGTATCCCATATATATCAGCCTAACCTCATCTCATATACTAGTCTATTCAAAGTACTGACCGTATACTCTTCTTTGCGCGATGATATCTTATATCATAGGTTCGGATGCACAGTTTCTCAACCATAGTTTGAAAACTTAGGGTAATCCAGCAGTCATAGTGGTGAGTTTTCATCCATCGGGGACATGTTATGATTATTTAGTTATTTCAGTATTTCATTCTATTCATTTAGTCGAGTTAGTTGGGGATCTATCCCACCAACTCCTCAGTCAGTGTAGAGGCTTCCAGGCATTCAGACAATCAGTTAGATAGTCAGTTAGTTGTTTCAATAGTACTAGATATTTTGGTTAAGCAGTTGATTTTGAGTATTTTATTAGTTGTTCGGACATACTTTGATGCATTTTATAGTATTCAGATTTTAGTACTATGTCAATTTATTTTTTGCTCAGGTTTTCATTTCTATTTATTCAGTGCTCACATCACGTACTAGCTCACGGGTTATCATGTGGTCACATTTGACTATAAGAACCATTGTCGCGACTAGAGGGTAGCCTCAGATCGTGACACTAAAAAACTGACAAAGAAACCTAATGAACACCAATAGGACAAACTCTTGTCTGAAAATTGCTCGATGAATAAAATGCAATCCATTGTTGAGAGGGATCAACAACATGACCTAAATCCCCAATGCTGAACATCAAAGGGATGAAGTAGCCACGATGTCATCTGGATCCTAAAATAGCCCTAGATCCTTTTGGATAATGCTGAAGATCTTTGATATCCATCTCTGACTCTCTAGTCCAACACTGCACTGAAGCTCTAGAAATGTGTGTCGACGCCTTGTCTGCATCTATCGACAACATTGCATCATCCTTTAGGGATAGAGTAGAGTTAAATAATGTGTTCAACATTTATTATAATTTGGAATATAATAGGGAGTCAAGATGTAATTTTTCTAAAATATCCTTGTAGCCTCCCGAACATAGGTCACAAACGTCTCCGCAACAATCTGGAAGACTCTACTAACACCTAGGTCTTGTACTAACACATTGATGAAATCTAAACTCTAATAGGAAGTTGTCACGAACAAATTTCTTAGGTCATGATGACGCCTACTATAACCCACTAGTAGGAAAACCAAACCCATAGTCTGAAATGGCTAGTAAAAGACTACCAAAATATATATAAAAGAAAGAATCCAGAATAGATGAAATAGAATATAAAATATATAATAAAGTCCCAAAACCTAGTGGTATTAGTACAAGATCTCTAATATAATATAACAACTCAAAAGTGAAATATCAAAGAACTTACACTAATATAACTTATCTTTTATTACAACATAGAGACAAGTATAATATATAAGAGGGAGGGAAATAATACTCTAAATATCAGTAGATCACTCTAAGTCTCCAAACCATTGTTTCTCCGCACGACTAGCACATCAATGGAGATCACCCATACTATGATCTATAGGCTGCTAAAGTGTATTATGAGTACCAAATGAATGGTACTCATTAGGCAATTGGCAACTGAGCTCCAAGGATTAAGAAAATTTATATAACATATACACAAATTGGAAACTATACCTAATGTTTAGAAACCACAAAATAGCCAATGCGATAATAGGGATAACATATCCTATTCATGTCTAAGAGACTAACATAATCAGGCTAAGAAAGTATCAAGGATAAATTATCCTATTCCAGTCATACTTAGAAATATTAACACTATAGTGTATATCCTTGTCCAATATATGAATAAAGGATGAAGAAAGATTTTATATATATATATATGTATGTATGTATCAATATACAAGGCCAAGGAATGAATAAACAGTATGAACAATTGAAGAAAGGGATATATGATATTATGATTGCTACATACAACTAGATATGCAAATATATTATATAGATGTGATGTCAACTCGAATTATAGCCTAGATCATCATATATTTATTATAAGGCCCCATTATAATCCTGTCAAGATTTAGTACCAACATACTCACAATTCCTAATCCATATGTCTAAACATTAAATAGACGTTTATCATAATGCAAATCATAAGATAGATGAGGCCAGAAATGTACCTCAATCTTGATAACGAATCAATGACCAATCTTTCATAAACTAGCCATAATAATAATCATAATAATATCAATAACAACATGAGTAATCGGCTAATCCAGATGAAAAAATACCTAACTGAACCTATGTATACCCCCACCACCCCATGCTCGAAAGGTTCAATCAGCATACAAGAACACAAGACATAGTCATTACTCATATCTAGCTACCGTACCATATTGGCTGATAAACATACTTGCATCCTATTGATAGGCGATGCTCATGCAAGAATGAATACAAGGCATACAATTAAAATAATCATCTTCTATCCTCTGAAAGCATTATAACATCATCATAATGTCCTTTGTCCTTATAGGGCCTCATCACACCATCATAATATCCTCCATACTTGTAAGGCAACAAACATCATCATAATATCCTCCATCCTTGTAGGGCATCATCACATCATCATAATATCCTTCTACCTTGCCGGGCATCATCACATCATCATAATGTCCTCCGTCCTTGCCGAGCATCATCACATCATCAAAATTTTCTCCATCATTGCCAGGCATATCACATTATCACATCATCACATCATCATAATATGAAATTAATGTCAGTAATAGAGAGTGATCGCCACAAGATCTAAAGTAAAGAGCAAGCCCCACGGGGACTAAAGTAAATAACAAGTCCCACGATGGCTAAAGTAAATGACAAACCCAACGAGTACTAAAGTAAATGATTATGAGAAGAGAAGCAAAGTAGAGTATATTTCCATAATTCATCATCATCAATATCTCATCATTAAAATGTATATATATATATAATAGGTGCATGAATTTAAACTGTAGCTAAAAGAGTGAATCTATAAGTTAGTTGCCTGAAGTGAACTCCGAGACTAAATCTTTGTAAAAGAGTAGAAAGGGTCGAAATATCTCATGACCAGAGTGAATAGTAGTGTCAAATCATGACCAAAATATATCTTGGTTAAATCGTTAGATAATCATTACTAACCTCTTTTATAAATGTAAATTATTAATTAAGTTAGCCGTAATTATTGTGAATAAATCTATTTTACGGTAAAGGTAGACTTTAGCCCTTACTTAATGACAACAATAATAAGACTATAATCTAATTATAATCATAGAAATCACTGATGCAACAATCATGAATGTACCCTATCTATGTATTCCATCACTAGTATTCAAACATTAGAGTCATAAACATCATACCACATATTTCTCCATCACATATCGAAGATATATGTATATAAACCTTTATTTATTGATAAACCACAACCATATCATTTACAAGGGTAATTACTTTCTGGATATCCAAAAACTATCATTGCCCAACGTCGGACAAATAATGTGTCCCTAATAATCATAAGATCATAATCACAGCCTTAGGCTCACATTCATATTCGGAACTCACATCGATAAATATATATGTATAATCATCTCAGAACTATAGTCCATAACATATTTATGAGGCATAACATCTCTATAATCTATGAAGCATATGTATAATCATCTAACATATAGGTGGTATCTCACTTCTAGGAGGCATAATGCATCAATAAATATAACTCATAACTACGAGGCATGTCACATTTATGAGACATCTCTTATCTATAGGTCATGTATTAGGATTATGATAACTATCATCTCTAAAGGCCAGTTATCATATTTAAGAGGAATAATATGTATAAAGGCCCAATATCATTTCTATAAAAAAATCATAGCTATCTACCATTAATCAATATCCGGGGAAAGGTACCATAACTATTCATCAAATCACCAAGTAACCTTACACTAAGGTTTTCTGGGGTCAAATATTCCTAAGATCCGTAAATAAGTACACAAAAGCTAAAACAAGTCTTGGCCTAAGTGGGCTGAACAATCCCACTTCCAATCCTTAATTTCCATATTTAGGCAATCTACGCCCCAAAATAGGCTAAGGTATCTAGTTCAACTTCTAGATGTCAAGTAAGCCATAATCATTCCTGAGATAGGAACTTCATCTAGAAATATGGGAATTTAAGTTAACTCTGCCCGAATTACGATTTAAAGATCATTAAATAGCCCAACTAATGTTAATCTTACTCGCCATGATTCCAACACTTAAAACACAATCCAAACCTAGCTTTATATATCATATCCATACAACAAATTAGTTCAATTTAGTATGCATTATCTTACGAAGAAGAGTAGAAAAAGCCTACCTCAACTCCAAACTACAAGACCTTACATTAATCACCACACACTCGTATTTACTTCACAATCACCAAAATTCCACCACACTATCAAAATTGTAATCAAATAATCAATGCGAGTCTAATAATACCCATATTGCACCATTGTGCTTGGGATCCAAAAATGACACCAAAAATCCCAAGTGGGTCCCATTTATGGAAAACGTATTTCTAAGGTAAACCCAATATTCATAAATGAACATAGAATCATAAAACTTAATAAATAGGTGAAAACAAAGCAAAGGTTGGGATAAAACCAAGCCCTAAGCTATATTGGGGTTTTAGGTCAGGAACCAAGAATTTCATCTAAAAAAGAATGAAATATTTTATTAATTTTGATGATAATCAAGATAAAATATTCCAAAAAAGCTCCCCAATCACCAAAAATGATTAATTGTGAGTTATCATACCCATTAAGGGTTCTTGGATCTCAAGGGTAAGGAGAAAATGTCAAAATTCATGATATTAGGGTCTATTTATAGACCCTTCAGGCAAGGAGATGTCGAGATCACCATCAAGGGGCTATCTTGAAAGAGAGATCCCTATAGGTCTTATTGATATTGCTATAGTGATATCACGGTCAACTTTGTGAGATCACAATAGACTAGTTATCAGCGAACATAGAAAATTTTCCAAGTTTGCTACTATGCCTCAGGATTCATTCAGAATCCAATTTTTGCAAATAAACTATGTAACCCTACTAAATTCAATATTCTGGATGCATTGGCAAAGTTAAAATTTCAATCTAATATTGTTTTGACCAAATGTGGGTCCCAAACTCGTATTTCCAATTTTTCAACTTTTCGACCTATAGGTCTAATGAGCACGAGTGTATTGGTACCCAAACCAAAGGTTTACCTATCCTAAAATAAATATTCCAAATATGATGGAATAGTTTGAATTTGCATCTAGATCATTTTATAGAAGTTTTTGCTCGGTGGCTATTTGGAATCAACAAAGACTTCCTAATAGGAAACTGGTTCTAAAAACCAAATAAACTGCTTGATAACCAAATGATAAACCCAATAAATAATAAATTACTTGGGTTATCTATGAAGAAGGTAAAAGGGAAAAGATAAGTAGAAATATGAAAAAATGTCAAGATGGGTCATTATATTTAGACTCAAAACTCCAACTGACATTAGGAGCTTCATAGGCATGGCTAGGTACTACAGGAGGTTATAGAGATTCTCTCATCTATTGTATCACCGCTAATGAATTTAAAGCAAAAAAAGGTTATGTTTTTTTAGTTCTGGTGCTTGTAAAGGTAGTTTTCAGAAGTTGAAGGATAAATTAACTTTTGCGCCAGTTTGACTCTACTAGAGAGAACTGGTGGGTTTGTTGTGTATAGTGATGCATTCAGTGTGGGACTAGGTATTATTTTGATGCAGCATGGTAAAGTTGTATCCTACTCTTCTAGGAAACTTATGGTTTATGAGAGGAATTACCCAATTCATGAAATATTGGTGGAACAGACTATTTAGACTTTGGATGATATACTAAGGGCCTATGTGGGTTGAACCCAAGGTCAACCAACATATCGAGGTCCTATCCATCCAAAGTCAACCCTAAGGTTGTAGCCGTGATTTTGGCTTTAATGATTTGGCACCTTTATTTATATGGGATGCATGTGGATATTCATTTTGACTAGTGTGTGTTTTCGCAAAATGAATTGAATCTTAGGTAGATTCGGTGCCTAAAATTGCTTAAGGATTACAACATGAGTTTGTGCTACCATTTAGGTAAAGTTAGTGTTATTTTTGATGCTTTTAGAAGGTTGTCTATGGGGAGTTTATTTCAAGTTGATGAGGTGAAGAGAGGATTGGTGAAAGATATTCACAGGTTGGCTAATTTAAGAGATAATCTTTTGGACTCTGCGGATGGAGGAGTTATTGTTCAGGAAGTAGTTAAATCATCTCTTGGTGTTGAAGGGAAGGATAAAAAGGATTGGGATCCCATACTTACGTAGATTAAGGATGATATGGGTCAGCAAAAGGTTATGACTTTTGAGACTGGGGGAGATGTCACCTTGAGATATCAAGAGAGGTTGTGTGTTCCAAATGTAGATGAGCTGTAGAAAAGGATTTTGGCTGAAGCTCATGATCCTAGATATACATTTCATCTAAGTTTGACTAGAATGTATCATTACTTGATGGAAATCTATAGGTGGAATAATATAAAAAGAGATGTAGCTAAGTGAATGGTTTGTCAACAAGTTAAGGTAGAATATCTGAGACCCGGTGGCATGTCTCAAGAGATAAAATTGCCCATGTGGAAGTGGGAGATAATTAATATGGATTTTGTTACTAGTCTTTTATAGTCTAAAAATTAGTATGATTCTATTATGGTCATTGTGGATATAATGACTAAGTCTGCTCATTTCAAGTCGGTAAGGACCAACTACTTACAAGAGGATCATTCTAAGTTGTTCACTCAGGAGACAGTAAACTTGCATGAAGAAATAGTGTTCATCATCTCAGATAGTGGTATGCAGTTTTCTTCTTACTTTTGACATTCATTTTAGAAAGTTTTAGGCACTAAGGTGAACCTTAGCACCGTGTTCCACCCTCAAATGGATGGAGAAGTGGAACAGACTATTTAGACTTTGGATGATATGCTAAGGGCTTATGTAATTGATTTTAAAGGTAGTTAGGTTAACACCGTGCTCCTTTCGAGTCTCTCGATGGTAGGAGGTGCATGTCTTCTATTGGATGGTTTGAGATGAGTGAGACTAGTTTTTTTGGCCTTGATTTTGTTCACCAAGCCATGGAGAATGTGAAAATCTTTAGATACAGACTTAAGACAGCTCAAAGTCGCAAAAAGTCTTATGCAGTTTTAAGGCGGAGGGAGTTGGAGTTTAAAGTAAGTGATTGGGTTTTCTTTAAAGTGTCTCCTATACAAGGTGTCATGATATTTAGGAAGAAGGGGAAGCTCAGTCCCCACTACATTGGTCCATATTAGATTATAAGGAGAATTTGGAATGTAACTTTTGAATTAGATTTGCCAATGAGTTTGGCTTTGATTCATCCTATTTTCTATGTATGTATTCTGAAAAAGTATGTGGGTGACCCATCTTTGATAGTGGCCATTTAGGATGTGGGTGTTAGGGATTTGTTTTCTTATGAGGAAGTCCTGGTTAAGTATTGGAAAGGCAAGTTCGTAGATTGAGAACTAAGAATATAGCTTCGGTGAAGGTTCCTTGGAGAAATCAAAAGGTGGAAGAAGCCTTATGGGAAGCTAAAGAAGACATGAAATCCAAGTACCCATTCTTATTTCTAGTGATCGGTGAAAGTTCTTAAGGTATGAGGTTTGTTTCCCTCTTGTCTCCGTATTGTATTCTTTCTGCATTATTTCTTTTATCATGCCAAGGTTGCCCTAACTTCTCATTTGGAGATGAATAATCCAAATAGGGGGAGGGGGAGGGGTTAGTGTAATACCTTAAGTTCTTAAGAACTAGACCCTCCATGAGATAAATAGTTGGATTACCTTTCTAATGACACTAGTCTCACTTAATCTAAGATTAGGGTAAAATGTTATGGAAAAATATGGTGGTGATGTCAAAATGCCAGTGATAATGGCTCAGACCGTGACTCATTGCCAAACATAATGAGTCATGGGAAGGACTCATTGCCATAATCGTGAGGAAGCCCAGACTTTGGTCCCTTGACAATGAGTCCAAGGTACGAGTCATTGTTAGACACAATGAGTCGTTATGAGGGACTCGTTCTCATAATAGTTAAGGACCAAATTATTGATCCTCGAGTAATGACTCCAACCCATGATTCGTGGTCAGACCTCACAAGTCATTACCCAAGCCATGATGATTGTTACCATACAGTTCTTACATATTTTAATTAGGGTCATTTAGGTATTTTCTTCCCTCTACAATCTTTTCCACTAGTTAAAAACACTTAGATGACCCTTTTCCCATTAGTTATCAAAATCAAACTTCACTTTTTCCTCTTTAACTGCCAAGGCAAGATATATTAGGGTTTTATATGGAAATTAAACATTTAGGCTTCAAACTTTGAATTTCGTTCAATTTCTTCTATACTTTAGGCATGATGCTCATTTCCAAACTTATGTTTTACATTATGGCTATAGTTTAATCAATATTTATGTGTTTTGAATGTGGGTTTGAAATTTAGTTGAGGGTTTTGGATTGTTGTTACTTGAATTATTTCTCCTATGTTTTAAATGTATTCATACTTTAGGTTTATAGTTTTGGGATTGAATTGATGCATTATTTTATTGACATAAATGGGGGGACATGGGTTTTCCTAAATTGATAAAATTTTGGCTTTATAATGGCAATAACATCAACCCACATTGTAAACTTGATTTTTAATATGGGTGTTTGCATAGTTTAACTTGACTTTTGTACCCATTGAAATATATTAAAGGATAAATGGATAAGTATTCTTTTGGAATGACCTTGGTGGACATGGTTTAAGATTTTAAAGGGAACTTGGTAGTCTAATGGTTAAATGAATCGGTTTAGCATGATTGGATTAGATTGCAAGCATATTAAAATGATGATACCATGTTGAAAAATGCCTTAATAAAAGGTCCTTAGGTAATGTTTAAGTTGTGTGTAATATATTTTAATTTAGGCTTAAAGGGAATTATTTATCTCACCTTGAAGGTGTAGTCTCGGGGGGACCGACACTGGAAACCACATTTGCTGATATGGAGGTTTATATGATAGAGTGCTTAGTTTACACTTTATATTTTGGATGGATATTACAGTGGTGTATTTACCCTTATCTAGATTTTCTTTGTACATGAGGCTAACATGTACTAGCCTCTTTTAATAGGGGGTATCGGACCCTTATATCCCATGGATATTTTTCAAACAGAGTGAGCTACATAGTTCAGGTTAATGGTTTTAAACTCTCATATTCATGACCCTTGTACCTAGCATGGCATCCTATATATGTATTGATAAATGTTGTGCATATGGTTTTGACTAGTTTTTAACAAAGGCATTATTTTATCCCTTTCCGCTAAGTTACATACCAATTCTCGCCCTACTGACTTTCCTCAGATGCTACATCATTTCATTATGAAGATTTAGATGACCTTTTTATTTCTCCTGTGTATCCTTAGGGGTGTGGTACATCTGGTACATTGCTGTGAAGTGGTGAGCCTACATCTTTTAGAAATCCTAGCTATTTTATTAGTTTTTTTTTCATATTTTGGGAATTTTGGATTTATCCTTTCATAGTTGGGGGCATGTCCTGACTTCATTTGGTATTCTTGATTTAAAGGCTTTTGTGGACGAGTATTGGGTCGATATTTCGTTTTGATTCTTAGAACAATTACTTGGTTTTTTTTATCCTTGTTATTGTTATTTTGGTTGACTTTCGTTGTTTACATTTATGTGGTCTTGAGTTAAGCCTATGGGGGTTGTCTTTGGCCTATGGAATTCTTGAGATTGCTTGTCACGGCTAGGCCCAGTTTGGGTCATAACAGTGAGAATTTATATAACATTAGTTTTCTTGAGTATCATAGGGTTGCTTTCACTACTTATTAGTTAATAGATGTAACCAGATACTGTTAGAAGTCACTTGTTAGTTGCAGACCTGTTGAATCTCTAGAGATGACTTGAGGTCAGCTTATTGAGGACTTTTTGTATATATTTTTACCTTACAGTTTGAGGCATTAGATGTGATATGATTTGATCACCTGGAATAGGGCTTCATGACTATTTTGGAGTGCGAGGCACTTTCCCATGCCTTATCTAGATATTCGTATGCCAGCATTTCTACCAAGTTTGAGAAGAATTAAAAGTTGATCAATGGATTAAATGTTTTACTTCAGATTTAATGAATTATAGTAATTTGTTCCAACCCGAGACACAAACAAAGACAGGGATAATAAGACTTGCCAGAAAAGCTAATGTACAAATAAAGAATCTATTTTGTTGGTCAAATCTAGTATGGATTGTACATGGACGATAGTTGGAGTCGGCGGTTCTCCCAGGGTTCCCTCATCTTAGATCTCTAGGGAAGAGGATCAAGTTGGCCTTAGAGAACAGCTTGATGCACTTTCTAGAGGGTAGTGTAAAGGGTATCATTTTGGAGTAGAGTGGATCATGCTAATATGACAGAGTGTATTCTTTGAGTGTCTTAGAGAGGTACCAAGAGGGTGAACTGTCAGGGTGAATTGAGAGGTCATACTTCTCATTGCAGAGATTCTATAAGTTTTTGTGGGTATCATGGTTGACCCGTACAGGCAGCTTTGTAGAGTTTAGGTAGTGGGTCTCCTGGTTCAACAACTCTAAGTGGTCGTTTTAGCTTAGTTGTACCTCCTCCTATTAAGTCTGGCCGCAGAGTTTGCTTTATTTGTGATAAGGCTAGCCATGTGGATAAGGACTATCCTCGTAGTGTTTATCAGACCTGCTATTATTTTAGTTTTGTAAAGTAGAGATGCTACTAGAGGTGTGCGGGGCAGAGGTAGTGGTGCCCGTGAAGGTGGTCTCTAGACTATTTAGCTAGGTGATGGTCGTGGAAAGTTCTATGCTATGCCTATCATACCAGAGGCATTGACTTTCGACGCTGTTATTACAAGTATCATTCCTGTTAGGTTTATATTGGCATCTTTGTGATTTGAATTAGGGTTGACTTTTTCCTATGTGTTTACATATTTTGATTCGAGTTTTGATTCTGCTATTGAGCCTTTTTCCATGCCAATCCATGTATCTACCCCTCTGGGAGACTTTATAGTGTGGATCGGCTGTACTAATCTTGTGTTGTGAATTTTTATTGGCATGAGACTTGGGTCGGTCTAATTGTCTTAGATATTGTAGATTTCAACATTATCATAGGTATGGATTGGCTGGCTCCTTACCATGTTGTCCTAGATTGTTATGCTATGGATTTTTTAATATTGTTATGCTGATAGGCAATGTGCTTGCGATAGTTAATTCCAATATATAATCCATAATACAATAACCGATCCAAATACCATAAAGTAACCCAGTGCATATACCTCCTCCTTCTCAATGGCTTAGAAAGGCAGGACCAACGACGAGCTGCTTTCTGTGGAACGATGGCTGACAGAAGAAGGGTTTCCTAAAGGGTTTAAGAATACCCATATAAATAGACCTGATCCTAATCCAGGATTTCCAAAAATCATCATCATCAACATCACAACCTTCTCCGTCCAGTACTGGATAGATGTGTGTGTGTGTGTGTATAATAAATGCACAGACTCAAACCGTGGCTAAAAGAATGTAAGTTCATAAATACATTGCTGGGTGTAAACTCCAGGAGTAAATCATCATAAAGGTGGAGAAAGGGGTCGAGAATCTCTCATGACCAATATAAATAGTATTAAAAAATCATGGAGCAGAATTTGTCTCAGTTAAATCTTTAAAACATCATTTTTAGTCTCATGGACCCCATAAGACATTTATTAAGATGGTACTATTCCCGTTATGGAAAAAACTATTTTTAAGGTGAAAAGTGGGATTTAATCCCTCTGTAGGAAAATTAGTAGTAAAATCATATTTTAGATGGAACCGTACCATTTATCATTTTTAGTAATCATGAATGTACAAAATCTAGGTATACCATCATCAGTATTCAAACGTTGCAATCCTAAGAATCAAAAACATCTACAAGTATAGCCACATCTCTTACAAGGACGAACCATTTCTCGGGATCATGCATATCCGACATAACCATACACTCATAATCCAAGAATAATTATCATAATCCACCAAGTCTTATATTAAACATCATGCTAAAGGTTCATTGCTCACAACTATACCTTATATGCTAGGAACCTAGGGTAATATAATACTAGAAGCATCATATGCATTTCACCTTAAGGGACGATCCACCTATCTAATCCCAAACTTTAATAATCTAGTCTAAGTAATGGTGTCCCACCCATAATATATCTAAACATTTTCATTTCACATGCAATATAAATAAAATACACAATCTCGTGAAGAAGAGTAGATAGAAGCCTACCTCGAAGACTAACCGCAAATTCTTTAATCACCCACAAATCATCCGTCTTTACTCCTTAATATTTAAATGTTACTACACTATCAAAATTTTAATCTATACATCATTGCGAGTCAAACGAGACCCATATTGATAAATTTAATAGTTGGGTAGAATTTTGGGTCAAGAATGGGACCATGGGGCCCGTAAGCGTGATAAAAAATTGAACACGTCACGAGTTTCCTTGAAGGACAAAAAAGTTGTGCTCAAAAGTTGAGCACAAAAAGATCACAAATCTGGTCTTAAATCAACCTTTAAAGTTTCTGAATTCAATCCCAATTTTCTAAGAATTTACCATGAAATATAAGGAATCTTACCAAAAATTTGAAGAGAAATCATGAAACAAATCGTTATCCAAGCACCCCAAATCACTTACAAGCCTATATACCATGTTTTCTCAATATCTAGGGTTTAACTCTCATAGAAATGGATGAAGAAGGGTAGAAATAACCTAAAAGAGGGATGTTTATACCATTCCCAGGTGCTCGAGAGTCGCTAGTTTGACCCGACTATCACGATTGCAACATATAGTGGGTGGCAGGTGTGTTACTGTTGCAACATAATACACCGTAATCATAGTATAAGGTTCCCTACTAAGAGTATCATGATCGTCACATATAGTGTGATCCAGGTGAGCCGCTGTTGCAACATAATCAATGCAATCATAGTATAAGGTGCCCTACGAAGGGTATCACGATCGCAACCTATGGCTTGTTGTTAGAGAGTGCACTAGCATAGCTGAGACTTGGAATTTTTCAAGCCTCTGCCAACCCCTCATGATTCATTCATAATCCCGTATATGTAAATGAAATATGATACCCTATCAAATTCAACATTTCAGACTCAAAGGCGCAGCCAAAATTTTCATACGAGGTTATTTCAACAAAAAATGGGTTCCACACCTAACTTCCATTTTCTTATCTTTCGATCAATATCTCAAAATGAGATCAAGTGTCTCGGGACCTACACCAAGATTTCTCCTATCCTAAAATCAACGTTTCATAGCCAATGTGGCTATGAAAATTCTCATCCGAGGTTATCTACTCAGATTTTTGGTCCAAGACCAAATTATGAACAACAAAAGCTCCAAAACAAGGAAATGATCCTAAAATCTAAATTAACTATTCGGTTACTACATCGATAGTTCTGATAAGTCATAAATAACCTGTAGCTACTATGGTATAATACCTCGTACTTTTATCTAGCTTAAATTCGTCCCAAAGATGTTAAAGACTTGCTTTAAATGATGAATCCAATTTCATACATGTGGTATTTTAAGGATTTTCACTTTTTTTTCATGTGGGGAATTCAATAATCTTTCCATCGATATCAAATTCATGAAATACGACACCTGGACAAAGAGTTAGGGCCTTTTTAGTGATATAGTGTATCACTTGAGCTATCAGCGCATCGCAGAGCCAACTTAAATAGTAATTGTCAATTTTCAGTGTTGCTCCACGATAGTGGCACATCGCGCCAAACTTCCAGGTTGTAAACAAAGTGGCAATGCAATAGCTCTGCATCGCACCACCATGCAATTTCTCATTTGTCACTTTCCAGCGACACGACGTGATAGCGCCGCATCGCGCCGTGGGTCCAAATCGGGAAATTTTTGCAAAATTTAAATACGCGTCCAAGGGTAAAAAGGGTCAATTTTCCACCCCTATATAAACCCAATAACATATGATTCAGCCATATTTCACCCAAAATATATTGTTTCTCTGAAGTTTTTCTCAAGAACAAGGTAAGGTTTTCAATTGGGAATTCAAATCCAAGACTGAAATTCAAGAATATCTTTGTAAATCTTCATAGAATCAAGAACTAAGGTATGCATAGTGTTGATTCATGGACTCCTTTCATCCATGAAGCTCAAGAACCCTATTTTAAACTATATATCCTGATGTTCTTGTTTTGAATAGATTATGTTCATGTTGTTATTGATGTATGATTGCCAAGATTGCATCTTTATTATATTTTTATGAAACCATGTTAGTATAGGGTTGAAATTCATGCAATTGAGTTAAATTATGGAACCGTGTTGTATTAAATTGATAAACATTGTGATTGCAAGGTGTTGGATAAGATGCCCCAATGAATGAATGATGATAACGTACTTAGTTTCCATGTGTCAAGATCATGTCATGCCTCTTAAGTTATGCTATACCTATTTGATTACCATGCTAAACCTATGCATTGTGATTGCTTGATGGGATGTTCATAAGACTAGAAGTATAAAATTATGCCATGTTTATACGCATTACTATCTATGTACAATATTATGATGATCATGTGCTTCATGAAAATCCCAACTATGAAATTATGAATTGTTGATATTGGTCATGTGATCAAAAGTGTCAAGCCTTGTCAGTTTCATTCTATCGAGTCTTGGGGGTACTTGTACCCAAAAATTTAGCTGTGTGCCTAGATCCATGTCATGTTTTCATGAGACTCTCAGTCAAGCCATGATCAGTAGAATTCAGTCAGCCACATGACTCAGGAAAACTCAGTAAACTCAGTATCAGTCCAGTCTAATTCAGTAATCTCAAAAATCTTAGTGAACTCGGTCAGTCATCATGTCTCAATAGCATTCCATCAGTCAACAGAACTTAATAAACTCAGTTTTTCTCTGCTAAACAACACCATTTGTATCAGTTTAGTTCATTTAATTAGTTTAGAGTCTATTCAGTTGGGAGTAGGATTCAGCACCGAGTGAACCCAAGTATGGCGACTCACCTGTTATTTAGTGGATTGTGTGATCCTTAAAAGCAATCCTTGCTTTCTAGAACTACGTAGCCAGTATAGATTGAGATGTACCCTTATGCGTAGGGATACAAATACATCTCATTTAGGGTTATTCCTACAGGAGGGTTGATGGAAGAACTTCTTATCAAAGAGGGTTACCTCACAACTTATCTTTACTCGTGGCATGATATTGGCACCCTTCCAGTTGGGGTTACAGGTTGGGCCCCACCAGTTCAGTTCTGGGGCATGTCGGTTAGATGATTACCTCCTACTATCTCAGTTTTAGTCTCAGTAATAGAACTCAGATAGTTCTACAGATTTTAGAACTATCAGATACAGTCACTCAGTACAGTACAAAACTCAGCTAGTTCCATCAGAACTTAGACTGCCAGATACAATCTCTCAGTATCAGTATACTAGTTATACAAAACTTATGTTATTAGTATTCAGCTTCAGGACTGTCAGATACAGTCAAACAGACCAGTTCTTCATAATCGGAATTGTCAAAAAATAGTTATTCATGTATCCATAATGTAGTATCAGTCCCTCAGTATTCAGTATCCCAACATCAGTAAACTTAGATGTCTGTAAATCCATCTTATTAATAGACTCAGTAGTCAGAACTTAGTATTCAGTCCTATTACGATCTCAATTATAGTTACATATTCATGCATGTATTCTCACGTTTATATCATTCAGTCAGTTAGTGTTGTCCATGCATATGAACCTTTTTGCATTCAGCCTACCTTATTTGCCTACCAGTATATTAAAAGTACTGACATATTTGTGCTATGGTGTCTTATACCATAGGTTTAGCGACACGAGCTCCAGAGCATCAGTAGATTCCAAATATCAACAGTCAGTCAACAATGAGTCGTCATCCTTCGAGGGCGATATGATTTGTTATTTCATTATTTCAGTACTTAGTTATTTCAGTCGTCAGAGTTAGTTGGGGACATGTCCCATCAACTCCACAGTTTTCAAATAGTTTAAAGGCTCTCAGACAACAGTATGTTCAGATAGTATTTCAGTCATTTTGGGCATTAGATATTCCACATTTATGTTGTGTTTTATCTCCTATTTAGTTTGAACCTTACCACATTACAACTTCAATTCCTCATTTTTTTACAGTGTTTATATATATATATATATACACAGTATATTATATAGTGTACAGGTACAAATATCAGTCATGGATTAGCTTGTGGTCCTTTGGGGACATGAGCACTGTGTAGCGTTTCGAGTACCAGATTCGGGGCGTTACATATGGAAAGGCTCAAAATGCCAAAAATGTACACAGATTAAGAAAATAACCTAAAGGGTTGTTACAATATCCACTACTAAAACGACTTTCGTCTGTAAAAGTCAATGGATAGAAAAATCTTAAAAGCTCAAAAGGATGAGTTATTTGTCTGCATGCTCTGAGCACGACTTCCTAGATAAACTCCAAGAAGAGACAACCTTTCCAAGGGATTTTTCCACAAGTAAACTCTTTTCAACAAAATTCCTTAATTCACTTCTTAAATAATCAAAACTCGACCTCAACCGCCAATTGCCCTCCAATTGAACCAGGAAGGCTGATGCATACAAAAATCCAACTAGGATACATTGATGCCACACTGGTACAAAATCAATATATAACTTTCTTTTGCCTTTCTGACCCTATTATCTATTCTAAATCAAGAAGACACTCACCCAAGACTCATCCACACTATCTCATAACTCAAAGAACAGAAGTTGATCCACTGAAAGTCCATATGGCAAACATGAGAATAATACCCTAAGGAACTACTAGGGCACACAAATGGAGAAAAACCAAAGTATGCAATATTTGCCAAAGCTACAACTGATCCAGATGATAATTAAAACTGAAATCTAGGAGATTGAAGCATAACTACTCATTTCTGAACAATCTGCTAGAAGATGTCCCATCAACCGAGAATAAAACCAAGTTGAATCCAACTCAAGCATACTACTCCTGTTGAGAAGATATCCAAAAATATCTTTGAAATCAAAAAACCTAAATTCAAATCTAAAGAAATCAATACCGTGTCCATGGAATATCAATTGAACACCTATCAACAATAAGTCATCCAAACCCAGGAAGACCGAATAGGTAACCATGTATTAGGCTCTACCATCCTACAGATGAAATCCTAACTGAGACAAATCTGAAACAAAGGTTGCACTCAAGCTCTAAATCTCCAAGAAAAAATATCAACACCAAGGCTGCATGGATCGATCGCGACTACCTAAACAATACCTGAAGATGGGTAAACATTTGTACTCTAAATCTATCATAACCTCCAAATCGCCATTCCAAGGGGTCAAATCCAAAATTTGGCCAACAAGCCTGAGCTAAGGCCAAATACTCCAATCAACTTTATCATTCCAATTAGACATATCCTTACTGAATTGTGATAGAACAAAAATTGAAACATAGCTTAAGATTAAAATCATGGTAGGGGATAAATAATTGGCTAGAAACATAAGAAATCAACTCCATATCTGTTGGATGTCATAAACTACCAAAACATACTTGACCATTCACCATGGCAATAAATCATACTAGTAATAGCAAACACTCTAGCTACTTAGAGAAGTACAACATTAGCTGGAAACTAATCAATCCAATACCCTATCTCAGCAATGAATAATCATAGGCACATAACACCAAAGAAAAACACTTCACTAAGGCTTATTAGTCTAAAAAAATTCAAAAATGAGGGTTTCCTGAATCTACCCAAGTAGGACAACTATAACTTACTCAACCCATGAATCACCTTGGCGATAAAGATGGCACCAATCTCGAAACCACAGCTAAGGCCAAGAACACTACCATAAGAGGAACTAAGCAACTCAAAATTAAGAATTTCCAATATACCAATTTAAGAAGCGGTCATAGGTAATATCACCTATCTCTTACTCTTAAACACTAATTAGACAAGAACTACACCACAATGAGAATAGAGTATCCACTCTACACCAATACCAAGAGCAAACCACCACTAGGAAATAAACAAAACAAGCCATAAAGACAAATCCAAGATTTCTTGACATTAAAATCAAAACCATTATCGGGCAATGAACTAGCAAAATTAGAACAATGGACCTCAAACTGATCAACCACCGAAAAAGGCAATATAGATAGGGATAGACAATGCAAAAACCTCTGCAACCTAGGAAGAAAGTACTAAAATTCTCAAACTCAAGAAGAAATATTTAAACAAATCACGAAAGGACAACTAACCTTCGATACCATAATTCATTCAACAGCTAGTCTAGCACACCTAAAAAAGTTGAAAACAACTAACCCCACCTCACTATAAGACATAAATCATCTAACAAAGCTAGATGCCGAAGCTAACAAATAAGAAATGCAAGGAAGGGGAAAAATTCTAACTAGACCCTAATAGTCTAGCTCTCTACCAAGTGAAGATCAATTATATCAAATAATGACAACAATAATATAAACACCAATGTAAGGGAAAAAGTGGTACAAAAAAAGAAAATCAATAACAAGTACCAATCTAAGGCTAATATACCATGGTAAATGGCACTCAAAACCAAATGCTACAACCACAAGTAGAAAATTTCAATGCATATCTACACTATCCACTACTAAGGAAAATCATCTATGGGGTAGTCATATAATCATGAACTCTACATCTAGGTACACAGCAACTGATATAAACCTATTATGGCATATAATCATCGATGGGTAAGAGAACCCCAATACACATAAATGAAAGGTACATACAGGAAATAACAGTTTATCAATTATGGTAGAATCCAAAGTCATTTGTCTTATGTGCTTATGGTAGAATAAATTTGTATGACTCCCAATTCAGACTTACTGACTGAATCATCAACTGAGGCACTAAGTACACTATCACTAACTAAGGGTTCCATAATACTATAAGACTAATCTGAATTATCTGAATGAAAAATTATCCCAAGCCAAAGACACTATCTAGACCAGTGACTAGTCCCTCCACAGTCATACCAACCGCGAAGCTTTAACCTGGTAAGAAATATAAGATAAACCTAATTGGTTGACCAACCAATATCGAGGGAACTCCATACTAAAATAACCATCCTTCCTATAATCATAACACATATTAGGAACTCTAGGATGGAAAGGAACATATTTTAACTCTGTTTGAACAACCAACTAGCTTTTGGGGCACTCTCTCAACTAATTTCTCATGTCACCATAACTAATACAAGCTCCTAGAATATTTTAAAGTGCTACACACTCTCATCCCTAATGAACACCATCGCCTAAATACCCATACCAAAAACTTCACAAGGTTTAATTAGAACTCTGTCTACTTTGGCCGCCATGACTAACCTAAGAGCCACCCATAGTCTAAAATGCTACCTGCATAGAACTGATATACTGGAAGTAATGCTAACCCCCATTGAGGGATCCATAATCCCCTATAAATTACCAATAACACTATACTAATGGCATGGCCTCTTACTTTCACGTCCGTCAGTCTAAATATATTCTCTATATGTGGCCCTCACATGATCAATAAATTGAGAGAAGAAAGACCTAATTGCTATTGAGTGTTCTCTCAAATAGAGTGGCAATGTAAATTTTCTAATAAATCAATGCATTATGTTGTGCTCAGAAGTATATAGCATAGACATATGCTTAGACCTATCAAGAAACCTAATCTCATGCTCTAAAAGCGACAATGAGCCCCGATGAACACCAATAAACCCAAATTTAGCCTAAGAATAGCTTAATAAACTAGATATAAACCTTGGCTCTGAGGTATCAATAAAGAGACTCAAGATCCTCAATGTTGAATCTCAAAAATTTGAAGCTATTCTAAACTCTATTTGAGCCTGGGTTGGCCCTAGATCCTTTGGCTTATGCTGAAGATCTATAAGATCCATCTCTGAACCCTTGTCTGATGCTGCACTAAAGCTCTAAAAATGTTTGTCAAAGTCCCGCCTGCACCAATCAACAACCTTGAATCATCCATATGGGTTAGAATTGTTTTAATGAATGTACTTGAGGCTCATAAAAATAAGGACACATAATAAGGAGTCCAGAATAGAATTTCCTAATAATGTATTATAGCCTCCAAAAGATAGGTTTTGGATATTTTTGTACTGATCTGATGGAATCTACCGAACTCTTAGATCTTGTACTAATACACTGATAAACCTAGGTTCTAATACTAATTTATCAAGACCTAATTTCTAAGATCATGATGGCACCTACTATAACCCACTAGTAGGAAAGCCAACTCATAGTCTGAACTACTAGTAAGGGACTACCAATAGAAATGAATGAAGATATAATACCCCAGGTTTTGGACCCGACAAATTTCTAAGTTTAGTCATCAGGTCCAAGGTAAAGCTCAGTTGACGAGTCATAAAAACTCCTCATGAGTCATATAGTTCCAATCATAGTCTAACCAGTTAGGTAGTCCAATATTTCTATCTTGGTCACGACTTGATCCTCATGGGTCATAGGGTGAGCTAGCGAGTCATACTGAGATGTTAATATTTGGAGTCCCAATCTATAAATCTTAGTGATGAATTATGACCTGTGACCACGAGTCGTTACGTGACCCGTAATGACTAGGTGCTCTTTTTGTGCCATTTTCATTAAGGGTAGTATGGTCTTTTCCTTCCATCTCATTACATTCAATGACTTAGAACCATTACCTTAGCCCTATTTCAATAAATTAACATAAGATAAACACTATTTTCTCTCTATAATTTTCCAAGCAAGGACAATTAGGGTTTTCAAGGCAATTGATCATCTATGCTTTGAATTGGGGTTTTCTCTTCAAATTTCTTGGTGTTTTCAGGAATGTATCTCTTCCCTAACGTGATTTGTGTATAAAAGCATATATTTACTTATTATTCATGTGAATTTAATTATGGATTTTGAATAATTGGTTGTGGTCTTTGAATAATTATTTCTTGGTTTGTTTCCTCTTTGTTTTGAAATTTCTATGCATGCTTTAACTTGTGATTTTTGAACTAATTGAATACATGGATATGGTGGAAGGGATGGGGGTCATGGATTACCCCAAATTTATGGATTTTGGTGTTGAAATTGTACTAACCTTAACCTACTTTATGAAATTGGTTTCAAAAAAAAGATATATGCATAATTGAACGTGTTTTTGGAACCTTACATTGCATAAAAGGTTAATGGAACATAAATACGGTTCTAAAAGGAATTGGTGGCCATGGTTTTGTTTTAAATGGTTTTGAAAAGCCTTGGTGTCCATGAATTGGTTTTTAATTGGAAACGTTGGAGTCCATTTTCCTAATTGTTTGTGAATGGCATAATGGAATTGGCTTACAAGCTTAAATTGAATTTGTATGACAATACCATATGGTTAGTGCCTTAATGGATGGAACCTTGGTTAAATGATGGTTTTATGAGAAAATTATTTGATCGGGTTTAAAGGGGATTATGTAGCTTACCGTGAAAGATGGAGCTCCGAGGGGACCAATACTAGAAACTACGTTTGATAGTATGAGGGCCTTGGTGTCTGTGTGCATAGTTCACACATTATATATATATATATATAGAATGTTTGAAGCCTCGGTGGCTCTGGCCTTCCTTGGATTTTTTCCTAATTCATGCAAGTAACATGCACTAGACACTTTCAGTAGGGAAACTAAAACCATCTAGCTCGTGGGTGCCCTTAGGACATTTAGAGCTACATTGTCCAGGTTAATGGTTTTAAATCTCATGCTTAAACTCTGTACCCTATCTCGGCATCTTATATATATATATATGCATATATATGAACATGTATATTGAGATTGGTTTTATTTTGGAAAATGCCATTATTTTATCCCTTCCCTATGTTACATTTAAGCACTCACCTCACTAATTGTCCCCAGACGCTACATTATTTCCTGATGTAAGGTCCTAGAGGTTTTTTTATTATCATGTATTGTGGTAGGTGATTCAGTTCGTCCATAGGAAATAGTAAGTAGATACATAATAATATGTGGATCTTAAAAAAAATATAAAGCCGACCGATGAGACATTGAGATCTTACTAGTAACAATAGCATTTAAAGACTCAACCTCGATTCTAGTAGGTATGGCATACAACTAACCACGCCCCCACCTAGCTGATATCCTAATTAGTCTAATGTCTTACCTACATAAGGACCTCTATGAGCACCCTGAGGACCATCTTAACAACTATTCATACCAACTCTATCTTGGGGATGAACTTTGCTAATCGATGGAACACTCTGGGAGAAAGAAACTATCATTCAATGAATGGGAACTCTTTTAAGAAATGGACAAAGGCCTTACAACCATAACATGACCCTAGAGTTTAAGTAAACATAGATGATACAATTTACCCAAAATAATCACCACAGCTAGAATAAAAAAAAATATGAACCCCTCGGAGGATAAATACCACTCTGGCTAGGATGATCACTGAACTTAGATTGGCCTCTATCAATGATTTGAAAAGTGACATGAACGAGCCAACTAGACTAACCCTAAAGTTGATAAGAACAATAGAGGGTACCTTCCTTTAGAACCATTATCTTTAAATTGTGAGCCACTACGTCTCTCACTAAAACTGCCCTGATATTGTGGCCTCTTATTGCTACCCCGTTGGGCTTCACAATGTATCTCTTCCATAACCTATGCATGATCCAAAACCTTAGGAAAATATCTACTAGTAGCAATCAAACTCTATATATCCATCTAGAGAGAAAGTCTCAATCCCCAAAAAAAGAATAAAACCCTCAAATAATCGATTGTCATAATAGATGTGGCACACCTATTAAACTTATAAAATTAAGTCTTATACTCCATAATAGTAATGAGCCCTGTTCCAACCTTAAGAACTTATCCTTTAAATTATCATAGTTTGGTATCAAAATACGTTACTCTCTTTTCATATGTCACCTATTACAACCTCTTTATCCACTATTCAAGTTAACCCAATAATAAGGAACAAGAATAAGTACATTTGATCATTGAAGATGATAACAAATCACTAAGCTGATCAACCCATTGAGAGTGTATTCACATAAATCATGTTTCCCACTATTAAAGGAAATTAATAATCCACACAAAATGCATTTGAACAGTTAGGCATATCAAGCCAATAATAAAGGATATATCAATCATTAAGTTGACATATCAAGTCCTTAAAGAATCATGCTATTATAAATATTCATATGCCATTCAAATAATCAAGTAAGTATATCAAATAATCATTTAAAAATTCTATTATAAGTAGTAATAGGACATACAAGTCATCACAAAATCATATTATGATAAGTAGTCATATCATAAGGCCTTGATCTTGTTTACACTTAATTCAGAACTGTATAACATATTTACCTACTCAGACTCTAACCATATATAAACTCACAATATTTACTTAAGCTATACACAAATTATAAGGAATTTTATTTCTTCTCAATAATCATGACCTACACGAGACACGCTTATAATGACCCATTCTATCATCATTGAAATTCTATATGATAAAGGAATAAGAATCTTAATTGCAATAACTATTTATTGTTAATTCCTTAGTGTTAGAGTGTATTGTTTATGAATTAATATTATATAGTACCCCAACCACAAAGTTGAGTTGAAATCATTCTTATCTATTGAGTTTGTGTATGAATTTTGATAAGGGCCAATATCAAATCCTCAGCCCTTCAAAAAAATAAAGAGTTATAGGATTTAATAACATCAAAATTAAAGATCTTCATGTCATTTTAAATTCTATTAACCATTTGTTAATCCACACGTAGAGTAAAATATTATAACTTTAAAAAACATATCCATGCTGAAAAGATATTACGATTTAGGACTACTATAGAAGTTATGATTGCTATAGCGAGCATGCGATAGTGACCAAAAGTCAAGTATAGTGGTTCCAAAACTATATAGGCTTATTTTTATGGGTTGAATTTTAAATTAAAAACCTCATTCCATAGCCCTAAAGAGGCAATCTTCTCAAGGTTAAGGTAGAAATTCTTTGTTGCTATGAGATATTACTATCTTTTAATATCCATCAATCTTTTCTTCTTCGAGAATATTTAGAATGGATAATTATAGTGAAATTCTTATTGATTAGAAACCTAGGTTCTTGAAATTATGAGGGAAAATGATAAGTACGTGAGTATCACCTAGAATTTCTTCTAGATTATAAACTAATAATTCTTAATATGAATGTGTTATTCTAAAACATGAATTTTGATGACTGAGGACCTTGAATTCAATAAAAAGGGGATCTTTAGCTTTATAACTCTATTAGTTGAGATAATGTGAGCATAATAGAACTTGTTAATGGTTAATTGATCATTGGATAATTTTATGAACTGTTAATAAGGGTAGAATTATTGGATTTGAATTCTTGAAGTGTATATTCAAAAAGTAATTGATTTATTACTTTTATAATTACTTGTTTTTCATATGATTGAATATTTAGAGGTATTAAGGACAATAAAGGGAATCTATGATGTGGCATGTTCATTTCAAGATCTTTGATTGAATTAGTTTATAGTGTAGTAGACCATTGTTGGATCATATTCATAATATAGATTTGATGGGATAAATAATGTTTAGGCCAGCAACATAGAGTTTTAATTAATAAAACATAAAATATATGTGAAAGAGATCAAATGATGTGTAGATATGCTATTGTATTAATTTCATTATAGGGTTTTTATGTTTGCATGACTTGCTTGATGAATTACATGGTGAATATGTGAATGTTGCTAGCTCTAGTGAAATTATGTGTGCTTGTAATCCATAAAAGTCATCTTTAAAACTTTGAAGGGTGAATCTACTATTATTTGTTTTTGAATATGGGATATTCTTGGTGAAAGATAGTTATGAAAATTGGTCATGATAAAAAGATGTTGTGTCATAACGTAAGATCCTAAACTAAACGTTTGTTAAGTGTTAGGAAGTAAAATGTGTAATGGTGCATGTCAAAAGTGAGAATTGTAAGTTGGATCGAGTCATATGTTTGAATAATTAGCTAATAAAATATTGTCTTGAACCTAGTAATGACTTGAATATAAGGATTACTATTTAGTAATTGAATTTACCAATCTTGATGAGAATAAAAGAGGATAGTACTAGGGTATAAGCTTACGTATGTTTAATTTTAGAATATACTTGGTTTGGTTGGAAATGCTTGAATGAATAAGTTGTTGTGAGACCCCATACAATTTTGATCATTTTTTTTGACCTTCCCGTATGTGTAATATTGATTTTTTACTTGAATTATGTTTATGGATGTTAAAAGTATAATTTGTGAAAGTTTCTGAATTTTTAGAAGGAGCTCTGGGTCATTTTGAGACCCAGGGCATTGAGGGTCCACAATAAGGCTGTGTAATGGAGGTTAACCTCTGTAATATAGGTGTGTCATAGAGGATAACCTCTGTAATAACAATGTGCCACGCCAGTGTATTAATTTTATCCCCTTTTGTTTTATTTACTTGGGGTGAGGGGATTTTGGACTTTTTGCCCTTTGTACGACTTATAAACATAAAGGGGACTCTTTTATTTAAGTTTTAAAAGATCAAATTCTACTTTATTTATCTTTAAATCTCAACCCAAGAAAGGTCAAGGGATTATCAAGAAATCACTATTCTGGGCTCCAAACTTCAAATTGACTTCAATTTCTCTTTATGGAAATTTAATTTTACATTGTGCATGAATTGAATGGATTTTCATTATATTTAAATTATGGCTTTTAAAATTGGGCTATGGGATTTTGGTTATTACTGATTGAATTACTCGTCCCATGATTTAATTGATTATTCATGCTTTAAATTTATGTTATTGGGACTTAATTGGTACATTATTTAATTGGTTGAAATAGGGGACATCAGTTTCCCAAATTGGGTGAATTTTTTATTAGAATTGTGTGAATCTCAACCTACTTCCTAAGTAAGATATTTATTATAGAAAGAGGCATGGTTTCACTTGCTTTTGATCTTACTGCATTTCATTAATGGAAAAATGGATTTGGATGGCCGTGGTGGCCATTATTTGGATTTTAAATGGAACTTCGGAGTAAATGTGTTTATGTTGACTGGTTTGGCATATTTAATTTAGCTTGCAAGCGTATTGGTATGACGATACCAAGTGGTGAATGCTTTAATGAATGACTTCTACATTAACGGTTTAAATTATGTCCAAATTATTTTAATTTAGGCTTAAAAGGTATTGCGTAGCTCACCGTAAATATGTATGTCTTGAGGGGATGGAAACTGATAACCACGTTTGCTAACGTTGGGGGTCTATATAGACATGTACTTGATACACACACACACATATATATATATATATATTTGGGATAGCTATTTCCCATGGGGTCTTTATTTTTCCCTTGATTTTTCCTTGGTTTGTTTAACTAACATGCACTAGGTCTCTTTCAGCAGGGGAAGCTGAACCTATATAGCCCATGGGTGTCTTTAGGGTGGATTGAGCTATACTATCTAGTTAATGGATTTAAAACTCTTATGTTCATGGCCCTTAACCTATCCTGACATCTTATATATGTATATATGAATGTTTACACGAGGTTTTGACTAATTATAGATAAGGCAATATTTTATCACTTTCCCTGCGTTACATGCCAGTGCTTATCCCACTGACTATCCTAGGATGCTACATTATTTCACAATGTAGGATTTGAAGACTTTTGTGTTGTTTCTATGCAATATTAGGTGGATTAGTAAGTTAATTCAGTTTAGTACTTATGAATGGGAGCCTTGGTGTAACTAGTAAAGTTGCTTCCATGTGAACAGGATATCACGGTTCAAGCCTTGGAAATAGCCTCTGGCAGAAATGTAAGCTAAGGTTGTGTACGATACACCCTTGTGGTAGGGCCCTTCCCTGGACACCGTGCATAGTGGTAGCTTAGTGCACTAGGCTGCCCTTTTTTATTGTCATAGTACTTATGGGTTCTTTTTGGTCATAATTAGGGGCATGCCCCTACTTAAATGTTATTTTATTTTTAGAGGCTTTTGTGGACAAATGTTGGTTGGTTATTATTTTAACTCTTAGTTTTATATGAGTTATCTATTTATCTTCTTATTACTGTTTATCATCTTTTGCTTTATTATTATTATTATTGTGCTCTGAAGGTAGGTTAAGGGAGTGATCTTGGTTTATGGTGGGCTTGAGATACCTATCATGGTCAAGCCTTGGTTTTGGTTGGGGCAGTTGTTGATTGGTCTATATTTATACTCGCAATTGATGAATATAGTTGATAATATTTGTATGAATAAGATGTTTAATGGACCTTCGAGCATACATCCGATTGGTGAGCTAGGTGCTATTCATTGTACACATGAAATCCTGAACATTGAATTTCACTTAGTGTCTAGATAAAGTGTGTATTTGTATTATTGGTGCACTAAGTTAAATCTTGAATGATAATGGATTTTCATAACTTATATTATTATATTTGGAATGTTAGGTAACATGCTAATACAATTTACTAATCTTTTGATATTAGAGGGTCAGGTACTACGTCGATAAAACTGGTCCTATATAGCTCTTGAAAATTGGATAGATAAGTCCTTTTAGATTGTATGTAACTAGATAAGTAGATATAGTGATGGTTGAGATTGATATTATGATATTTAGAGGGTCAGATACCATGTCGATATGATACGTACAAAAAGCTAATGCCTTTTAGGTCTATGTATATTTTTCAGGATTGAGTCGATAGTCGTGATTTATTGTTTCATATTACTCATTCATTGTTAGTTTATTTGCATTATATATAGTGTTATAGAATCGAGGTCGCATTAGACTACTCTTCTGAGATGATTAAGTAATGAATGATTTGGTATAGTTTGTACTTGTGGTCCCATTTGTTGTTAAACATATACTTGTGATTGTAATTGTGAAGTCAGTGATAAGGTGAAGGTTGGCTTTTTGGATATAATTGGTTGTTTAAATGGTTATTTATGTATGATAATATCTTGGTTGAAATTATTTATAATATATTAATTTTTTATTTACTCAGATTTGATTATATTAAGTGTGGTAGTACTTATTTATTTGTTGAGTATTTTATATGTTGTTTGACATTTACACCTTAACCATTTTTGTAGTGTTTCCTTAATTAGATAAGAAGATAGAAGTATGAAGGTTATTTTACGGTCCATGTATACCACTTAGATGTGACACATTACTTATAGCTATAAGTTACCCCAAGCTAACACATTACTTCGCATAACACTAAACTATCTGAATATGAATAAAACCTAAGTGTAAGCTAAACTGAATTCAATTATTAAATGTGAAATAGTTTGAGATAAAGTTGAGTCTAAATAATAATACTAGGTTGAAATAACTAAAATTTTAGAAATCTTACTATATTTTTTAAAAACCCTCTAAAACTACTAGCTAAATCTAAATATTAAAAGTGAAAGTAACCTTAAAGAAAAAGTCATGCACTCTTATCTTTGGATGATGAGTACTCACAACTAGCAGCTATTGAGGTGGTACTGAGGCGTACTAACCACGATGTTGAAACTGTATCCCCAAACCTATATCATTAGATTATGCAATAAGAATAATTTATGTTATCAATACTTTGATTGTACTGTGCATGTCCGATATAAAGAAATAAAGTAAATTGAGTATACTGAAAATACTGATAAATTACATTGAGTGCAAGATAAGTGAAAAACTGAACTGATGTTCAATTACACAAGAAAATCTAAATAGAGACTGATATGTAAGGATATTCTAAAAATTATAATACAATGCAAGTAAAACTAAAATGAGGGTCATGTACAAATCAACTAAGTGTGAATCTGTGAGAGTGTCTATTTACTAAGATAAAACATGTGAGCTAACATAGATTGTGATTTATATGCCCTATTGAGAGGACCTAATATCCCTTGCTTGGGAATAAAGGCATAGATGGAGTGATCACTAAACTTGTTTTAAAACTAAGAAGACTAAATAAAACTATGGTGGCATGTAGTTCTAGGACTTTAGGTGAAACTGGGGCCCTAGTCTAGCTCATTGCTATGTATTACTCCCAAGTTGATTATATAATTGTAGCTTATATAAAATTGATTTTCTAAAACTGAGTTAGAACTTAATTCTTTTGATATCTTTATAAAATTATGTATATTGATACTAAACATGATTATTCCTTCAAAAATACTAATTGTCTGAAAAGTATTGTAAAAACTTAACTGGAATATGTAAAACTTCTTTGAAATCATGCTAGTATTCAATTCTCATAGAATAATATCATGATGTATGTAAAATCATGGGAAATATGTCATAACTGCACAAGAAACATAAATAGACTTAACTTTAATTGGAGCCTATAACATAGATATATATAAATCATAAACCATGGAGAAGATAAATTTATAAAGTATTTTAAGACTTAAGGGTTAAAGGATACCTATTGCTGAAATCCCTCATACCGAGTGTTGGGGAATTGTTTAAGAAGGCTTTAATTTTTGAAATGAAGAAGGAACCATAGTGTAACGCCCCAAGAACCTATCCCGAGATGTCACATGGTTCTTAAGGCCACACACAGCCTTAAGCTAACCCTCTGAGCTTGTCTTTACTCCTATAATTCACCATGACAATTATCAAGCGGTAATAAGGAAGAATAATCAATCCATGAACATACTGAGATACAAAATAATAATGTACTGTACAATTAAAATACCAAGGTTCTGTACATACTGGTACTCTAGTCTGACAAAGCCTCTACTAATAAGATTGAAGAGCCATTGGGAAAGATCCCCAACTGGCTCATGCTGAACAAAAAAATAAACAACCATCAATTAGAAAGAGAAAAATCATGACCATAGGTCCTCGAACCATGAGGACTTACCAACTGTAGGAATATAGATGAAGGTACTCATAGATCACTTTCGCGACTGAGACTGATCACCTGAACCTATATCGTTAGGAAATATAGAATACAAAATGGTATGGGAGTCAGTACTTAGGAATATACTGAGTATGTAGGGGTGGATGCATCATTTTAAATAATATCATAAATGTATAAGAAAATCATGCATGCTGACAGTAATAATTCTCTTCGCTTGAATTATCTGAAACATTATTTCCAAAAATCATCAGTAATAACATGTGCTTCATAAATCTCATAAATCATTAAACTAAACTCCAAAAGCTTCGACTCATGACTTAGATAGACTAGATAACTCAAGGTATTTAGATCATTATGGGTTTGGGAGTTTCTTATAACCGATATAACTACTCCATGTGAGCCACATAGATTCCAACGTGTTTTTCTCTAAAGAGAGAACCCCACATTGGTAAGGGTGTTTTACTCTGGCCAGGGAGTACAACCTCAATCTCATCATCACAATCTCATACTTGGCTTTTGGCCCACAATTATCAACATCAATACTACGGTGGCACGTAGTTTTGGGGAAATATCAAATTTCCCGCTCGGTGCTAAATACTCCTCCCAAATTCAGCTCAGAATGCATTAGGAAATCCACCTTAATCAATATCAACTAATGCGTTTATCATGATGACCAAAACAACTGTATATCTCATCGGTAAATCATATACGACTGTGGATTCCTAACTCGACTCAAAATCAAATAATCTTTCTCAATATCAAGTATCCTTGCTTATCAAATCATTTCAAATGCTAAAGCTTCAAGGAAACATCATCAGACTCATTCTTGACTTTCAATCTCAAGTATCGATATATATATATATATTCAATAGTCAAATTTCTCATAGAAAAACACAAATCTTGACACTTATCATAAATCACTTAGAAATCATCAATATATAATAACAATATACATCTCATGAAATAAATACTCAATTTAAGAAGCATGGTGGTGAAATAACCATAAATATCAAGCTTTTTCAACTCAAGTCTCATAAATCATACATAAAGAAATTCGGGTGTAAACCCACTTGCAAGAGCATGTAAATTAATAGTAGAAATTAAATTTTTAGGCACAAGAACGAAAGGAGTGTCCTTGTTCAAACCCCACATGCCTTCAATTTTGATTTGAAGATGTGGAAACTTGTTTGGAACTCTTCTCACACTTTTAGGCCAAGATTATTGATGCCTTGGACTTGGGAAACTTAGTTCTTGAACAACTTGGAGAAATTCATGAAAGATTCTCTGCATTTCTTTGAAGAGGATTTGGATTTTGGATCTTGTAGAAATCCTAGTTTCTAGAAGATTCTTGGAAGATTAGAAGAGAAAGGAGAAGGAAAATGAGTGTCTCTTCTCCACTTTGATATATATATATATATATATATACCACATGGGGAGGAAATGACCAAAATGCCCTTTTTGAAAATGCTGAAATTTGCTGATCGGGGCCTGTGACGGTCGACCTGACGGTCCATCAAAGGGACTGATGGTCCACCAAGTCGTCTATCACTCGAATGCCAAAACTGGAACGTTCTGCCTCGACGTGATGGTTGAAGTGATGGTCCGTAAGGAAACTGATGGCCCACTAAGTCGTCCGTCACTCGAGGGCCAGAAATTAGACATTCCATCTCGACCTGACAGACCCCTTGATGGTCTGTCAACTTTTTGAAGGTCCACCAACTTTGTCGTCGCACGATTGCCTAAAAAAGGAGTCACTGCCTTGTCTTTACGGGGCACTTGACGGTCCACCAGGGACCTGATGGTTTAAACATCAATCACTTTGGAAGTCATACATACCCATTCAAAAAGACAGATTTAGGATTAAGGAATGATTGGGGTATTATAATATCTCCCCCTTGGACACATTCGTCCTCGAATGTTTCCAAATAGGCCAAGAACAAGAGAAAATGAGGATGTATAGCTTGAATGACTCACATCTAAGGTCTCACTTTACTCTAAACTTTTGAGTACTTTACCAAATGCACGAATCGTAGATAGAATAACCATATAGCAGAATACATTAGGTTAGGAGGAAACTGAAGTAAGGGAATAGTACCTTCAGCTTGATTTGAACTCGTGGAGAAAGGATGAGGGTAACAGGATAGCATATCCGCTTCTGCTTCCCAAGTGGCACCCTCTACTGATTAATTTTGCTGCAGAACTTTAACCAAGGGAACTTCCTTGTTCCTCAGTATACGGACTTGATAATCTAGGATTTCAACCATGATTTTATCATACAAAAGGCTATCCTGAACATCACAACCTTCCGACGGATCAACAACGACAGAGTCTCCAATGTCCTTCTTGAGCATAGAAATATGAAACACAGGATGGACAACTGACAATTTTGCAGGCAACTCAACCTCATAAGCTGCTTTCTCAACATGATCCAAAACTCTATAAGGGCCAACATATCTGGGACTCAGCTTCCCTTTCTTTCCAAATCTTTTAACCCCTTTCATGGGTGAGATTTTCAAATACACCAAATCATCGACTTCAAACGCAAGAGCTCTTCTTCTCACATCTGCATACGACTTCTGATGAATCTAGGCTGTCTTTAACCTCTCCCGAATTAACTTAACTTTCTCCATAGCCTCAAATACAGCATCAGGTCCAATCACAGCAGCTTCACCCACTCTGAACCAACCTATGGGTGATCTAAATCTTCTCCTATACAAAGCTTCAAATGGAGCCATTCCAATGCTAGCATGAAAACTATTGTTGTAAGAAAATTCAATCAACGGTAAATGTTCATCCAAACTTCCTTTGAAATCAAGAACACAAGCCCGCAACACATCCTCCAAAGTCTGAATAGTCCTCTCAGCTTGACCGTCTGTCTGCGGATGAAAACTAGAGCTAAGATGAACTTGGGTGCCAAAACCCTTCTGGAAGGCTCTCCAAAATTAAGAAGTAAACTGAGTACCTCTATCGGAGATGATAGACAACGAAACTCCATGCAACCTAAATACCTCTCGATTATACAACTTAGCATAGTCCTCCACGGTGAAAGATGTATGTACTAGCAAAAAATGTGCTGACTTAGTCAACCTGTCTACAACAACCCAAATAGAATCATAATGACGACGAGAGAGAGGTAAACCGATCAAGAAATCCTTATTCACCACTTCCCACTTCTAAGTAAGAATGTTAAATTCTTGCATCACACTACTGGGTCTCTGGTTCTCTATCTTTACCTGCTGGCAAGCTGCACACTTTTCTACGAACTTCTCTATATCTTTTTTCATACCATTCCACCAATAAATTTCTCGCAAATCATGATACATCTTGGTAGCACCGAGATGAATAGAATACCGTGCGCCATGCGTCTTAGCCATAATTCTTTGCCTCAAAATATCAACATCAGGCACACATAATCTATTGTAAAATCTCAATACACTATCTCCCCCTTAGGAGAAAACCTCCACCTTTTGGTCTTTAACTGATTCTTTCAGTTCGACCAAATGAGAATCTGTATCCTGCTTCTCCTTCACTTCAGAAACTAGGGAAGATTCGGAACTACTTTGGACCCAAGAATTACCCTCAGCTGAGTCAACCAATCTAACACCTAACCTAGCCAAATGATGCACTTCACAGGCTAAGTCCCTTTTATCTTCCTCGACATGTGCTACACTACCCATGGACGACCTGCTAAGAGCATCTGCCACTACATTGGCCTTTCTCGGGTAATATAATACACTCATATCGTAAGCTTTTAGTAATTCTAACTATTGCCTCTGCCAAAGATTTAACTCTTCCTGAGTGAACACATACTGTAAACTCTTATGATCCGTAAAGACATCAACATGAACACTATACAAATAGTGTCTCCAAATTTTTAAAGCAAAAACCACTACAGCTAACTTGAGGTCATGGGTCGGATAATTCTTCTCATGAGGTTTCAACTACCGGGAGGCATAGGCTATAACTTTATCCTTCTGTATCAATATGCAACCCAAACCAACTCTAAAAGCATCACAATACACCACAAAATCATCTTCACTATTAGGTAGGGTCATCACAGGGTCTGAAGTGAGTTGAGTCTTCAACTCCTGAAAACACTTCTTGCAAGAATCTGACCACTGAAATGTAACCTTCTTTTGGGTCAACAGGGTCAAAGGAATAATAATGGAAGAGAAACCTTCGACAAAAAGACGGTAGTAGCAAGCCAGACCCAAGAAACTCCTAATATCAGATGGGGAAGTAGGTCTAGGCCAATTCTTTATAGCTTCTACCATTTGAGGATCAGCTCGAATACCATCAGAAGAAACAATATGAACCAGAAAAGCAACTGACCTTAGCCAGAATTCAAACTTGCTAAATTTAGCAAACAACTGTTGATCCCTAAGGGTCTGTAAGATAATTCAAAGATGATCTGCATGGTCGTCTTCACTCTAGGAATATTCAAGGATATCATCTATAAACACAATAACAAACATATCTAGCTACGGTCTAAACACCCAATTCATGAGGTCCATACAAGCTGTCAGGGCATTCGTTAGCCAGAAGGACATGACCAAGAATTCAAAATGACCATAACGAGTGCGGAAAGCTATCTTTGTAATATCACACTCTCAAACTTTAAGTTGGTGATAACCGGATCTCAAATCTATTTTCGTGAAGTAACTGGCACCTTGCAGCTGATCAAATAGGTCATCAATTCTAGGAAGAGGGTACTTGTTCTTGACTGTGACCTTGTTAAGCTGATGATAGTCAATGCACATGCGCAATGAACCATCTTTCTTCCGCAGGAATAGAACGGGTGCACCCCAGGGAGACAGACTGGGCCTTATAAAACCCTTATCAAGAAGATCTTTGAGTTGCTCTTTCAACTCCTTAAGTTTTGCGGGGGCTATACAATACGGAGGAATAGAAATTGACTGTGTATTAAGGAGAAGATCAATTTTGAATTCTATCTCTCTATTGGGAGATACCCCTAAGAGACTGAATAGTTGGAGTCTCAGACTTAGTGTCCTTAACTCAAACTAAATGATAGATACAACCCTTAGATATTAATTTCCTAGATTTTATATAGGATATAAAATGACTTTTAGGAGATATAGAATTTTCTGACCACTTAATGACTGGCTCATTGGGAAACTAAAACTGGACTACCCAGGTACGACAGTCTGTAGACGCATAACAAAAGTGTAGCCAATCCATACCTAGAATAATATCAAAATCAACTATGTCTAGCTCAATCAAATCTGCAAACATGACTCTGTTAAGAATAGTGATAGTACACTTCTTATATATTTGCATAACAACAACAGATTCACCCACTGGTGTAGAGACTACAAAAGGCTCAGAAATCTTTTCAGCACTAATTTCAAAATTTACTGCCACCAATGGAGTCATATAAGAAAGACTTGACCCAGGGTCCATCAACACATATACATCAAAATGAAATACACAGAGCATACCAGTAACAACATCTGGTGAATCCTCCTGCTCCTGGTGGGTTAGTATAGCATAAAAGTGATTCTGGTGCTGACCACCTACAGTACTAGACGAGGCACCCTAAAGAGGAGTAGAATAACTATAGGGGCTGGAGCACTAATAGTCAAATTCTGGGGACGAACATCACAACTCCCCTATCTAGCATATGGGAAATTCCTAAATTTGTGGCCTAACTTACCGTAACCAAAGCAACCCCTCTGACTGATTAAGCTCTCCCTAGGATGATCTCTATCGCACTTTGGACATGGGGGAGGACATGGTCTATTACTTATACTGTCTTGGGACCTGGACATGGAAGGTCTAATACCCTACTCCTACCTAATTTTGAATGCAGGAGTACTGGCTGATGAAGGCGCTGGCATAAGAGAACAACTTTGAAACTGAGGGAGGATCCCTCTAGAAAACCTAGTCTGATCAAACCCCTGCTACTCAGATCTAACTCTTTTATTCTCTCTCTCTCTTTCTTCTTCACTTTGTTCGCTTCAATCTGCTGAGCTGGATCATTAGTCTTGAAAGGTCCATGTCCATATTAAGCATAGCGGATCTATACTTTTTCACAACATAACTAGATACACCAGCCAAGAACTTACCCATACTAGTTCTAGAATCACCCATCATACCGGGAGCATACTTATATAACTGATTAAACTTATGGTAAAACTGCTTAACTATCATGGGGCCCAATCTCAAGTTCATGAATTCTTCTAGCTTCACTTCCCTCAGCTCAAGGGGAAAGAACCTGTCTAAGAAGGCATCTTGGAATAATTGCCAAGTCACAGGAGCATCATTTTCCCCTTTACTTTTCCTCCATATCTCCACCTAATCATAAGCAACATCTTTCATTCGATAGGCAGTTAATTCAACACTCTCTTCCTCAGTCACATGCATAATCTGAGTTATCTTTCTCACTTCATCTAAATATATTTGTGGGTCCTCACCTACTTTTGACCTATAGAACTCAGGTGGATTCATTTGCATAAAGTCACGAACCCAGGCTGCAACATAATTATTCCCTTATGGAGGTGGAACAGTAGCCAGGGTGTTGGCTTGAGCATTGATGGTGACCGCCTGGGTTAGAGCTTAGAAAGCTGCCCAAAATTTATCATGGGACACAGTCTCACCTAAAGGGTCAACAAGTTGAGGTCATTCTTTGTTTCTTCAAGCTCTATGAGGAGGCATTTTTTATCATAAGGGAGCACGAATTAACCACAGAGAGAAACAATCATAGGCACGATAGACTCTTGAAAGAAAGAAACAACTTTTCCTAAAATATCCCATAGCCTCTTGCTCATAGATGTGGCGCGCTAAACACCGATGATCAAGACTCTATGTAACGTGGATTTTCAGACTCCCTAGGACTCTTTAAAACCTTAGGCTTTGATACCAAGCTTGTAACGCCCCAAGAACCTATCTCGAGATGTCACATGGTGCTTAAGGCCGCACACAGCCTTAAGCTAACCCTCTGAGGCTGTCTTTACTCCTATAATTCACTATGACAATAATCGAGCGGTAATAAGGAAGAATAATAATGCCATGAACATACTAAGATACAAAATAATACTGTCCTCTATAATCAAAATACCAAGGTTCTATACATACTGGTACTCTAGTCTAACAAAGCCACTACTACATCAAACTGAAGAGCCATTGGGATAGATCTCCGACCGGCTCATGCTGAATGAAAAAATAAACAACCATCAATTAGCAAGACAAAAATCATGAACATAGGTCCTCGAACCATGAGGACTTCCCAACTGTAGGAACGTGGATGAAGGTACTCATAGATCACTGTCGTGGCTGAGACTGAGCACCTGAACTTATATCACAAGGAAATATAGAATACAAAAGTGTATAAGAGTCAGTACTTGGGAATGTACTGAGTATGAGGGGGTGGATGCATCATTTTAAATAATATCATAAATGTATAAGAAAATCATGCATGCTGACATTAATAACTCTCTTCACTTGAATTATCTGAAACATTATTTCCATAAATCATTAGTAATAACACGTGCTTCATAAATCTCATAAATCATTCAACTAAACTCCAAATGCTTTGACTCATGACTTAGAGGGACTCGATAACTCAAGGTATTTAGATCATTATGTATTTTGGGGTTTCTTATAACTTACATAACTACTCCATGTGAGCTGCATAGAGTCCAACGTTTTGCCCTCCTAAGGAGAGGACCCCACATTTGTAGGAGTGTCGTACTCTTGCCAAGGAGAACAATCTCAATCTCATCATCACAATATCATACTCGGCCTTTGACCCACAATTATCAACATCAATCTTACGGTGGCACGTAGTTCAGGGGAAATACCAAATTTCCTGCTCGGTGCTAAATACTCCTCTCAGACTCAGCTCTGAATGCGTTAGGAAATCCACCTTAATAAATATCAACTCATGGATCTATCATGATGACCAAAAAAACTGTATATCTCATCCGTAAATCATATACGACTATGGATTCCTAACTCAACTCAAAATCAAACAATCTTTCTCAACATCAAGTATCCTTGATTATCAAATCATTTCAAATGCTAAATCTTCAAGGAAACATCATCGGACTCATTCTTGACTTTCAATCTCAAGTATCGATATATATATATATTCAATAGTCAAATTTCTCATAGAAAAATACAAATCTTGACACTTATCACAAATTACTTAGAAATCATCAATATATAATGACACTATACATCTCATGAAATAAATACTCTATTTAAGAAGCACGATGGTTAAATAACCATAAATATCAAGCTTATTCAACTCAAGTCTCATAAATCATACATAAAGAAATTCGAGTGTAAACCCACTTGCAAGATCATGTAAATCAATAATAGAAATTAAATCTTTAGGCATAAGAACGAAAGAAGTGTCCTTGTTCAAACCCCACATACCTTGGATTTTGATTTGAAGATCTGAAAACTTGTTTGGAACTCTTCTCACACTTTTAGGCCAAGATTATTGATGCCTTTGACTTGAAAAACTTAGTTCTTGAACAACTTGGAGAAATTCATGGAAGATTCTCTGAATTTCTTGAAAGAAGATTTAGATTTTGGATCTTGTAGAAACCCTAGTTTCTAGAAGATTCTTGGAAGATTAGAAGAGAAAGGAGAAGGAAAATAAGTGGTTCTTCTCCACTTTGATATATATATAAGACCACATGGGGAGGAAATGACCAAAATGCCCTTTTTGAAAATGCTGAAATTTGCTGATCGGGGCTTGTGACGATCGAACTGAAGGTTCATCAGAGGGACTGATGGTCCACCAAGTCGTTGGTCACTCGAATGACAAAACTTGAACGTTCTGCCTCAACATGAAGGTTGAAATGATGGTCCATCAGGAATCTGATGGTCCACCAAGTCGTCCGTCACTCCAGGTCCAGAAATGAGACATTCTGTCTCGACCTGATGGACCCCTTGATAGTCCATCAACTTTTTGACGGTTTACCAACTTGGCCATCGCATGATGTCCTAAAAAAATAGTCACTGCCTCAGCTTTATAGGGCACTTGACGGTACACTAGGGACCTGACGGTCCACCAGGTCGACCATCAAACCTGGGCGATCTGATGTCGTTGAGTTAAACGACCATAACTCACTCTTCCGATGTCGAATTTTGATGAAATTGGTATCGATGGAAATCTTATTCAATTTTCTACATGACAAAAAGTAGAAATTAGAGAAATATAGTATGGTTTAAACATCAATAACTTTGGAAGTCATATATATCCATTCAAAAAGACAGATTTAGGCTTAAGGAATGATCGGGGTATTACACTTAGCTTTTCTAACTTGAGAGATTTATCGCTCTTTATGATATTTTATAACTATTGGGGAAACATATAATAGGGAAAAGAAATTGCCTCAGTCCCATTAAATCCCTCCAAATAGACCTGAAAATAATATAGTATAGGTGTAGGAAATAAGGAAAATATGAAAATACATTTTCTTGAAACATACTAACATTTTTTGAAATAGTTGTCACGGATCTAGGTATGAGTCTTACCATGGGCATATGAGTAAAATTCTAACTCATGGTTCCTAGGTTATTTGGAAAGCATTGGCAATGATTACTACCTCACGACTCATGAAGTCAGCTAGTGAGTCATACCTATGACTCATGGCCCTTGAAGGAAGATTTTGTCCCTCGGGATTCTCATCAGTATGAGTAACCTTGAGACTTGTACTGATAGACCATAACTCATTACTAAGAGTCATGACCTCATGGAGAAGAATTTCATCTATTAGAACTTTTAGTTTGTTTCTCAATGTAGGTTAGTTCATGACTCATACTAGTTGACCATCTCTTGTGGTCTTAAGTTATGATAATTTTGGACTTGGGTTAGACTGGACTATTTACCATGAGTAAGACAATATAACATGGCCTCACTGTATTGCTCATATAGTGAGTCATTTTGAGGGAAATATACTGGTTACTCCATGTTAAGTTTGAGATGCAATTCTAAGGACTTTTAAAGAATTATAATATCTCCCCCTTCAAAACATTCATCCTTAATGAAGACTAATTGAGTTGAAAAGAGTAGGGAAAGAGTTGCAACCCTAAAAACTAAATTTTAAAAGTTTAATATTTGATAATATATCTAATATAACTGAGAATGAAGCTAAACTGAATTTCATGAAACATATATATTCAAGTCATTAGAATAGAACAACTAATGGGACATGAAAGTGATATGATCTCTAAAGAGGAAACAATTACCTCATATTGGAATTGAACTAGATGGAAATAGGTAAGAATACTTGGTCATCGTATCTACTTCTGCTTCCTAAGTAGCTCTATCAACTAGATAATTTTTGTAATTGACTTTCACCTAAGGGGCTTTCTTATTTGTTAACTTATGAATCAGACAGCCAAGAACCTCAATTGCTACCTGTTTTTAATAGATACTATCCTTCACTCCCATGATCTTTAATGGCACAGCTAAGGATGGATTGCTAATTCACTTTTTCAACAAAGAAACATAAAATAATCGGTGTACTAAGGCTAAGTCTATGGGCTAATTTAGTTCATAGGCGACATAGCTAATGCACCTTATAATCCTATAAGGACCAATATATCAGGGACTAAGCTTTCCCTTCTTGTAAAATCTCTTCATCCCTTTAATTGGTAAAATCTTTAAATATACTTAATCACTACCTGCGAACTGAGATACTCTTATCTGTATACCTGTATGATGCTGTTAACAATTGTAAGCTATTTTAATCCTTAATTTAATTAGATGAACTTTCTGTATAGCTTCAAAACTGAATTATGCCCTATCAAAGTAGCTTCACCATCCTCAAACAATCCAATAGGATAACTACATCGCCTACATTACAATACCTCAAATAGGTCCAACTAAGTAATAAAGTAAAAGTTATTATTATAATTAAATTCAATGAGAGGTAATTGATTATATAAATTACCTATAAGACCAATCACACAAGCTCTCTAAATATCCTCTAAGATTTGAATGATCCTCTTTATATGATCATCTATCTACAACTAGAAAGTTATACTAAGATAAACTTGGGTACTGGGACCATTTTTAAAGAACTTCCAAAACTGCAAAGTAAATTGAGTGCCCCTATTTGAGATAATAGACATGTGAAATCCATATAACTTTATCAACTCCTGATTATAAAATCTAACTTAATCCTCAACTAAATCTATCATATGAACTTACAAAAAATGTGTTGACATAGTCATTCAATATGTAATGACCCATATCAAATTATGTTGGTGTGTATAACATAACCCTATAATAAAGTCCATAATTACCTGTTTCCACATCAAAGTAAGAATGTTGATATTCTGATTATTTCTCCCAGTCTATGGTATTCAACCTTAACCTACTAGAAATTCAAACACTTATCAACCAATTCTATAGTATCCCTCTTTATGCCATTTCACCAATAGACTTCTTATTGATCGTTATACATCTTGGTAGACCTAGGTGAATAAAATACCGAGGACTATGAGCTTCTGTCAGTATCTATTTTCTAAAAATTCAATATTTGGAACACTCATGGGATAAAACCTCTACTTTCTAATTATGGACTACATTGTTCAACTTTAGAATAATAGGATCATTATCCTATTTTTCCTTTACCTCTATTACTAATGAAGATTCTAAACCAGTCTGAACTATTATACTATCTTTACCTGAATCAACAAGACAAACTCCAAAATGAGAATGTCTGGAAATATCACAAACTGACCCCTCCTTTTCATCCTCCACACGAGCAATACTACCCATAAAAAGGTTTGCTAAGAGCATCATCCACTATATTAGATTTACTTGATTGGTGCAAACACTTATATCATAATCATTCAATAAATCTAGCCACCTCCTTTGAAATAAATATAGATCCTTCTAACTAAGAACATACTAAAGGCTTTTGTTATTTGTAAACCATCAACAATAACTTCATATAGATAGTGCCTCCAACTCTTAAATGCAAAAATTATAGTTGTCAACTCAAGATCATAAATTGAATAATTCTTCTCATAAACTTTAAGTTGTCTCGATGCATAAGCTATGAATTTACTGTGTTGTATCAACACATACCCAAGGCTATCTTGGAAGCATCACAATAAACAACAAAACCATGTATGTCCTTTGGTAGAGTCAAAATAGAGAAGATGTGAGTTGATTCTTTAACTTCTTAAAACTCTCCTTGCATAAATCATACCTTTGGAACATTAATTTTATTTTGAGTCAAACTTTACATAGGAGAAGAAATAGATCAAAAACCTTTAACAAACCATTTGTAGTGATCATCTAAACCCAAGTAACTCCTAATGTATCATTACTAGACACTGCCGTAGTCAAGACATCGTACCCAAAACCACAAGTGATACCAATCTAACCCTTGGTATGACATAATAAGCATAATATAAGAGATTTAAGCAGAAGTTGTAGTCGACATAAGATAAAATCTAAAGACACTCTAAAAATGGTAAATAGAAAAGTGCCATGCATGAAAGGCCAACAAAAATCCACACTCTATGTATAAAAACCTCTAATAATTGAATAGTATAATATGTCAGGACAAGAACCATGGTTAACCATGAAAGAATGTCTAAAACTAAAATGAAAGGAAATAACTATCTAGGTCCCTGAATAGTGGGACTCACCAATACTAGATGTTGAACTAATATCAACAAGCCACAAGCACGAACATAATCACCATAATATACATCCCATGAAAATATACGCAAACAGTATGCCATTAGTGCGTCTAAATATACTTAATATGAAAGAATAATAATAAATAACATAAAATAGTTCAACCAAAATTATAATGCAACTCTTTGAGGAAGTACATATATGAAATCATACTAACTTAAAACATAAAAATAACCATATTAAAGATGGTTAAACAAAGTAGATATTTTTGGGTGGTGAAAATCTTAAGATAATCATAATAGTTGAAATGTGAGTAAAATCTCACTAAAAGATAAAATAGTGAAGTATAAATCTATAATAACTGAAATTTAATTGTATTTAAAGCTACATATATAAAGGGATGTAAATCTTAAATGATGCTATATGAAATTATATCACATTCATATTAAGTTTATTATAAAAAATAAAAATATTATAGGTGGATGTTTCTGATAATCAGCATACATCACTTGAGCTAATGCAGTCCAATGTCAAACATAGTAGGGAAGGTTTCCCCATATTTGCCAACGTATAGTACCTATCTATCTATGTGGATCCACTAAATGATTCTTCTAGGTTAATGATAAACCGACATTGTGGTGAAAATATAATCTAACAATGGCATGTAGTTTTGAAACAAGGGTTATCTAGGACCCTAGTTTGCTTGGTGCTAAACACAACTCCCATAATTTTTTTCATAATTATATGCTCAACAATAATTTAAAATCACTATCTATCTACTATAAATGTAAAAACTTTACTAAAAATCATATCTTGAAAACTATCAAAATTTAGCATTGTATGAATTTGAATCTATTTTTCTTGAACATTTATAATAACACTATAGTTCTAATTCATGATTTAACCATAAATCTCAAGAATCATGTGAAAGTTCATTCCATAATTGAAAAAGATGGTAACTAAAGCTTTTCTTTTTATAGAAATAATTTCAATGTTCACATATGCTTGAACCATCAATAAAAACCTTAAAAATCAAATATTTAATTCAAATAATATACAATTTAAAAATGGGTTTGTAACCCGAACTATTATTTTAAAATTCGTAAATAAACTCTAAAGTTTTGGATATGGAAATGAACAGAAAATCCAATTGAATTCCTACATATCTGATATTATAGAAATTTATGGAGCTTTAGACTTAGAAATCCCCTTTTCTATCTGCACTTGTGTTTTTTTAGAGGCAAAAGGAATTAGGAAAGATTAGAGATGTTTATTATGAGAATATAACCCTTATTGGGTATTTTAATGCATGGAGGAGAGGTTTTGGGTAATAAAAGGACCAAACTTTCCTTTAGAAAACTATTGAAAAGTGCAGAAAAATTCCATCTAAGGTTCCATGGGATGGACCATCAACCTCTAGGTGGATCATCATACAAACCATCAACTTTTGGAAAAAAAATTAGATTACTGGTTAGATGTCTATAATACTCCAAAAATCCAAGAAAATATCAGAATCATGATTCAAGTACTAGAGGAAAAACTTCACTTTCTGTCAGTATGAAAAATTGAGACTACAAGTAACTCCTAGCCCATAGCCAGGTCAAAATCTCCCTTACCGATTGATTTTTTGTGAAGGATCTTGCTATAGTCAACATCCAAATATAACTATTATATTCTGAAGTATTTTAGGATAAAACCCCACAAAATTATATATATTTGAATTATCTTTCCAAAATATCAAATTTTTTCTTAATCTAATATAGGAGGAAAATATTTTGTCTATTTTTCTAAAGAATTGTGAAGTTGTCAACGACGGGCCATGGGAAGGCTCCATTATCCGTGGGAAGGCTCATGGTATATAAGGTAGCTCAATCATACTGGTAAGGAAAACACAAAACAAGTCCCAGTTGTCGACTCGGGCTACAAATCATGGCTAGGACCCATGAGCCATCATGTAGACCGCTAGGACAGACTCTAACATTTTCCACATGGATTTATAAGGGGTGTTTGATATTTTTTCACTCTTTTAACATCAAAATTGCATTATTTACCCTATTCCAAGGATGATTACAAATACTAATACTGCCTCAAGTTTCTCATTTCATCTATTACAATTGATACTTAGCAAAAGTACAGAAAAAGGGTGATTTCTTTTCCCAAAGAAGATTAGGGTTATTCAAATTCTGGCCCCATGTTCAAAGATTTTTTCCATATTATTGCCACTAGGTATGTGAGATTTCATAAATGGGTATTTTTCACCCATTGAGTCCCAAAGTTAACTCAATTTTGAAGTTTAACTTTTTTCTCATCCTTAGGGTTCACGAATGTTGTGAATTTCTTGGTAGTCTAGTTTCTTGATCTCCTTGAGTTATAAACCCATGTTTTCACTTGAATTTTAGTACCATTACATATTAAAAATTATAAAAACTAATTATGTTGTGAAATCTATGATTGTTGAACTGAGTGATTAAAATACTTAATTTATTCAGTTAATGAAATTGTCATTATTCAGAGATAGTGGGTTATGAACACCCGATAACCTAGTATTTCATCCATATTCTTATGAGTATTATATACTCCAGTTTACATCTTTTGAATTCCCTCGGCTGGTGCATTTATTTTTAGTTTTTAAATTATTTCTGTTATTGAACATTTAAGTTATCAGTGGCATTTAGTTAGAAGTAGTACATAACATCGAGCACACGCAGAGATGAAGGATAACCCATCAATTGGGTTTAGAACTTTAGTAGATATCCCTAAGTCCTAAAATTATATCACCATCATCGGTTATAAAGGGTCTCCAGTCATACTAATCTTGATACCTAAGGTATTTTGTACATTAGTTTAGTTGATCCACGTCAATTAGTGTTCACTAATGTGCTATAGAAATATAGCTCTTTTGGTGGGTAAAACTATAAAATATGTATGCTTCTAAGGTTATTTTATTAGATATGATGCATTTTGGGTATGTTTTACAGAAAACAAAATTTTGGATGCTAAGTTTATGAAAAAAGAGGCAAAAAGGTGTTTTGGCTACTTATGTGATCAATAATGGATGTTTGTGACACTTTCTGAATTGTTCGTGACCAAAAAATGTGTGAGAATAGAAGGACAATAGAAACAATAAGTTTAGGCACTTGCTAAGTCAGCATGCAGACCGCATATAGAACATGTAGACCGCATATGGGAAAAGCATGTATTAGAAATACAAAATTTTGAGAGATAACCTGTAAGAAATTTTGGTTTAGGCACATATAATCACCATATGCAGCTTAACTCAGGCCACATGTACCCCATATTCCCAAGTCTAGCCCGCATATGGAGACCACATTTAGCCACCAACCCCTTTTTCTCCTACTTCATTCGAACTTTGGTTCTAGGGTTTCATTATGTGCTATAAATATACCTTATGTGTTTTTGGTAGAAGTTACGTACTCTTGATACTTATAGACATATTTTGATTTTGAGATTTGATTTTGTCTTGGAATTCTCTTGTATTGATTTTGATTAACTAATACAATTACGGTTTTGTGTTCTTACTTGTATTATTATGATTTCATCTTATAATTTAAATCATGAATGTTGTTGATTACTTCAAAAGCATGAGAGGCTAAAACCAATTAGTTAGGGTTGTGGAAATCATGGCAGATTTACAAAGTAGGGGAAGTGCTATTGATGTTCTGAACCAATAGTCATGTATGCATTATATTATCTTCACTTTAATAGTTATCTTAGAGTTTGCAAATGTTAGGATCCCATATAGATTATTGCCAATGTATTATATTTACTTTAATAGTTATCTTATTGGTTGAAAACATTAAGATCCCACATAGATTATTGCTACTTACCCCTGAAGAGAAGTGGTGACTGGGAAAAAATAATGACAATAGTAATTATGAGTTTAACTGTCAATCTACGCTACTAGGTTTTATCTAAGTAAGATGGTTATATTTCTTCTAATAACTTGAGATTCAAAAGATAATAGTTAACTTAGATCAAGATAAGGTTAGTAAGGCGACATCTTAAGACTCAAAAGGTAAAGGGTGAAATCCTTCTGCTCATCTAAAAGACTGTAGAAGGTACATAACTTATCAATTCTTCATGAAAGCTATCGGGTTGGTTCAGCATAGCACGATAAGTCTACAGTGTTGAGAAGGTAGAGGAACACAATCCTAGTGTTCATGTATGAGTGATTACAACTAAAGTTGATATTCGCCACTTTTTCGATATTGCAATCCACCCTCCTATTTACTTGTCAAGTTCTGCCCGTTGATTAGAATAGCTAAGAACCACGATTTCATGCATTACCTTGGGAATCAACCCCAATATCTGTTAGGTTACTATATTTGGTATCAAGACCACATCATCCTAAGAGTGGAGGTGTATCTTGGGTATCACCAAATTTTAGCGCCATTGCTGGGGAATACAATATTTATTTGCGAATTGAAGTTGTTGAAATTTTTGTATTTTTCCTTTTATATTTTTTCTTAGTTAGGAATACAACAGGGTATGACTAATATATAGACTAGAGGAAATCCCTTAATCCCAGTGAATCTGAATCCAGAGAGGATCCTACAAACAACTAGTAGGATGATGGAACCGAAAAAGAGATGATATTACTAAAGGGGTTCTTGATGATGTGCCTCCCTTCCTTTCAAAATAGTATAGGATATTATTTATTAAAAAATTGGTGAGCTTTTATATCAAGTTTAACATGAGAAAAGGGCAGCGGATAGCTCGAGAGGCAGAGCTATCTAAATAAAGACAAGAAGTAAACCGCCGAGCAGCACTCACTGCAAATAAAAAAAAAGCTAGAGGTGCCTGCATTTAAGTACTCCCAGTATATTAGTATGTGCAGTCATATATAGATGATGAAGAAGAACTATGATACGTTGAGCTAGCAGAGACTGGAGCGATTATCCCTTCTATTTTACCTCTAGGCATCAAGTTTGACATAACGAGAACAACGATCCAACTCTTAAATATGAAGGGTGTGTTTGCGAGTTTAACAGCATATAATGCAAATATGAAACTTGCAAATTTTATTGGGATCTATAGTTCATATACCATTCCAGGGGTGAATTTGGAAGTACTTAGATTGAGGTTGTTCCCCTTCTCACTTACAGAAGAAGCATCTTTATGGCTAAGGGAACTTCCAAGAGAATCTATCACTACATTAAATATGTTGCGCAAGCAATTCTTGAACTGGTTCTTTCCTCTATCCTAGATGTTGAAGCTCAATGATGATATTTATAATTTTAGGAAGTTGCCATCAAAATCTATTTATGAGGCATGGTACAGGTTTAAGAAGAAGATTAGTATAGTACCCAATCATCGGATGTCAGGGATGAACTTATTAGAGATATTCTATAGAGCCTTGACCATCAGCTCTAAATCTATGAAAGATACCATATTTGGAGAAAATTTTATGAGACTACACTGGGAGGTAGCTTTGGAGATGAAAGATCAAAACTCGCTCACTAACCGAGGGTGGAAAATTCGAGAGGCTGAGGGGGATCTGACACATATGCTACTGGTGCCCCATGTAACCAAAAAGTAGGTGATAATTCAGTAGCGCAATAGATTAGGCTACTAAGAACCTTTATAGGGTTACTAGCAAAGCAGTTTGTAGTAGCTAGTTCTGAGAAAGTAAATGCAGTAGGAGAACAAGGTTTAACTACCAAAACTTGTGAGTCAAAATTAGAGAAGGAAGTAAACTATCTGCATTGTTAGATGACAAGTTTTTGAGCCTAAGGGCAAGGGAACCAATGTCGAAATAACTATGACAGATATAAAGATTTTCGTGGGGAGCGAGATAGTGACTGGAGGAAGGATGACTATAGAGAAAAGAGAGGTTGGTACATTTTACCTGGAAAAAGAGATACAGAATCATGGATGGAAGAGATACTTACTAAGCTGGTAAATGGTCAAGAAAATTAAGTGATCAGCCTCAAGACGATTAAGGCTGATATTTTGAGGTTGACCTAGAAGGTCGAATCTCATGGCATGGCTATTAAGTAGTTGGAGCACCAATTCAAATAGATGTCAAAAAATCTGAACCATAGGCATCCAGATACCCTTTCGAAAAACACTATACAAAATTCAAAAATTGACTGTCATATTCTTGCTATTACCACAAGGAGTGGTATGACTACTATAGATACCCCATTGCTTGTTGGAAAAGTTCTAAGGAATGATGTGGCTACTATTGATGAGACACCTGTTGTGGATTCAAAAAAGGAAACAAGGGTGATGATGTAATTAGTAAAGAAAGAGGGAAGGTTTTGGTTGTTGAATAGGAATTAAGACAAATTCCTAGACCTCCCCAACTTTTTTCTCAGCAACTAAAGCAGAAAAGAGAGGAAGGAAAATTCATGTAATTCATTGAGATACTGAAAGAGTTGAGCTTGAATATTCCTCTTCTTAGAGCATTAGAGAAGATTCCTGGATATTTCAGGTTTATGATGCAATTGGTTACAAAGAAGAAAGGGGCAACGATTGAGGATATGGATACCTTGCACAACTGTAGTGCAGTCACTACAAGATCTCTGGCCTAAAAAAGGTGATCTTGGAGCATTCACTATACCATGTACTATTGGGTCATCCTAATTTGCCAGAGACTTATGTAACTTAACATCCAGCATAAATTTGATGTCGCGAGCTGTACTTAAGAAATTAGGCTTGAACCCTTCTGAACCAACTATAATGCAGCTATTAATAGCTGATATCATAGTGAAGAAAATTGTTTGAATTTTATTTGATTGAATTGTGAGAGTTGATAACTTCATCTTCTCGGCTAACATTGTCATTCTTGATTGTGAGGTTTACACCGATATACCCATTATACTAAGAAAACAATTTATGGACATAGGTAGAGTGATGGTTGACATAGAGAAGGAAGATCTGAAGTTTAGAGTCAATGATGAGGAGACCGCATTTAACATCCAAAAATTAATGAAGCAACCTACGCACATGAGGGTGGCATTGGTGATAAAATTTATTGATGACTACTCATAAAGGTATGTTGATAAATTCTAGGAAATAAAGGTACCCAAGTCGTTCCACAATGTTAAATAAAAAACTTCATAAGAGGCATCCCATGGCTTGTCGGTGGAGTCTAAGTAAGCAAAATAGACATATCGTGCCATGATGTTAAATCAAGCATTGGGTGGTTGGCAATCCACTATTTTCATGTTCATAATTTTTTTATTTCATTTTGTAGGTTTTAGATTATGGCCTTACCTAGAATATGGTAAGATTTCTACATGCATAAATTTCAAGGTAAGGGGACTGTGTGACTAACCCATCATGGTCATGAGTCCTACACGATCTAGGTAAGTTTAGCATTAAATTGAAAAGATGAAGTTTTTGAGGATGAGAATTGCAAGTTGTGGACTTTGGTACATATTAATACTTTTGAAACCATAAACTCAGGTTATGGGACCAAAAGTAGCTGGGAAATTGTCAAAATATCAAGTCCTGAATGCATGAAAGAGGGACAAAAATTATAGCCCACATGCGCTCAGCACATGTTGGTCATAGATGACACATGCACCCCATGGTTAGTCGCATGTGGAAGGAGCATGCGGCTGTCGTGGGTAGGTCACTTGTGGTCCAAAATTTTAGTTAAAATTTCAAGTCCACCATCACATATTTATGACTAAATATAGGCCCCCATCCTTATTTAAAAGTCTTTAGCCTCATTCTAACTCATTCAAATTCTCAAAAATTCACTAATCTCTTTAAATTCAAACTTCCCTCTTTAATTATAAACTAATCCCGCACTTAAATAATGGCTAACTTAAAACTTGTTTAAGGTACCAACTTCTCCCAACACACTAAAAACAAGTTCCAACTTGGATGTTGCCCGATTTCTTCATCGTTCACATTTAGATTCTCATAAAAGAGGTAACTTTCTCGACTCCTAATCGTTATGCATTGATTTATTTATTGAATAAAAAAGTTGATATGTCTATTCCTATGCAAAATTCATAGAATATATCATCATTTTGTGTAGGAGCCTTGAATTAGCCTAAAATCATAATGTATTGCCTTGTTTGTAATTAAATTCAAAGGTTAGGCCCCAACCGGAAGTTGAACTTGAATGAGTAGTGTAATCCCAAAAGTTGACCATGTTAGTTTTCTTCGAAAATCATTTGTTTTTATATGTGTGTGCACATTGGACTTGTTTGGACTTCAGTAGGTTATAAGGGAGTGAAAATTGAGGAAAGATTCAAACTTTTTGAATTTTGAGTTTTTCTTCAACTTTTGCAATCGCTCATTTTTGTTGGAAACTAACGACTAGTTTTTTAGGTACACATGGCACGAAAAGTTTCTAAGAGGAAGAAGACTACGACATTGAGGAAACGGAATGAGTCCCCTGAGCTTAGTGTTTTGGTGAAGGAGTATCCTATTGCACGACTTAGAAAGACTGAAAAGACGGTAACATATAGAGTTACTAAAGGATAGGTCTACAAGGAAGCCGAGACTATGATATTGGGCACTATGGGATAGTCGCTACTTGATTAGTCATATTAGTGTTGTAACACCTCGTACTTATACCTAGCTTGAAATCATCTTGAGTATATTAGAAACTTATTTTGAAAGTTAAATCCACTTTTGTCAGGTGAGAAATTGAATTAGCTTTGCAATGAAACCAATTTTGTCCAAATCTGGTATCAGGGTAGAAAGTTATTGCCGTTTTACAGAAAGCAGTCAAAACTATCCAGGTGCGACGATGAGGGCCAACAGACCATCGAGCTAGTAACAGACCGTCACCCAAACAGTCATATTTGAGGCAATGATACCATCTTCTGCCTAAGGGTGATGGCTCAAGCCAACAAATCATCAAGATAGCGACGGACCATCGCCCAAGCCATCGCAGCAGAGACAGCGAACCCCTATTCTACCCAAGTGCCACTGTCAAGACCGACGAACCATTAACCCAGTGATGTACCATCGCACCTACCATCACATTTTTCGTTCAATTATTTTAAAGTCATTTTTAAAAGGGTTTTGGGTCTTTTTCCACCCGTTTTAACCTCTAATAATATCAGATCAAGGCCCATAAGCTCATTATCCATCTACAACATCAAATTAGGGTTTCTATCAAAGATAATCCCCAAGAAGAAGATCCAAATCCTTCTTCAAGAAACTAAAAGATTTAAGTTTGAAACTACATACTCCAATGATTGACCCTAGGATGTGGTGATTTACATATAATCATAATAAACCCTTAAATTTATATGTTGATTGATGTATGCATGGTTATCAGATATGTTGATGATTGTATAACCAATGAATTCTCCCCATGTGTTTGATTAAATGACTATTTGAAGGAAAAGAACCATACTAGTTTGATAATATGAAATCCCTATTCTTGTACAAGTACATACATGCCAAGTGTTTGATGCAATGCCTTAGTCAATGAATTATAGATATAGGTGTAACCCTTGTGGTACTTTAGAACTTCTACTTCATGAAATCTCTAACTTATTATATTATGGATTGTTGATGTTGGTCATGTATTCAAGAAAGTGATGCTTTGTCATTTTCTTCCCATCAAGTCATGAGGGTACTTGTACTTGAAAATTTAGTTGTGTTCCAAGAATCGATGTCATGTTTTCAAGATATTGACAGTCAAGCCATGATCTATAGAATTTAGTCAGTATCATGACTTAGGAAAACTCAGTAATCTCAGTAGTATTCTGTCTGTCAACGAAACTCAATAAATTCAGTTTAGTCCAGTTCAGTTAATCATGTTCAGTGTATACTCAGATGGGAGTAGGAATTAGTACCGAATAAACCCAAGAATGGGAAGACACACTGTCAAATGTGGGTGCCCTTTTTATGAGTCATTCTTGCATTCCAGAACTATATAGCCAGCATAGGTTGAGACATCAATACTGTCAGATGAGGTGGAAAAACTATGATAGATGAGGGCCCCACTAATCTCTTTTAGGGATATTGTCAGATGAGGGTTTCCTATAGCTTGTCCTTACCAGTGGCGCTGTATTGATGCCCTTTTAATTAGGGTTACAGATTGGACCCCACCTCAGCTATATTGCTTTATTTGTGGCATGTCGGTTAGATAATTACTTCCCGTAGTTTCAGTTACATAATCAAGATTATCAGATATAGTCATTCAGTCTCAGTAATAGAACTATGATAGTTCTATAGAATTTAAGACTATCAGATACAGTCAAGTAAGAACAATGTGAAACTTAACTAGTTCCATCAGAACCTAGACTGTCAGATACAGTCGCTCAGTATCAGTATCTCATGTTATCAATACTCAAACTCAGTAATCATGTTATCACAAACTTAGTTATAGTTACCATGTATTCATTCACGTATTCTAACATTATATTATCCAGTCAGTTAGTATAGTTCATACATGTAAACCCTTTACATTCTGCCTACCTCATATGTATACCAGTACATTCAAACGTATTGATGCATTTGTGTTGTGGTATTTTATACAAAAGGTTCAGAAATACAAGCTCTAGAGCATCAGTAGTATTCCAGTCTCAGCTGTCAGAGTTAGCAGTGAGTCCTCATCCTTTGAGGACATTACCATTACTTTATTATCTCATTAATTAATTTATTTCTGTAGTTGGAGTTAGTTAGGGACATGTCCCATCAACTTCTTATTTAGACAGTTCAGTCAGTTAGGGGCTTTTCAGACTATCATATTCAAATAGTTATTTTAGTTGTTTTGGGTATTTCATATCCCACCCAGATGTTATATTTTAAAAGATATTATGTCTTAATTTTGAACCTTATGGCCTTACAGCCTTTATTTCTGCCTTTATATAGTATATTATGCAATGTTCAGGTATATATATATCAGTCATGGGTTAGCTTGTGCTCTTTTGGAGTCATGAGCACCGAGTAGCGTTCTGGGTACCAAATTCAAGTAATTACAAACTTGGTATCAGAGCCTAAGGTTCAATAAAGTCCTAGGAAGCCTGAAATTCGCACCTAGTAGAGTCTTGTACAAGGGTATGTTGCGCGCCACATTTATGTATAGGAGGCTATGAGATGCTTTAGGAACAATTTCCCTTCTTTCAGTATTCCTTTCGTGCCAATGAGTATAATCTCCAGTAAATCTCTTGTTCATGTCTAATTTGTTTCCCCCTTTCTTCTACAGAACATGCCTCTCAAAAGAAAAAATAGGAATCAACCAACCCCTCAGCCTAAAGATCCTTTGTGCAAACATGTTTCTCATACAGAGTTCAAAACTGTATTCACTACTCTTGTTCAGTCAGTTGCTACTCAGAATGAATGACCAGCTGTCATTCCGGCCAACCCAGTGGCCAATTCAGGTGCAGGCAGGGTTCGGGACTTCACCCAAATGAATCTTCCATTCTTTCTCGGGTCTAAGCCAGATAAGGACCCTCAAGAATTTATTGATCAGGTTCAGAAGGTTTTTGATATGGTGGGGGTTACTCCTAGTGAGAGCGCTGAGCTAGATACATATCAATTATAAGATGTTGCTCATACTTAGTTTAAATAGTGGAAGTCAGAAAGGCCAGATGATGTAGGGCCTATTGAGTAGGAGGAGTTTATCACTGTATTCTTAGATAGATTGTTTCCCTTAGAGCTGAGAGAAGCTAAGGTGTTGGAATTAATTAAACTCAGGCAGGGCAACTTGACGGTGAAAGATTATTCTCTTAAGTTTACTCAATTATCTAGATATGCTCCTCATGTGGTTGCAGATAGCAAGACCAAGATGAGTAAGTTTATTTCTGAGGTGAATGATAGTGTGGTGAATGAGTGCAGGTTTGCGATATTGAATAGTGACATAAACATAGCCAGGCTTATGACTCATGCTCAGCAGATAGAGGAGAAAAATACTAAGATAAGGAAGAAGCAGATAAGAGAGCAAGGACAGGTAGTTTCAACTTTGCTCAACCCAAATCAGAAGGAGGAAACCGTTCTTAATTTCATCCTAAGTCAGCAATTCCAGATTCTTCTACAGCTAGTGCTCCAGCTCCTAAGTTCAAAGATGGTAATAGATATAGAACTCTAGGCTCTAAGTCTCAGGGCAGTGTCAGTAATGCCCGAACTAATCCCCTTTGTCAGACTTGTGGTAAGAACCAAAAGGGTGCTTGTAGAGCTGGTAGAGATGTCTGTTTTAGATGTGGCAAACCAGGCCACAGAGTCAGAGATTGTCTCCAGTCAGGTTATTAGGGTCAGCAGAACCGTTCCCCAGCTCAGTTCGGTCGCCCAAATCAGTAGGGTATCGCCTCTAATGCTACTATGGGCAATGCCCAAATTGACTTTATGCTCTCCAGTCCCAGCAAGATTAAGAAAATTCTCCTAATTTAGTTACTGGTATGTTACAGATCTTTTATGGGCATGTTTATGCTTTGCTAGATCTAGGAGCTTCTTTTTCTTTTGTTACTCCCAATATAGTAGTTGATTTCAGAGTTAGTCCTAAAATTTTAGCAGAGCCCTTCTTAGTCTCTACCCTAGTGGGTGACACTATCATAGCTCGATGGGTATACAGGAACTGTCGGTTATGATATTTCAGAAAGTCACTTCAGCACACTTAGTCGAATTAGAGATGATTGATTTTGATATTATTCTTGGCATCAATTGGATTCATTCCTGCTATTCCATAGTAGACTGCAGGAATAGAATAGTCTAATTTCAGTTTTTGAATGAACCTATCCTAGAGTAGAGGGGTGGCACTTTGGCTTTCAGAGGTCAGCTTATTTCCTACCTTCAGGAAAGGAAAATAATATCAAATAGATGTGTCTATTATTTTGTTTGAGTTAATAACACTAGTTATAAAACTCCCAGTCTCAAATTAGTCCTAATCGTAAATAAATATTCAGATGTCTTTCCTAAACTTCTAGGAAATCCTCCCAAATGGGAAATAGACATCGACATTGATCACTTTCAGATACTCGGCCTATATCTATTCCTCCATATAGAATGGCACCAGCAGAACTCAAAAAACTAAAAGAACAGTTAAAGAATCTCTTAGATAAGGGATTTATCAGACCCAGTATGTCCTCGTGAGGCGCACCAATCTTATTCGTACACAAGAAAGACGATTCTCTTAGAATATGTATAGACTACCATCAGCTTAACGAAGTCATGATCAAGAATAAGTATACTCTTCCCAGAATCGATGACTTATTCGATCAACTTTAGGTAAATAATTATTTCTCTAAGATAGACATTAGATCAGGCTACCACTAGCTCAAAGTCAGAGAATGTGACATTCCGAATATAGCTTTTCTACTCGGTATGGTCACTTGAAATTCCTAGTCATGTCCTTTGGTCTTACTAATGCCCCAGTCGCTTTCATGGACTTGATGAACCAGGTGTTCAAGTAGTACTTGGACATGTTTCTCATAGTCTTCATAGATGATATTCTGGTGTATTCCTGCAGTATGCGTGATCATGCAGACCATCTCAGAATTGTATTACAGACTCTTAGAAATCATCAGCTGTTCACCAAATTCAGTAAGTGCAAATTGTGGATAAGGTCAATAGAATTCCATGGTCATATCGTTTCCGGTGATAACATTAGGATTGATTCTCAAAAGAACCAAGCGGTAAGAAACTAGCCCAGACCTGTCTCTCCATCAGATATTAGGAGTTTCTTAGGTTTGGCTGGCTATTAAAGATGGTTTGTTGAGGGATTTCTTCTATTGTACACCCTATATCCAGATTGAATAAGAAGAAAGTCAAGTTTTAGTGGTCAGATCATTATGAGAAAAGTTTTCAAGATTTGAAGACTCGACTCACCTCAGCTTCAGTTTTGGCTCTTCCATAGGGTTCGGATGGGTTCGTAGTGTATTGTGATGCATCCAGAGTAGGTTTGGGTTGTGTCCTCAAGCAGCATGGTAAGGTCATAGCCTACGTCTTTAGACATCTTAAACCCCATAGGAAGAATTATACTACTCATGATCTCGAGTTAGTAGCCATAGTTTTTACCTTAAAGATTTGGAGGCATTATCTATATGGAGATCATGTAGATGTGTTCACAGATCATAAGAGCCTTTAGCATGTATTTTCTCAGAAATGTCTCAATCTTCGTCAAAGAAGGTGGTTAGAACACTTGAAAGATTATAACATGAGTGTCCTTTATCATCCGGGCAAGGCCAATGTCGTGGTCGATGCTCTCAGTAGACTGTCTATGGTAGTGTTACTCATGTTAAGGATAGTAAGAAGAAGTTAGCTTAAGAAATCCATCAGCTTGCCTGACTAGGCATTCTCTTAGTCGATTCAGAGAAGGGTGACATATTAGTTCAGAGTAGTTCCGAATCATCTCTAGCTTCCAAGGTCAAAAAAAGCAAGATAGAGATCCTAACCTTTTCAAGTTGAAGGAGTCGGTCAAGGATCATAAAGTAGAGGTTTTCTCCCAAGGAGGACATGGTGTTCTGCGTTGTTAGGGTCGTCTGTGTGTTCCAGGTGTAGATGACTTGAGGTAGTAAATTCTTCCAAAAGTGCATGCTGCACGCTACTCTATTCATCCAGGGGCTACAATGATGTACCGCGACTTGCAGGAAATATATTGGTGGAGTGGGATGAAGACAAAAGTTGCAAAGTTTGTGGCTAAGTGCTCTACATGTCAGCAGTTTAAGATAGAGCATCAGAAGCCTAGTGGGTCCATTTAGGAGTTCAGTATTCCTACTTGGAAGTGGGAAGAAGTGAACATGGACTTCATGATGGGTTTGTCTTGTACTCATCACCAGCATGATTCAGTTTGGGTAATTGTAGATAGGATGACCAAATAGCTCATTTCCTTCCAGTCCATACCTCCTATTCAGCCGAGGATTATGCCAAACTCTACATTAGAGAGTTGGTCAGATTGTACGGTGTTCCATTATCTATTATCTTAGATAGAGGTACCTAGTTCACCTCTCATTTCTGAAAAGCATTCCAAAATGGTCTTGGTACTCAATTTCATCTCAGTACAACCTTTCATCCTCACATAGATGGTCAAGGGTAGTTGGGATGACCACTTGCCCTTGATTGACTTTGCATACAACATCAACTATCATTCTAGTATTCAGATGGATCCATTCGAAGCTCTCTATGGTAGGAGGTGAAAATCTCTACTTGATTGGTTTAAAGTTAGTGAGGCCTCATTCATAGGGCCTAACTTAGTATTCGATGCCTTACAGAAAGTCCAGTTGATCAGAGAAAGACTCCGGGCAACTCAGAGCCAATAGAAGTCTTATGCATATGTGCGCAGAAAGGATCTCGAGTTAGAGATTGGTAATTATATCTATCTAAAGATCTCTCCCATAAAGGGAGTAAAGAGATTCAGCAAGAAAGGAAAGTTCAGTTCCCGATATGTTGGTCCCTTCAAAATTCTTAGTAATTTTGGCAAGGTAGCCTATGACCTTGAATTGTATTCAGATCTAGCCTCAGTTCATCTAGTCTTCTATGTCTCTTTGCTCAAGAAGTGCATAGGTGACCCAGCAGTCATAGTCCCTATTTAGAGCATAGATGTTCAGAATAAACTCTCTTATGATGAAATTCCAGTCAAAATCCTAGATTACCAGACGCATAGACTGAGGAACAAAGAAGTCTCTCTGGTCAAAGTTCATTGGTGGAATCAGTTCATTGAGGGAGCTACTTGGGAAATAGAATCATACATATGTACCAAGTATCCTCACCTCTTCTCCACTAACTCATATCTATCTCAAGGTAATAGTTCTCCTTAAGCATATTCAGTTTCATGTTCATATTTTAGTTACAAACTTGGTATACAGGTCATGCTCAGAATTGCAATATAAATATGGTATTAAGTACCATTGTATATTTAGTCATGCATTCATATGTCAGTTCAGTTATATAATCATGCATTAGATATGCATTCTCATTGTGAGAAACTTAGTTCCTCAGAACACTCCGTCATGCATTTATGAATCAGTTACACATGCATCAAATATGCATGTTCAATATGATATATTCAGTTATTAGTCATGTCAATCATGAAATCATGTTCCAGTCATTCATGTTTAGTATGTACATCAGTTTATCTTATCCCCTCTCGCTAAGTCTCATTCCAGAATGAATGTTCTCAAGGAGCAGATATTGTAATAACTCGTACTTCTACCTAGCTTGAAATCGTCCTGAGTATGTTAGAAAGTTACTTTGAAAGATGAATCCAATTTTATATACATGAAATTTTTAATATTTTCACTTTTTTCATGTGGGAAATTGAATTATCTTTCCAACGGTACAAATTTTGTCCAAATCCAGTATCGGTGAAGAAAGTTATCGCCATTTTACAAAAAGCAGTCAAAACTGCCCAGGTGCAACGAAGAGGGCAGATGGACCATCAAGATAGCAATGAATCATTGACCATACCATCGAAGTGGATATAGTGAGACCATCTTCTACCTAAGGGCAATGGCTTAGGCCGACGGACTGTCGAGCTAGCGACGGACCGTAGCCCAAGCCATCGTAGCAGAAACCGCGAACCCATATTCTAACTAGGTGCGATGGTCAGGACGATGGACCATCGACCTAGTGATGGAGCATCGCACCCACCATCGTATAGTTCATTTAGTTATTTTAAATTCATTTTTAAAAGGGTATTTGGGTCTTTTCCACCCGTTTTAACCCTAAATAATATCAGATCAAGGCTCATAAGCTCATTATCCATCTACAATATCAAATTAGGGTTTTCTCTAAAAGATAATCCCCAAGAATAAGATCTAAATCCTTCTACAAGAAACTAATACATTCAAGTTCTTCAAGTCCAAGGACTTCAAGGAACTCACAAATCAGGTATGTCATGTGTTGATTCATGGATCCCTTTCACCCATGAAGCTAAAAAATCTCTTTTCAAAATCCAAGATTTGTGTATTTATGAATGTTCATGATCTAAATTGAATTGAAATTCATAATCATGATGTTGTGGGGCTTTGATTCATGTTTGAAACTACATACTCCAATGATTGACCCTAGGATGTGGTGATTTACGTAATAATCATGATAAATCCTTAAATTTACACGTTGATTGATGTATCCATGATTATCAGATGTGTTGATGATTGTATAACCAAGGCATTCTCCCCATGTATTTGATTAAATTCCTATATAAAGGAAAAGTGCCATACTAGTATGATAATATGAAATCCCCATTCATGTACAAGTACATACATGTCAAGTGTTTGATGAAATGCCTTAGTCAATGAATTATAGATATATGTGTAACCCTTGTGGCGCTTTAGAACTTCTACTTTATGAAATATCCAAATTATTATATTATGGATTTTTGATGTTGGTCATGTATTTAAGAAAGTCATGCTTTGTCAGTTTCTTCCCATCGAGTCCTGGGGTACTTGTACCCAAAAATTTAGATGTGTACCTAGAATCAGTGGAATGTTTTCAAGATACTCTCAGTCAAGCCATGCTCCATAGAATTTAGTTAGTATTATGACTTAGGAAAACTCAGTAATCTCAGCAGTATTCTATCAGTCGACGAAACTCAATAAATTCAGTTTAGTCCAGTTCAATTAATCCTGTTCAGTGTCTATTCAGATGGGAGTAGGAATTAGCACTGAGTAAACCTAAGGATGGGAAAACATATTGTCAGATGAGGTTGTTATTCTTTGAAGTCATCCTTGCATTCCATAACAATGTAGCCAGCATAGATTGAGACATCAACACTGTCAGATGAGGGTTGATGAGGTAAAAAAGCACTGTTAGATTAGGGCCCCACCATTTTATTTTGGGGACACTGTCAAATAAGGGTTTCCCATAGCTTGTCCTTAACAGTGGCACGGTATTGGTATCTTTGTAATTGGGGTTATAGATTGGACCCTACCTCATCAATATTGCCTTATTTGATGTATGTTGGTTAGATGACTACTTCCCACAGTTTTAGTTACAGATCAGGACTGTCAGATACATTCATTCAGTATCAATAATAGAACTCAGATAGTTTTACAGAATTTAGGACTATCAAATACAGTCAAGTCAGAATAGCATAGAACTCAGCTAGTTCCATCAGAAACTATACTGTCAGATACAGTCACTCAGTATCCGTATCTCATGTTATCAGTACTCAAACTCAGTAATCATGTTATCATGAACTTAGTTATAGTTACTATGTATTCATGCATGTATTCTCTCATTTATGTCATCTAGTCAGTTAGTATAGTTCATGTATTTTACCCTTTGCATTTAGCCTACCTCACATGCATACCAATACATTCAAACATACTGACGTATTTGTGCTACGGTGTTTTATACCATAGGTTCAGAAGCACGAGCTCCAGAGCATCAGTAGTATTCCAGTCTTAGCAGTCAGAGTTAGTAGTGAGTCCTCATTTTTAAAGAACATTACCATTACTTTATTATCTCATTAATTAATTTATTTCTATAGTTGGAGTTAGTTGGGGACATGTCTTATCAACTCCTTATTCAGACAGTTCAGTCAGTTAGAGGCTTTTCAGACTAGCATGTTTAGATAGTTATTTCAATTGTTTTGGGTATTTTATACCCCACCCAGATGTTATATTTTAATAGACATTATGTCTTAGTTTTGAACCTTATAGCCTTACATCCTTTATTTCCATATTTATACAATATATTTTGCAGTTTTATGGCAAAGATATCAGTCATGGGTTAGCTTGTGGTCCTTCAGGGTCATGAAAACCGTATAGCTTTTTGGGTACTAGATTTGGGGCATTACAAGGATAGACGAATAGATTTTACCAGGCCTAGGTCTCGAGATGAGGCTACTCAGATTGTCTAAATTGCACATGAATGTATAGCTCGACCGAGGATAAAGTCAGCACGAAGATCACCTCCGCATTCTCCTTTATCGAGTGATCATGATAATAATGAAGAGGCAGATTCTAAGTTATATTCACAGAGAGTAGCTCAGAACCCTAATCTGAGGAGGGGTACAAATATTTATCTGAGGTTACAGAGCAGGAGGAGTCATTAGTGGTATCCCATTCTAAGAAGGGTACCACCACACATATACAACAGTCAAATGTACAAAGGTATAGATCAGGCTACCCATGATGCACCAATATACCAGGGGTAGAGTCGCGTCCCCAACATTCCTCGAAGGCACCTCTTGGGGAGGAAAATCCAAAGTGGTATGTAGAGGTGATGTAGAACATATTTGATATGAATAGTCATATTTTGGAGGCCAGATGACCTAAGAGGCTGATTTATGAGGAGTTTCAAATTGATCTATCTGGGTGTAGAAGAGTACCACAGTTGTAGGCATTCTTTGATTGTTATTAGTTAGAGTAGATGACTAGACCATTTTGTTCTTACAGCCAGACTATGGTACATGAGTTTTATGCATCATTTCATGCTATAGTAGTTCTTTTAATGCACATATCTCCAGAACTGATGAAATACATGGAGTAGCCACATCTTAATCGTACTCTTATAAGGGGGTTTAGAGTTGATCTTTTATTATAGATTATCCACTAGGTCATTTGTTAGACAAATTATATTACTCCCGCATCTATATCTGAGTACGACTACAGATTAAATGTCACACATGATAGATACATTATGCAGGAGGCTGAGCATAGATAAGAGAAAGTTGATATAGCTAGGTGGATACCTAGCTATATTTCATCTTTGGGTGATAAAACCCCATGGATCATAGGTCTTGATTGATAAAGAAGGGTTTATTGATATTTGATGCCATGTTTTGGTTTTTGCTCATCCGATATTGACTATTCCCTACTGTTTGAGATAATGTGTTAAATTGGGAAGGAGATGCCTTGTTTGCTAGTTTGATGGCCAAATATTCTATTTATTTTACAACCATTCTCTATCATGAGATCCATTATAGAGCATTTGGAGAGATGAAAAATATTCCATTTCATTATCTAATTCAGAGGAAATATGATGAGGTCATTGTACTTGAAATACTAGGAGTAGATAAGAGGGTACTTGTGACAGCTACTGCCCGCACAAAGAGTACGAAGGATTTAGCATGTCTAGGCCTTCCTAGGAGATCTAGTGAGCCTACTGTAGTGCCTCAGGCCTAGACTGAGGGTCTATATATAACGCCCCGAGTCTGCACCCCAAACATCACATGATTCTCGTAATCTCGAAGGACTACACGCTAACCCATGATTGGTACCTACTGCAATATCGGAATAATAATAATAATAAGGGAATGTAGAAAATATATTGATATTTCCATAGGGTTCACATCTGAACATCAAATACTGATAATGAAAAACTAAAATCTGAACGTTTGTCTGAAATAATCTAGTCCAAAAAGTCTCTAACTGAACTGTCTAAAAATGGAGTTGATGGGACAAGTCCCTAACTCCGACTACTGATAATATACTAAAAATGATAAAATAACGACTCGAAGACTCACCACTAAATCTGCTGCTGATAATCTGGGATGCTAGGTACGGTCAGGACCCCGTGCATCTAAACCTATAATATAAGACATCATAACATAAAAAAGGTATGTGTCAGTACTTTGAATGTACTGGTATGGTAAGTGAGGTATGCTGGTATGCATGGGTTCATATGCATAAACAATAACTTACTAAGTAAATACTGAATATGTAATGATATTCTCATAACTACATATGCTGTAACTAAGATTCATGATAACACTGGGTAGTGAATTCTAATAACTGAATAACTGATATTTGAGTTTACTGATATTGAATTACTGTATACTAAGTGACTGTTACTGACAGTCCTAATTCTGTAGAACTAAACTGAGTTCTATACGGAGCTGGGTGACTGTATCTGACAGTCCTTATTTTAAAACTGAACTGAGGTTTTATATTGAGTTTAAAACTGAAACTATGGGGGTGTTAATCTAACCGACAAACCTCGAGTATGACTAAGTTGGGCTCCAACCTGTAACCCCAGTTGAAAGGGCATTAGCATCTTACCAAGGGATATTAACAATGGATTTGAGTTAACCCTCTCTGATAGGAAGATCTTTCATCAATCCTCATTGAAAGGAAAACTCGTACGAGACGTATCAACCTTAGACTGGCAGGAAGACATCTCAACCTATGCTGGCTACATAGTTCTGTAACGCTGGGATTTCTACTAAGTATCAAACCCTTTACTGACAGGAATGCCTCATCCCTAGGTTCACTCGGTGCTGATCCTACTCCCAACTGAATAGATGCTTAACTAATATATAGTTTGTACTAGGCTTGATTGAACTATTATTGATTGTGTTATCTATCTGAACAAGACTGAGTTTATTGAGTTCTATTAATTAACTGAGTACACTGAGTTCTGTTAACTAACTGAATATGTTGAGTTCTATAATTGTATGAGTACTACTGAATGTGACATTGATGAGACTATTCTGAAACTATTATAAATCTAGGTAAACAACTAGATCGTTTGGGTATGAAATACCCCCAGGACTTGATAGCATAAATTGTAAAATATAACACAATCTTGAAAACATGATATCTAGTTATTTTTCCACCATTCATTCATTGAGGCAATTTAACAAAAACTTGCATGGCATGAACTTGTATACATGCTAACATGATATGATTTCATTGCTTATCACACATGACCAATTCATCAAACACTTGGGGAGCACAATCTATGCATATAATAATGAAGAACATGTAGGCCTCATGATTACCAATCTCAACTTATAAATTCATGGGGTTTTTGAAATAAATCCATAAACCATTACATTCGTAAATTAATTTACATGAAACTTGAATTTAATCATGGATTACAAACCCCAAAGAATATTATAATCATGATTACAATCAATTCAACATGAAACTCATGAAAGTACTCAACTTGTAATTTAAAAAGGATTCTTGAACTCCAAGGGTGGAATAAAACCCTTGGATGAATACCTAACACACCTTGGTTGTTAATTCTCTGAAAGTTGTGGAGAATTTCTTGAAGCTTGAATCTTGAATTGGAAGCCCTAGGGTTTTGTTCGTGAGTAATTTTGAGAATAATGAGTGTTTTAGCCCTAAGAATGACTTAATCTCATGTTTTTGGGGCTGAATATGGGTGGAAAATGACCCAATTATCCCTCTGGATATAGGCTTTTAATGACTGAAAACGTGTCCAGTGACACATAGACCGACGTGCTACGTCAATGGCATCAACGCAATGACCAACACTCCATGTCAAGTTTGCATTGGTTCACTAGAACTGTACTGAAAGCTGGGGGAAATTATCTTTTGATGCTATGGGTGATGCGACGCGTCGAGAGTATGTCGACCAACTATTTTCTTCATCTAAACATGGTTCAAACGATGTTCGAAAAATCCAAAACTCACCCGAAGTGGCCTTCTGACATTCCTGATCATGATCAACCTAAAAATGATATTTTAAGGTCATAAGGGTCATAGAATAGGATCGCCAACTTATGAAGGCTAAATTAATTCTAAGTATAAACACTTAGCTGAAATTTCTAAGTCTAGGACCTCTTTTCAAGCTTTAACAAATTGAGTTAAGCTTAGAATTTTATGGGGCCTTACAATATCTCCCCCTTAGAAACATTCATCCTCGAATGAGACTGACTAAGCTCACTATACTGATAGACTAAATTTATATACTGAACATGCACAACTGAAGCATGATTACATGAATAAAAGTACTGATATACTGAGTTTTCATACCTATATGCAAAATTGTAGCATGACTAATTTCTAAAAACATGACACATAACTGAGCTAATTCATTAAGGTATGCATGATATGAGAATACTATGCAACTGAACCTATATAGAGTTGTAAAGGTAATATAAGCTTGGAACTGAAAGAATTTAGGGAAAACTATTACCTTGAGCTGAATCTGAGTTTGTAGAGAAGAGGTGAGGATTCTTTGTCCACATATCTTCTTCTACTTCCCAAGTAGCTCCCTTAACGAACTGATTTCGCCAAAGAACTTTAACTATCAAAACTTTTTTGTTCCTCATTCTGCAAACCTAATGGTCAAGAATTTTGATCGAGATCTCTTCATAAGAGATGTTGTTCTGAACATCTCTACCCTCTATAGGGACTACCACTATTGGGTCTCTTATGCACTTCTTTAGAAAGGAGACATAAAACACTGGATGTACTGAAGCTAAGTCTAAAGGCAACTCAAGCTCGTAAGCTACCTTTCCGAAATGGCTGAGGATTCGGTAAGTACCAACATATCGGATACTGAGTTTCCCTTCTTGCCAAACCTCTTCACTCCCTTTATAGGAGAGATTTTCAAATACACATAATCAATAATCTCAAACTCGAGATCTTTCCTTCGCAAATCTGCATACAACTTTTGTCGGCTCTGAGGTATCTTAAGCCTTTCCTTGATCAACTGAACTCTTTCTAAGGCATCAAATACCAAGTCAGGTGCTACCTCTATGGTTTCAACTATTTCAAACCAACCAGTGGGAGATCTATATCTCATCCCATAAAGTGTCTCAAACGAAGCCATCTGAATTCTGGAATGATAGCTGTTATTATATGCGAACTTAATCAAGGGCAAGTGGTAATCCCAACTACCCTTAAAGTCAATGGCACATGCGATTAACATATTTTTCAAAGTCTGAATGCTCCTCTCTGCTTGACCATCTGTCTGAGGGTGGAAGCATATACTGAGGTGAACTTGGGTACCAAGACCCTCTTTTGGAAGGCTTTCCAAAAATGAGAGGTAAACTAGGTACCTTTATCTGAGATAATGGATACTAGGACTCCATATAACTTGAACATCTCTCTGACATAGAGCTTGGAGTAGTCCTCGGCTAAATAAGAGGTACGAATTGGTAAGAAGTGAGCTGATTTGGTCATCCTGTCTATAATGACCCAAATCAAATCATGCTGGTGATGAGTACGAGACAAACCCATCACAAAATCCATGTTCACTTCCTCCCACTTCCACATAGGAATACTAAACTCTGGTATAGATCCACTGGGCTTCTGATGCTCAATCTTAACCTACTGATATGTCGAGCACTTATCCACAAACTCTGCAATGTCTCTCTTCATCCCACTATACCAATAGATCTCCCATAAAATATGGTACATCTTAGTAGCCCCTAGATAAATAGTGTAACGTGCACCATACGCTTCTGTAAGAATTCGTTGTCTTAAGTTATCTACACATGGCACACATAGGCGACCCTGGCAACGCAACACACCATCTCCCTCTTTAAAGAAACCCTCTACTTTTTAATCTCTGACTGACTCTTTCAGCTTTATTAAACTGGGATCTCTGTCTTGTTTTTTCCTTCTCTTCAAAAACTAGAGATGATTCAAAACTATTCTGCACCTACACACTTCCCTCTGCTGAATCGACTAAATGGATACCTAGTTGAGAAATCTGATGAACTTCATAAACTAACTTCTTCATATTATCGTTCACGTGAGCAACACTACCAATAGATATCCTACTGAGACTATCAGCCACTATATTGGCCTTGAGTGGATGATATAGGATGCTCATGTCGTAGTCTTTTAACAACTCTAACCACCTTCTCTTACGTAGGTTAAAATCTTTCTGAGAGAAAATATACTGCAGGCTCTTATAGTCTGTGAACACATCTGCACGTACCCTATACACTAATGCCTCCAAATCTATAAGGCAAATACAAAAGCTGCTAACTCAAGATCATAAGTTGGATAATTCTTTTCATGGGGCTTAAGCTATCTAGAGGAATAGGCTATGACCTTACCTCTCTGTATCAAAACAAACCCAATCCAAATATAGAAGCATCAAAATATACCATAAACCCGTCTAAACCATCTGGTATAGTCAAAACTGGTGCAGTAATTAGTCGAATCATCAACTCCTAAAAAGTCTTCGCACAAGAATCTGACCACTGGAATTTGACTTTATTCTGAGTTAATCTGGATATGAGGGATACAATAGATGAAAATCCTTCGATAAAACATCGGTAATAGCCAGCCAAACCTAAGAAACTCCTGATATCTGATGGAGAGATAGGTCTGGGCCAGTTTCTCACTACTTTAGTATTTTGAGTATCAACTCTAATGCTATCTCCAAAAACTATATGGCCAAGAAAAGCTACTGACCTTAGCCAAAATTCAAACTTACTAAATTTGGAGATCATCTGATAGGCTCTAAGGGTCTGTAATACTATTTTGAGATGGTCTGCATATTTATGTTCACTACGGGAGTAGACAAGAATGTCATAAATGAATACTATGATAAATATATCCAATTATTGCTTGAACACGTGTTTCATCAAGTCCATGAAGGCTACTAGAGAATTGGTAAGAACAAAGGGCATGACTAAGAATTCAAAGTGTCCATACCGAGTTTTAAAATTTATTTACGGAATGTCACATTCTCTGACCCTGAGATGATGATAGCCTAATCTGAGGTATATCTTAGAGAAGTAACTATCACCCTAAAGTTAGTCAAATAAGTCATCGATTCTATAAAGTGGTTACTTGTTCTTAATCATGACTTTATTTAACTAATGGTAGTCTAGACACATCTTGAGAGAACCGTCTTTCTTACGCATGAATAGAATTAATGCACCCCATAGAGAAATGTTGGGTCTGATGAATTCTTTTATCTAGGAGATATTTCAACTATTCTTTTAAATTTTTGAGTTCTGCAAGTGCCATTCTATATGGCAGAATGATTATGGGCTGAGTATTTAGAAGAAGGTCTATTCCAAAGTCAATTTTTGGTTCGGGGGGGACTCTAAGAAGATCTTCGGGAAACACATCTGGGAATTCACATGCTACTAATACTGATTCAAGATTAGGGGTTTCTAAACTAGATTCTTGAACTCAAACGAGATGAGAGACACATCCCTTAGATATTTATTTTTCTCGCCCTAAGGTAAGAAACAAGCTGACCCCTAAGTGCTGAAGTACTACCCCTCCACTTAAGGACAGATTCATTCAGAAACTGACAATGGAAAATTTTGTTTCTGCAGCCAATATAAGTATAGCATGAATGAAGCCAATCCATGCCTAGAATGACATAAAAATCAGTCATCTCTAATTTTACTAAGTCTGCTGAAGTGACTTTCTGAGATACCATAACCAGACAGTTTACCCACTTGTGTAGAGACTAAGAAGGGCTCTGCTATAATTTTGGAACTAACTTCGAAGTCAACAGCTAGATAAGGAGTTACAAAGGACAAAGAAGCTCCTAGATCTAGCAAAACATAAATTTGCAAATGATAAACTTGTAACATATTAGTAACCACATCAGGAGAACTTTATTGATACTGTTGGGACTGAAGTGCATAAATCATCTTTGGGTGTTGCCCACTGGTGGCACTGGAGGTGGAACCCTGCTTATTAGGGTGACCTGACTGAGTTGAAGGACGATTATGCTGACTTTGTCAACCCACATAAGGACACTCTCTGACCCTATGGCCTGGCTTTCCAAATCCAAAACATACATCATTTCCAGCCCTCCAGATACCCTGGTGGTTTTTTCCATACTTTTGGAAAAAGAGATTTATTTAGGCACTGCTAACACTACCCTAGGGTTTAGGACCTGTTGCCCTATCTTTATTGCCATCTTTAAATTTCAATAATAGAGCAATATCTAAGGATAGAGATGGAATGGAAGATTTTGGGAAAAATTAAGAATGATATCCACCATCTGACTTAGGATGAGTGAAGTTGAAGCTACCTATTCTAGCTCTCTTGTTCTCCCTCTCCTTCTCCATATTCTTAACCTTCTCTATCTGCTGAGGATGGACCATAAGCCTGGATATGTCCATCTCCTTAATTAGAATTATGGTCCTACACTCCTTGTCCATACTGTTAGACACTTTAGACACAAACTTACTCATCTTAGATCTACTATCTTCTACCAAGTGAGGGGCATATCTGGCTAATTGAGTAAACTTGAGAGAATACTCTTTCACTATCATGTTTCCCTGCTTAAGATTAATAAACTCTGATATATTTACTTCTCTCAACTCCAGTGGGAAGAACCTATCTAGAAAATAAGTGGCAAACTCCTCCCATTCTATGGGCCCTACATCAATGGCACTCTCTACCTTCCACTTCTTGAACCATGAGTGAGAAACATCCTATAATTGATATATGCCCAAATCAACACTCTTACTAGTTATAATTGCCATAATATCTGTGACTTTTTGCACCTGATTAAGGAAATCCTGTGGGTCCTCATCTAACTTAGACCTAGTAAAAGATGGAGGGTTCATTCGAGTAAAGTCCTAAATTCTAGCTGCAGCAGTATTGACCACTGGATTAGCTGGAATGGCAGCTGGGCATTCATTCTAGGCTGATACAAAATGAGCTTGAGTAGTGAAAGCTATTATGAATTCTGCATGGGAAACATGCTCGTCCAGGGGATCTGCCTGAACGGGCTGAGGAGCTGGCTGATTTCTAATTCTTCTTCTATTGTCTTTTTTGGAGGTATGTTCTATAAATGGAATTAATAAAAATATTAGATTTATAGTGTAACTTGATCTCATTCTCACTCACACGATATGAATACTAAAAGAAGGGAAACTTTTCCTAAAATGCCTCATAGCCTCTCATTCATAAGTGTCACGTTACATACCCATGCACAAGACTCTACTAGACGTGGCTTTTAGACTTCCTAGAACTCTATTAAACCTTAGGATCTGATAGTAATTTTGTAATGCCCTAAGTTTGCACCCCGGACGTCACACGGTGCTCATAATCCTGAAGGACCATAAGCTAACCCATGACTGGTACCTGTGGCAATATCTGAATAATAATAATAATAATAATAATAAGGAAATACAAAGAATTGGTTGATATTCCCATAAGGTTCACATCTAAACATCAAATACTAGTAATGAAAAATTGAAATCTAAACGTCTGTCTGAAATAATCTAATATGAAAAGCGTCTAACTGAACTATCTGAAAATGAAGTTGATAGGACAAGTCCCCAACTAACTTTGACTACTAATAATATACTAAGAATACTAAAAAAAACTCGAGGACTCACCACTAAATTTGTTGCTGATAATCTGGACTACTAAGTATGGTCAGCAGCCCGTGCATATAAAATAATGATATAAGACATCATAGCATAAAAAAAGGTATACGTCAGTACTTTGAATATATTGGTATGCTAAGTGAGGTAGGCTGGTATGCATGGGTTCATATGCATGAACAATAAATGACTGAGTAACAAAAATATAACTGACTAAGAATATATGTATATCTTACACTACTGTAAATACTAAATATGCAATGATATTCTCTTAACTACATATGTTGTAACTGATATTCATGACTAGGTACTAAATTTTGATAATTGAATAATTGATATTTAAGTTTACTGATAATGAACTATTGTACACCGAGTGACTGATTCAAATAGACCTAATTTTATAGAACTGAACTGAGTTCTATACTGAGCTGGGTGACTATGTCTAACAGTCCTGATTCTGAAAAAAACTGAGGTTTTATACTGAGTCTAAAACTGAAACTGTAGTGGTGTTCATCTAACTGACAAACTTTGAGTATGACTGAGTTGGGGTCCAACCTATGACCCTAGTTAGAAGGGTGTTATCACCTTGCCAAGGGATACTAACAATGGCTATGAGTTAACCCTCTTTGATAGAAAGCTCTTTCATCAACCCTCACTATCAGGAAAACTAGTACGAGATGTATCAACCCTAGACTAGTAGGAAGACATCGCAACCTATTTTGGCTACATAGTTCTATAACACAGAGATTGCTACTAAGGGTAAAACTCTTTACTAACTGGAATGCCCCCATCCTCGGGTTCACTCGGTGTTGATTCCTACTCCCAACTGAATAGACAGTGAACTGATTTCTAGTATGTTCTAGGCTTGACTGAACTATTATTGATCGTGTTATCTATTTGAACAGGACTGAGTTTAGTGAGTTCTATTAACTGACTGAGTACAATGATTTCTATTAACTGACTGATTACACTGAGTTCTGTAACTATTTGAGTACTACTGGACATGACATTATTGAGACTATTTTTAAACTACTATAAATCTAGGTAAATAGCTAGATTTTCATGTATTAAATACCCCTAGGACTCGATAGCATAAATTGTAAAACGTAACACAATCTTGAAAACATGATAGCAAGTTATCTTGCCACCATTCACTCATTAAGAAATTTTAATAAACAACTGCATGGCATGAACTTGTATACATGTTAACATGATATGATTTCATTGCTTATCTCACATGAACAATTCATCAAACACTTGGGAAGCACAATCCATGCACATAATAATGAACAACATGTAGGCATCATGATTACCAATCTCAACTTATAAATTCAGGAGGTTTTTGACATAAATCCACAGACCATTACATGCGTAAATTAATTTACATGAAACTTGAATTTAATCAAGGATTAGAAACCCCAAAGAACATTATAATCATGAGTACAATCTATTCAACATGAAACTCATGAAAGAAATCAACTTATAATTTAAAAAGGACTCTTGAATTCCAAGGGTGGAAGGAAACCCTTTGATGAACACATAACACACCTTTGTTGTTAATTCTCTGAAAGTTGTGGAGAATTTCTTGAAGATTAAATCTTGAATTGAAGGATTTTGTTCTTAAGTAATTTTGCAAATAATGAGTGTTTTATCCCTAAGAATAACTTAATCTCATGTTTTTGGGGCTCAATATGGTTTGAAAATAAGCCAAGTACCCCTCTAGATGTGGGCTTTTAATGACTGAAAATATGTCTAGTGATGCAAAGAATGATGCATCGCATCAATGGCATCAATGTGATGACCAATGTACGTCTACTTCGTGTTGGATCACTGGAATTGCACTGAAAGCTGGGGAAAATTATTTGTTGATGCGATGGGTGATGCGACACATAAAGATCACGTCAAACTACTATTTTGGTCATCTAAAAATGGTTTAAATGAGGTTCAAAAAATCCAAAACTCACTCAATGTGAGCTACTGACATTCCTAATCATGAATCAACCTAAAATTAGATATGTTAAGGTCATAAGGGTCGTAAAATAGGATCGCCAACTTATGAAGGCTAAAATAATTCTAAGCATAAATACTTAGCTAAAATTTCTAACTCTGGGACCTCTTTTCATGCTTTAACAAACTGATTTAAGCTTACAATTTTGCAGGGACTTACACTATAAGTTTCCACAAAGAATAGTAATGTACATGGAGGTGATGTGGGAGTTAATGTTGATTTTGAGATAGGGGAGTAGAGAGAGGCTCCAAATATGAGTGCTCAGGGTGATGGGAAACCAACCGCTTCTTTGTCAGCCCTGACTTCTACCTCAGAGTCGGTTGGCATATTTCCAGATCCTACTCTCCCATCCACTACAGCTCCTGGTATAGGTATGATTACTATATCTTGAGATTTCTTACAGAGCTTAGTGGACAGTCAGAGGGATACTAATGCTTAGTTATAGACTGTTGAGACCGAGATGACTACTCTATTCAAGAAGATACATTCTAGGGTTCAAACTAAATTTGAGAAGGCTGAAGCTAGATGGGAAGCTGCATAGAGACAAACCCTATCTGACCTATGTATTGACTTACAAAAATATCTTGATGAGTTTAAGATATGGTTATAACCCAATTTATGGAGATAGAGGTATTGAATCGAGCATATATGAGAGAAGAAATAGATATATTATGAGCAAAGATATGCTCTCTCATAGAGATCCATATAGCAGCCATTTCTTTAGTCAAAAGCCCAGTAGTCTAGATATTACCTCCACACCCACCTAGATATTTTGACTTCTTCTCTGAGGATGATAATGAGGCCCTAGTAGTTGGGGCCAAGAGAGGTCATATAGGATACTTGTTAGATCCTAATATGTCATATGAATAGGCTGTTAAAAAAGCTAAACATAATTCAATGGATCTTACATTTGTTGAGAGGTAGAGGAATGATGCGATTATAGTGGGTGCACATTTTAGAAGTGCACCGCCACCACCACCGCCTCTACTAGATGATTGCTCCTATCTGGGAATACTCATGACATGTATGCTTAGTGAATCCTATGTATGTTCTTAATTCCCTTTGTTTTGTATTATTTTTGTGCATTGAGTAAGTGTACCATTTCAGTTGGGGGTGGGGTATGCCATAACCATCTTGAGTTATTTTTATCGTGCTTCTTTTTATATCGGTTGTGGTATAGTTGTATAACTGATATGTCTAGGTTAATTTGTGTTGTATTATGTTTTATCTCGTATTGTATTGTGTTTTGTGTAATTAGGAGATTTTTAAGTATTAAGCAAAGTAGTCGTGTTTTAATAATTTTTGAGAAAAAAATGATACCCCTCTAAAATTTTGTTTTAGAACTGTGTGAATGTATATATGTGTCAACATTGTGAATCTTGTTATGGAGTTAGGATTAAGGACATGATAATCATTTGCTAACAATTGCATAAACCAGATAATTAGTGGTATGTAATATAGACTATGTGCCATGTGTGTGTGACATTCTACTTAGTTCCCTTTATATGTAGAATTCAGAACTTGTCCTGTTGGTCTTGCCTAGGTTTAAGGATAGGCGGTTAGGACAGTATAGGTTGTTTTTTTATTTTAGTCCACTTTTAGCCTAAATTACCTTCCATGTGTGAATTGTATCCCTTGATCCCTAAGTTTGAGACTTATAGCTTATTTCTTTATTTTCACCTTTCACCTTCCCATTTTGTGTTACAATGAACCTATTTTGGCCCTGGTTCTCCTTGGACATTGTGCACCTCAACTCAGGAAAATCACCTAAGTTGAGGGTGGCTATCATAAGGGCACGTGATATAAAATGGGAGTGAATAAGGTATAAAAAATTAAGGTTGGGTGTGGTAGAGAAAGATGAAAAATAAAGAGGAAAAAAAAAGAAAAATTATGAAAAAGTGAAAAAAAATGAATGATAAACCTCACCCAACCTGAATGTGCTTTAAAATAAAAAGGGATAGATAAGGGTGGAATAAAAATAAAATTTGTTAATAAGAGAGACTCCAAGGTTAGTGTAGTTAAAATAAGTCTTAATCACTTGTTATGTCCATATGTACTAGACCATACCCCAAGCCTTATTACAGTTGAGAAAAGTCTTATAGTGATACTAACTTGACTGTCTGAATGCTAAGGTAAACAAAATAAGGGCAAGCCTATGGTATTTGATGCACGTTGATTGGAACTTCACTTCTGAGTGTCAGTGTCTCTTGATTTTCCCTGCATTAACATGATTTACTTTGATATAAGAGAGTAGGACATCGTTGTAGTGAGGGCACATGAGTCATATTGCTAGCTGCTTAAGTGTTTGGGAAGTGTAACTTATACATATGCATGGTTGTCTGTTGCAAAAGTAATGTCATACTTTGATCCTATTGTGTCAAATTATTTTACTTTATATTTATACACAGTTTGTTTTGAGAAATTTATATAGGAGGAGGTGCTACGATTTGAGCTTAAAGTGTTGATTGACTTTCTTGAATAGCTTAGATTCTCCTAGTTAAGCATCGTGTTTTATTTATTTCACAAACATGAGCAGCTAAAAACCCTTAGCTAGGGTCGTGAAAACCTTGGAGAATTAATGAAGTAGGGGAAGTATTATTGATGTTCTGAACCGATAACCATGCATGTATTGTATTACCTTTACTTTAATGGTTATCTTAGCGGTTATAAACATTAGAATCCTACCTAGATTATTGCTACTTACTCTAAAAAAGGAGTAGGGACTATCAAAGATAATGACAATGGTAATTTGGAGTTTAACTATTGATCCACACTGGTAGGTTTTATCTAAGTAAGATGGTTAGATTTAATCAAATTAATAGAAACACAAAAGGTAATAGTTAACTCGGATCAAGATAAGGGTTAGTAAGGAGACAACCCGAGACTCAAAAGGTATAGGGTGAAATCCTTCTGCTCATCCAAAATACTGTCGAAGTTACATAACTTATTAATTATGCATGCAAGGTATAGGGTGGATTCAACGAAGAACGATAAGCCTACGGAGTTGAGAAGCTAGGGGGAACACAATCCAAGTATTTATCTACGACTGAATAAAACCAAAATTTATATTCGCCACTTGTTCGACATTGCTATTCAAAACCCATGTTTCCTTTTGCAGTTCTGCCCACTGATTATAATAGCTGAGAACCCTGATTTCACATATTCCTTTGGGAATGGACCCAAACCTCTATTGAGCTACGGTATTGGCCAACGACTGTATCATCTCCAGCATAGAGGTATAGCTTCAGTCTCACTATTTGTACCCTTGGCAAGGTACTAAATATCTTTCTAGCTAGGGTTATAGGTTGTACCTCTGTTAACTCAAATTGGGATATGTCGATTAATGGTTGCTCCCACAGTCCATAGCCCATAGTTCACATTTCAAGTATCATAGTTAGATACTTACATAACCTTGTATTCAGTTATTCAGCTTATCGTACATGTTTATTACTTGGTCTTGTATCATTTTACAATGTTACTAGCATAATGATTAGTTTATATCATTTATTTCCTATTTAACATACTCAGTACATTCAAAGTATTGATTGCATACTTTCTTCTGCACTATATTGTTTCATATTATATGATCTGACGTTAAACACCTAAATCGCTCATAGTAAAATCTCCTATAACATTGGCAGTAGTTCTTTGATAAGTCCTCATTATTCTAGAACTAATATCAATATTTCATTTTTATTGAAATTAGTTTTAGATAGTCAGGGTTAGCTGGGGCCTTGTCCTAGCAACTTGTCTTAGAAGAGGCTTTCGAAAAAATAGTAGAGATTCAGTTTTTGTTATGTTCAGTGATTTTCCTGTTGTTTTAAGATTAACATTTTGTTTTGATTTTTATATATCATTCATACTTTAGCTTCTGCACAGTTTTATTCAGTTTTATATAGTATTCTTAATGTCATGTCAGGCCTTGCATTAGATTGGGGTCACTTATGAATCTAAGCATCATATTAGGACTAGGTGTATTCTCGGGTCATGACGAACTTTGTATTAGACACTACAACATTTTAGGCCTACGAATACACATTATTCACAAAACGATAATAAAGTGTTGCGAAAAGTATTTTTGACAACACTTTTAAAGTGTATCCATAACACTAAGCTTTTGTCCACGAAAACTTGGCAACTTATTAAAAGTGATATCTTTTAACTTATAGGCTATGATTTATAAATGTTGCTAAAATATAAAATAATTAGCATTGCCTTCCTATATATATGGCTACCCTTTTTAAGTGTGGTATCATTATAATTTTAACACCACAATTTTCAAGTGTGGTCTAATCATTATACTAAAATTTTAGACCAAAAAATTTAGTTCCCTCCCATTTTTATATTTCCCCCAACATCATAAATGCAAAATATTTGGCTAGCCTATTTTTTCAACTGATGAAATTTTCTATAGTTCTCTTTACATCATTATTGCTTTGTTAACTCCTTCTTAACTGCGATAAAAATTTTCAAACTGATCAAACTTCTAAATTTCTCTTTGCATCAAGTTGATATATTAACTCTATCTCTCCTTTGATTTTCTTTAAATCTGTCAGGTAGGGATTTTTAACCTCTATATGATTTTTTTATGCTAAATTCATCAGTTCTTTTAGCCAAATTCATCGGTATTTTTTGTGTTTTATACAGACCCAACTCTACCATTTTATCGCATTACTGATCTTGATGACATTAGAAGTTTTGTTAGCAGTAGTGGTGGCTCAGTAAATCTATCAAATGTTGTAGGCTATTATCCTTACATGATTGAGCACAGAGTACTCCTGACAGATCGTGTAGAAGTGGCCATCATATTTCTGAGTTTCTCCTTAATGGATGAGTCTCTTTTATCCATGAATTTCCCTAATAGACTGAAGTCAATCTTGTCTAAAGCAAACATGAGAAAGAGGAACTCAACCATCATTATAGGGAGTGTTACGTTGTAGTCAAAAAGAGAAGCTTTATCAATTTCTTGAGTAAGTGAAGGTGGTGCTATGTTAATATAGCATATTAATCTTCTCCATTTATCTATTCTTGTATGCACCCTGCTTTTTGTAGTTCAGAGTAGAGAACCCTATAGTTTGGTGATTGTATCAGCATGATTTCTTGTAAGAATATATTTTTTACATTAGTTTCTTGCTTTGAGTTGTCCTTATTTTCTTCTGTCATATTTTTCTATAAGCAAAAAGACATAAACATATTTACATTTGTAATTGGTTTCTCTAATTCTAATCTCCCTTTCCAAATAAAGGTATACACGTGTGTCAATAAAACTGTTCTGGCAGAGTATATCCCATTCTCAAATATAAAGTTGAAGATGTATGAACATGTCAATATTCCTTTCACAATGTCTCTCAGCTAATATCATGACCTGCAAATGTTGAAAGAAAAGGTAAATATCAGTTCCTTAACCAATGGATTTTGTCTTTCAACTTTACAAAATGTCTATGCAAATATTTTGTCCTTCATTAAAGACATCATTCATTGTATCAATTCTCTCCTAGTTTTAGTTGTTTAAATGTTCATCTTCAAAATTGATTATGTCCAACAATAGTGTTGGATTTGCAAGAAAAAAATTATCAAAATTTCAGCTAGTTTTCCTATTTTGTTTGACTGAGATGGGTGTTTGGCTTGCTATTAAGGTAAAAAAATCCCTTGTTGGTGTACCAAAATTTTTTTTGGTCTATATCCTTTTCTTAACACGACTGTTTTGATTCAGGCTGCTATGTTCTTATCCCATGAAGAAACTAACTTCTTTTCGTGAGGAGAATTAGATGTATGCTATCAAACAATTGTCAGAGATTTCAGTTTGGGTGCATCCATGATTTTATCGACTCACTTACTTTCTAGTATCATAATTAGCAACATCCATTTTCTCTTCTCCTTGAGTTGTAGCTATGTTTTTTAATTTTTTTTAGCTATCTCTCACTCTCTCTCACTCTCTTTCTATTTCCTATAAACATAGAGTCACATTGGCTAATTGGTGATGATATTAAGGCAAACGTAGATGTTGGATATTTGTCATCCAAAGTTAATTGTCTTCTAGAGTCTCTTCTCAAATATAAGTGAGAGTGGTAGAATATTAAATCTATTAATTAGTCAAAAAATTTAATGTCAATTAAATTATTAGAATTTTGTATAATAAATGGAAAAAAGTAAAGTGCTCGGTTAGATTCTCTTAACATTTTGTGTCTGCTTTTTATCACTTTCATATGCATATCTGTCATAAAAAGATTAAATGAATTATTTTAAAGAACTTAATAGAAAATAAATTACTTTAGCTCTTAGCATTTTGTGCAATTTTCATTGATAAAATTTGGAAGATTTGATTCTAACGATGGACTAATCATTCTTATTTTGACTCATTTCCAGTCAGAATCTTCAGAATTCTCTTTAACAATGATCTGACTAAACTGTAGGACTCTTTAGCTATAGTTCAAGCGCCTACTGGTTCAACAGTTTCTGATTTTCTTTTGCTCCAATCTTTGGGTACAACCCCTGAAATAAATTGGAGATATGAATTTCTTTCTCTTAACTTATCAAGAGCTTGGGGATAATCATATAGATTTCTATTTAGCACAACGAGCAAACACAATGTGAACACCAAAACTGGGGTGTGGGCAACTTCATGTTAGAGAATTCATTGGTTTAGATATCTCAAAATAGCTGTATATACTGCCTTACCGGGTTTTTGGATATTCTAAATTACAACTCTCTATTAGATTTCAGAAATGGAGAATCCATTATGTACAAATAATACTACAAAAGCCGGTATGTACAATTGATTGTTGCTTTCCTGGTTTACCTTTTCGATATATCATCTTTTGCTTTCAAAATATTAAGTAAGGTGTGGTTTACAAGCATGAGATCAACATGCGCTTTGTTGAATAACCCTTTCTTAGGGGAAAGCATACTTGTAAGGTGCATAATTACCTCCAGATATGCAGAACTCAGAAAACTAAAGGTTTGATCATATTACATTCTTTTTCTTATAATTCTTATATGTTCACTATGTTTCACAACGTAATGAAAATTACCTATTGATTTTTGTTTGACCTCTTTGTCTTGCTTTGCATATTCAACTAATTCATCGGCTGAGTTACATCCTGAACTTTTTTCTCTCATCATTTCACCAATCACTATTTCTACCCTTAATACCTATTCATATATTCCTTCAATTATACATCGGATCTAGTCCTTGGTTATGGCCTCCGACTAAAAATAATGCTTTTGGATCCCTGCCCACTAATTATTTTTATCTTAAACGCTAAGGTATGTGTTGCTATGATTTCATATAAGATCTTTTCTCTAATTATCAAAAGCTTCATACATACTCTCATAATTGAGTTTCAATCAGTGGTCTAACGTTCTTATAACTTACTCTATGTTTAATATTTTAGGTTTTGGAAGCAATAACAATTAAGAAATGCCACGAGAAGTTTTATTTGGAACCACTTGAGACACTTTGAGACTCTTTTCTTAAGTATGTTTTCAGTATACAGTTGTTCAAGACTTACGAAAATCATCACAAGGGTTTTCTCAGCGTTAAGAAAAATAAATTCATTTCCAACACACTGTGCATGCTTGGATATGCTCGTAAAATCCAGATAGGTATTCCTCGTGGTACTTTTGTTGAGTTCATTTGGATTTCGGGTAGCATGAACTCCATATCTCTATAACTCTATTAATCATGGCTGACTTATTTTTTCTGATATGCCTTACTGAAGTTTAAGGACAACTAAGGGGTATTCGCATGTGCACTTTAATCAAAGATCTGATATTAACTATTAATCATGTTACTATCTAAAAGATGACAACTCTCTCATATAAACATGCTCTGCTTCCCTTCCTTGGTGATAATATTTGTTAAATATTGTTTTATATTCATATTTCTAAAATAGGCATACGTTGTCAGTGCATCAATTGGATTACTTTTATTTAGGACATGTCAATTTTGAGTGACTGCTTTTGAATCCTCAAATAAATAAATATCCCAGTGTATTCTTAAAGAGTTCCTAGAGTATTTATACTTTATTGGTTTAAGTAAATATTGTTTGATGCAAATACTATCTGTATTCTTTATCCTTTTACTTCTTTTGGTTCACCTTCAATATGTACCTTTGATTACAAAAAGTTAGTCATAATGAACATTCGATCTTCAAGCATGGCTCATTCCTAGTGATAATTCTCAATTTTACAGCATTGATGAAGACTTCCTTATTCCTTCAATAAAAATGTACAATAGGTGGAAGCTGAAAATCAAACGTAAGAGAGTATCTGATGTCGTTGAGGAGCTAATAGGTGCCTACTTCAGCTTGGGTGGGGATGTAACGGCTTTATCATTTATGAAATAGATTGGGATGGAAATTGGTCTTTCTAATAAACCTTTACCAAGGCGCTTTCCTGTGAATGTCAAGAAGCTAGTCATTTTCAGATACTTGGAATCCCTACTACATTACAAGTTCCAAGATCATTCTCTTCTTGGTCAAGAACTAACTCATAGATCTTACATACTACCTAAGATTCCAAGATGTTATTAGGCTATTCTTCTAAATAATTGTTATCTTGCTGAATATATTATTGTCTAGATTGGGGAAGTTGTGAACTTGAACATTTCATTAACCTAAGGTTGCACAATACTTGATTGTTCTTTGTACAACTACTAGTAACAAAAAAATAAAATTTTTAGTGATACATTCATATAGTGCCTATATTAATTATTTCTTGTTCTCAAAATGGTATTTGTCTTTTTTGACTCTCTTCATTCAAATGCTGATTATCACCTTGGCTATGCAATGTTTGGAATGTTTTGCAGATACAAGTTCTAGGTTATGCTGTTATTATATATCTCTACTGCAAATATTTAATATTGACTCAAGGATTTATTACTGATTTGAGGTCTGCCTTTGCAAACAATAAATTTTATACTCAATTTGCATTTAATATTAGCCTGCATAAGCATATTCTTCATGCCTTGCAAGAGCTGCAATGGAAGATAAGTAGTACTATTAAGGATTTTAGGGAATTGGATCTTGTGTCCTTGTTTGGATGGGGGGATGAAACTACTTTCCCTATGGTATTACATACTTGCTTCAAAATGTAAATATTTTCCATTAAAACTATTATATATACTTACCAATTGATTTTGATTATGCGTTGGAGTCATTTTCCTTTCTGGTTCTCTATAGGTGATTGGAGATGTTATTGAGTACCTTGTTGGTGCTATCTTTTTTGATTTTGGCTTCAACAAAGATGTCATATTTTTGGAGCATACGACCTCTTTTGGAACCATTGATTACCACTCAAACAATAAAACTCTAGCTATTATTTGTTTCATTTCTATAGTAACAACATGCTATAACTATTATTTGTTTCATTACAGCAATCTAAACATTAATATAGAACTCACTATTTAGTGATACAAGTGCCAATCCAAGGCCTTTCACCCGAAGTCAAGCTAAGGAACTTCAACAACTCCATGCTTTGTTCATGCACTTGAAGGTTTGTGAGGATGTTATGTATTCACCAAGGGAGGAAATTTCTTGATTTGTCGAGATTAGCTTTGAAAGGTCTGCATTCTATAAGGAGCAAGTTAGACTTTTCACTTTACATTTTAACATCTAAGAGGCACCTCTTCTATTTAATTCATTAAGGGTTGTTTTGTCAATTGGCATGTAATAGTAAAAATAGACCATTTCTTCACTCTTTTTATTAGTTTTTGAATGACATTGAATATTACTCATAGTTTGTAGCTTTAGACATATAGTTGTAGGTCTAAAACCAAAATTAACTTCTTGAATGCATTTGAAATTGGTTTTCACTTGTATTGGCAATTTGGCAAGAAAGGTGAACTTGAGGAAGTGTGAGTACTTTGGTCCACCTAAGAGGAAGGTTTTGAGCTTCTATTGGTGATGTGTGTTTGAAGGTTTGATACACCTTCTAGTACTAATCATTGGTAGGAGTAAAGGTCTTTCTATCTATCTTTACCTTTTTATGCAATCTTCTTCTTCCTCTCCTTTCTAGTGTGTTATTTTCTCTTTGTGTGCTTTCTGATTTTTACCTTTAAGTGTCCATTTTTTATGTTATTAGTTAGTTTCGTATCATTTGGTATCAAATCCTTATTTAGGGTTGTTCCAACGACCCTAAATCTTAGTTTTTGTAATACCTCAAACTTTCTTTAAGTCAAATCTAAACTCCAGAAGAGTTAGTGATGACTTCCTAAATGATTAATGTTTAGGAGTTAGTTAGTGATGACGGACCGTCGCCCAAACTGTTGCATACTATGCAGAAAATTTAGGTTCTAGCCTAGTGTGATGGTCAGGATCGATGGACCAGCGATGGAACATTGCCCAAACTGCCATCACTGCTGATCAGCAATTTTAAGTCATTTTTAAAAGGGTATTTGGGTTTTTTTCCACCTATTTTAACCCTTAATTATACTAGACCAAGACTCATAACTTTATTATTCAGCTACAAAACCATATTAGGGTTTCTCTCAAAGATCAATCCTCCAAGAACAAAAAACCCTAGATGTTTAACTCTAAGTTAAGAATTCAAGCTTTCCTCCACTAATTTTCAAGAAATCATCCACCCAGGTATGCATCGTGTTCATTCATGGATTCCTTTTGTCCATGAAGTCCAAGAATCAAGTTTTAAACTATGAATTTTGACATTCATGCTATGGGTTGATTATGGTCATGTGGTTGTTGTTGTACGATTCCCAAGTTGGATTCTTTATGTATTTTTATGAAAATATGTTAGCATGTGAGTTGAAAACCATGAATTTTAGTTGGTTATGATATGTTAATTTTATGATTATTCCATGCCCTAAGTCATGCAACCTAAGTGTTTGATAAAATGCCTAAGAGACTAGAAATTATGTAGTATAGCTCAATTGTGACTTAAGTGATGGATTCATGTTTTACCTTTATGTTCAAATGACTCCCATGCTATTGATGTGAAATATAGATTTTTGTTGGAATGCTCATGATATTAGAGTATGAAATTATGACATTGGTTATATGTATTCCTACCATTTATAAGATTATGATAACCATGTACTTCATGAAATCCCCAACTTATTATGTTATGGATTGTTGATGTTGCTCATGTATTCAAGAATGTCATGCCTTGTCAGTTTCTTTCGATTGAATCCTGGGGGTACTTGTGCCCAAAAATTTAGTGGTGTGCCTAGAATTAGTGTCATATTCTCAAGATACTCCCAGTCAAGCCATGATCCATAGAACTCAGTTAATCATGTGACTCAAGAAAACTTAGTAAACTCAGTAATCCCAGTAATCTCAGAAAGCTCAATAATTCAGTAATCTCTGTAGTATTCCGTCAGTCAGTGAGACTCAATGAACTCAGTCCAAATCAGTTTAGTTAATCATGTTCAGTGTCAATTCAGATGGGATTAGGATTTAGCCCCGAGTGAACCCAAGGTTGAGGACACACACTGACAGATGATTGTGTGATCCTTAGAAGCAATCCTTGTGTTCCATAATTATGTAGTCAGCATAGGTTGAGACATCAGCACTGACAGATTGGGGTTGATGAGGTGGATAATTACTATTAGATAAGGGTCCCACCATTCTCATTAGAGTACCTTCCAGATGAGGGTCACTCACAACTTGTTTTTACTAGAGGCGTGGTATTGACACCCTTCAAATTGGGGTTACAGATTGGACCCTAACTCAGCTATATTTCATTATTTAGGGCATATCGGTTAGATGACTACTTCCCACAGTTATAGTTTAAGTCTCAGTCTTAGTAATAGAACTCAAATAGTTCTACAGCCTTCAGGACTATCAAATACAGTCAACTCAGAACAGTACAAAACTCAACTAGTTATATCAGACCCTAGACAGTCAGACACAGTTGCTCAGTATCAGTTATATCATCTATCAATAACTCAGGTTATTAGTATTCAGACTCAGTAGTCAGTAATCTCACGAACTCAGTTACAGTCACTTATTCATGCATGCATCCTCACGCTTATGTTATACAGTCAATTAGCATTGCTCATGCATTTGAACCCTTTGTATTCAGCCTACCTCACTTGCATACCAGTACATTCAATAGTACCAAAGCATTTGCGCTATGGAGTTTTATACCATAGGTTTAGAAGCACAGGCTCCAGAGCATCAGTAGCATTCTAAATTTCAGCTGTCAGATTTAGAAGTGAGTCCTCATTATTCAAGGATGATATGATTATTTATTTCATTATTTCAGCTAGTTTTTAGTGGATGGAGTTAGTTGATAGAGTTAGTTGGAGACATGTTCCATCAACTCCTTATTCAGATAGCCTATTTAGTTAGAGGCTTTCGGACTAGATTCAGACTTTAGTATTTTCAGATATTTATTTGAGTTTTGGTGTTGTGACACCACATTATTTGGAGATAGTTTTATCAGATGTTTTATTCAGTTTTTAAACCTTATGGCATGTTTTATCCTACTATTTCTGCAATTTACATGATGTTATACAGTGTACAGGTACAGATATCAGTCATGGGTTAGCTTGTGGTCCTTCGGGGTCATGAGAACCGTGTAGCGTTTTGAGTACCAGATTCGGGGCATTAAAGTTTTAGTATTCTTATTTATAAAATCTTAACAAAAAAGAGTCAAAAATCCAAAAATCTAAAAAAAATGGTGTCTAGTTGTGTTGTGTTGTAGATCCAAAATTTAATCCTTAGATCTACTAAATTTTACTGTGTTTTGTTGGTTTCTTGTAATTGATCCTTGCTCTCTAGTACCTAGGGAGTCTAGATCTACTTTTAGAGTAAAGATTGGTTGAGTTTGAGCTAAGATCCACCATGGCTATAGAGTTTTGAAGATTTTTAAGCTAGATTCGGATTTGGTCTTGTGATTTGGGCGTGTTTTGTGGCTGATTTTTAGTTGGTTGAGATTTTTTTTGGCCTAAGGACCCTAGAGTTAAAAGAAAAATTAACATTAGGGTTCATTTTCTTGTTGGTCAAACTTGGTCAATATTTGAATGTTCATCTTGTTCATCCATCATCTTCATATCTTAGGGAAGAAGAATATTCAAAGGTGTTGTTTGATCCAAAAGAGGGGAGAAAGAGAGTGAAAAGGTTGTTAGTCCAAAAACATATTCCAAGAATATTCCATTCTTCCAAAAGATGGAAGGGACAAGGGGACAACAAAGTACACTTGCAAGTACAAGAGGGGGGACGATTTCATTTCAATTTCAATTGGAGGCTTGAAATAGCTCTAATTTGCCTCTTTACCCCCTCAAATCCAAAACTCTCCTTCCCCAAGGGTGATATTTGGCCAAAACAAAGTTTGGGGAAGTTGAAAATTTGAAAAGTGAACACTAACCACGTACTGCCACATCATCACTTGTGATCAACCAAATTCATCTCTAAAATTAGATTTTCTTAGTTTCTAATTTTTTTATTATAGTTTCTTAAAAGTTAATTCTATCCCTAATTAGTAAGATAGTAAGTACCTACTAGTTTGGTAATTAGATTAGAGTCTGTTTTTTTTGTGTCTTCGGTTTTTGTATGCCTTTTCTCATTTTTAATTCATAGTATTTTGTTGGTTCATGTTCGTACATCACTTTATTTGATTCATTTCCAACAAAGATCAATTCCGGACCAAAGCTTCTCACCAGTCAATTAACTTTCCAAGTATTGTCAATTATCCAACACTTGTGAAGCCAAGTATGAGGTGAGGTTGAGTGAGAGTGTGGTGAGGCTTTTTGAACTAATTTATTTGCTCATTTTGTAGGTCTTATCTTGCTGTTTTTTTGTTTTTGTCAGGTATATTGGAAATCGAATCCGAAGATACCTCATCTCAACCTTTGGGAATGATGCTTTGGGAGTCTTTATGGCTCGGTTTAAGGCCTTTGCCTAAGATATGAAGAGTGATAATGATGCTTTGAGGAGTGACTTCAGTTCTATGAGTAGTCAAATGTACACTTTTAGTGGAAGCTTGATTCTGTTAAAAGTAGGAGGAACTCATGACCTTCTACTCATAAGCCCTACCATGCATCTTCAAGTGTCCAAGCCAACAACTCCTCAATGACCATGACACCCGAAACTCTCCACCAAATACTATACCTTCCAAGAGTTCCACAAAACCAGGAACTAAACCATACCCAAACCTCTCCTAACCGAAACCTACAGAGGCCACTACATCCCCAAATGAAGCAAGTCCAACAAGAATGAATTGGAACTCAAGCTCCACCACCAAATCCAAACCTACAAGTGTCAAATCCCTTTGACCAAAGACCAACTTCTCCACATAACCAAATACCTCCACAAAATACTACTTACCAAATACCTTATCCTCTACTACATCCAATGCCACAAGTTCAAGTACCAAATAATCAAAGACCAAACCCACCTTTCCAAAGAACCCAAATCTAAAACCCACCCATCCAAATTGAAGATTATAGTAGAGGGGAGCAAGAAGTTTATGGTGTTCACCATGATGATGATTAGTTTAAGGATGAAATAAGGGAAAGACATGATAAAGGAGGGCATTATGGAAGATTTCGAGGGCATGAGGCAAGACAAGGCCATATTGATCATTAAAGAATCTGAGACATTGGAATTAACTCAATCAAGGTTGGCATTCCAATTTTCATAGGTGGGAGTGATCTAGAAGTGTACTTAGCTTGGGAATCCGCTAGTGAAAATATTTTTCAAGTTAATGACCTTCCCAAAGAAAAGAAAAATTGATATGCTATTGCTCACTTTGAAGTACATACAAACACTTGGTGGGATTATACCAAAAGATTTGATGATGTGTTGATTGGTGGCCAACTACCTCCTAGGGAGATATTGAAGAGAGTTATGATAGAAATATACGTACCGAAGCATTATAGACATGAGCTCCTTGCCAACCTTTACAATATAAATCAAGGAAGCAAGAGTGTCATGGCCTATTATGATGAATTTCAGCAACTTCTCTTGAGACTTGACCATAGAGGTGAACAAGTGCAACATGATGTTATCCGCTTCAAGGTTGGGTTGAACAAGGACATATCCTCCCATTTGCCTCTTTACAAGTTTAGAACCATGGTTGAAGTCTTCCAAGTGGCCATGGAGATTGAAAAAGAGAACAAAGAAAGGTCAGATTACAAGTTTAAAGTTCAACAAGGTTTGGGTTTGACAAGAAACAAAGAGGTAAGTCCTTTGACTTTGAGTTGGAATAAGAACCAATCTTTTTCATCTTCTTCTTCTTCTCAAATATCAACCAAAGTATCATTCCAACCTCCAAAGTTGGAGTTGAAGCCGAATGCTCTTCCTTCCTCATCAAAGTGTTTTCAATGTTATAAGTGCCATAGTTGGGGGCATAGAGCAAGTGAATGCCCAAATCATAGAAATGTGATTTTAAGAGAGGGGAAGATGTACTACTTAGGAGAGAAAGTGGTGATTGAATCCAAGAATGATGATGAGGTTGAACCTCAAGATGGAGAGTTACTAGTTGATGTTAAGAATGAAAAATGTAAAGAAGGAGAAGAAGTTTTACCACTAGATGGAGAGTGTAAAATTCCTAACCAAGTAGTGAGGAGGGACATGGTGATTAAGGAACTTGATGATCCAAGCGAAAGAGAAAATTTATTTCACACTAAGTGTCTAACCAAGGGTGGTGTATATACTATGGTAATTAATAGCGAGAGTTACACGAATGTAGCTAGTGTCACTATGGTGGACTTCTTGAAACTCCCCACTACTCCACATGCTAGCCCTTTCAAGCTTCAATGGTTCAATGAATGTGGTGAATCGAAAGTGACTCACCAATGCTTGATTCGGTTCCAAGTCAGAAATTACAAAGATGGTGTCTTGTGTGATGTCATTCCCATGCAAGCATATCACTTACTACTTGGTAGAACTTGGCAACATGACAAGTCTACCAAGAATGATGGGAGATCAAACAAGTATTCACTTAAGAATGATGTTAAAAGGTTCACACGTCAACCACTTTCACCATCTCAAGTGAGTGAGTTGCACCAAAGGTTCATTGAATTGAAAGAAAAAGGGAAAAAGAGAAGAAAACCTGAGAAGGTGCCTTGTGGTGAGGCCTCAGGTTTCATCAAATATCAAGGTGAGTCCTTGGATTCTAAGGGTTCTAAGGCTAAAGGACCCATGGTTATGTTTTGTAGGAGGAAAGACTTGTTCAAGGATCAAGACATTGACACTCCTATTATCCTCCTAGCCTATTCACCTAACACTAACCATTTTTCTTATTTTTCTTATTCTCTTTCCCCTTTCTATTTCACTTTTTTCTGTAGGAGTTTAATGATGTATTTTCTCAATAATTGCTGCAGGGGTTTCCCCCAATATGGGGAATTGAGCACCAAATTGATTTGGTGTCGGGTTCAAAACTTCCAAACAAACTGACTTATAGGAGCAATCCCACGGACACTAAGGAACTTGAAAAACAAGTTGAGGAGCTTCTCAAAAAAGGCTATATCAAAGAAAGTTAGAGTCCATGTGCTGTACCGGTGCTTTTAGTACCAAAGAAAGACTAAACTTGGAGCATATGCGTTGATTGTAAAGCCATCAATAAAATCACTATAAGGTATCATCATCCTATCCCTAGGCTAGATGATATATTATATGAGATCCATGGTGTTTGTGTGTTTTCTAAAGTCGATCTTAGGAGTGGCTACCAACAAATTCGTATGCAACCAAATGATGAGTGGAAGACCACATTCAAGACCAAATTTGGTCTATATGAGTGGATAGTCATGCCCTTTAGCATTACAAATGCTCCTAGCACCTTTATGAGGCTAATGAATCATGTGATGAAGCCTTATATTGGAAATTTTGAGGTTTTTTACTTTGATGATGTGTTGGTATATAGTAAGTCTATAGATGAATATGTGAATTATTTGAGATGTGTGTTTGATATGCTCCGAAGGGAGAAGTTGTATGCTAACATGGAGAAGTGTTCTTTTGGATTTGATAAAGTGGTCTTCTTGGGTTTTGTTGTGAGTTCAAGGGGTGTTGAAGTGGATGAATCTAAGATAGACTCTATACAAAGTTGGCCGACCCCTAAGACTATTGGAGAAATTCCAAGTTTTCATGGGTTGGCAAGCCTTTATTGGAGTTTTGTCAAGGGTTTTAGCTCCATAGCATCCCCCTTAACCAAATTTATTAGAATAGACCAACCCGTTAAGTGGGGTGAAGAGCAAGTTAAGGCTTTTAAGGCCTTGAAAGCTTTGCTCATCTCGGCTCCCTTGTTGCAATTGCCCAATTTTGATAAAACATTTGAGGTTGAATGTGACTCAAGTAAAGTTGGTATTGGGGCTGTTTTTATGCAAAAAGGCAAGCCTGTTGCTTATTTTAGTGAAAAGCTCAAAGGGGCAACTCTTAATTATTCGACTTATGATTTGTAGTTGTATACCTTTGTTAGAGCCTTGGGATAATTGGAAACATTATTTATGGCCTAAGGAGTTTATGATACAAATTAATAATGAATCATTAAAACACCTTAAGATACAAGACAAGTTGAATAGGTGCCATGCTAAGTGGATTGAATTCATCGAGAATTTCTCTTATGTAATCCATTCCAAAAAGGGGAAGAAAAATATAGTAGACGATGCATTGTCTAGAAAGCATGTGCTTGTTGTTACTTTGTCTTCGAAGTTGATGGGATTTGAGAGTTTGTGGATATTGTATCCTGAGGATCCTATCTTTCGTCCTATTTATAGGGAATATAAAGAATGGGGAAGGTACCGATGGCTTAAAGAGAATGGCAATTCCTCCTACTCTCAATTTGATGGATATTTGTTCAAAGAGAGGAGATTATATGTTCTTTCTAGTTCATGGAGGGAATTTTTTGTGAGAGAGGCATATGATGGTGGCCTCATGGGGCATTTTGGGGTTGATAAAACCCTCGGTATCTTAGAGGAGCAATTCTATTGGCCAAAAATGCACAAAGATATTGCAAATATTTGTGGCCAATGTATGGATTGTCGGAGTTTGAAATATCGCCTTCTACCTAAAGGATTGTACACTCCATTTGCCACTCCCCTTATCCCTTGGTTATATATCTCGAAGGACTTTGTTTTGTGGCTGCCAAGGACTAGAAAGGGTAGAGATAGCATTTTTGTTATCATTGATAGATTCTCCAAAATGGCTCACTTTATTCCTTGTGCCAAAACTGAGGATGCCCTTAGTATAGCTTCTTTATTTGTTGAACATATTGTAAAGGTTCACGGGATCCCAAAGACTATAGTGAGTGATAGGGTCTCAAAGTTCCTAACTCTTTTTTTGGAAGTCCATATGGAGTATGCTTGGTACGAATTTGTTTGTCTCAACCTCTTGCCACCCACAAACCGATGGCCAAATGGAAGTAGTAAATAGGAATGCTACGGACTATAGTTAAAGGTAAAATGACTTCATGGGAGGACCATCTACCTTTGGTTGAATTTGCATACAATAGGGTGGTTCACTCAAGTACGGGAATGACTCCCTTTGAGTATGTCTATGGCATGAACATCCTTACCCCTTTGGATTTAACTCCTTTTCCTAGGGAACTTATGAATAGCTTAGATGGCAACAAAAGAGCTAAGGCAATGAAGAAAATGCATGAAGGTGCGGATAAAGCCTGAAAAGTAGAACCAAGAGGTTGCAAAAAGGGTGAACAAGGGTAGAAGAAGGCTTGTACTTGAATCCAGAGATTTTGTATGGGTACACTTAAGGAAGGAGAGATTTTTGAATCAAAGGAAAGCCAAGATTATGCCTCAGGGAAATGGACCCTTCCAAGTGCTTAAAAGGATCAACGACAATGCCTACCAAATTGATCTACCCTCGAATTATCAAGTACATTTCACTTTCAATATTTGTAATCTTTCACCCATAGACATTCTTGATGTAGATAAAGCCGTAAGTTTGAGTACAAACTCTCTTCAATATGGAGAGGATGATACAAGTGCCAAGCCAAGGCCTTTCACCCGAAGTCAAGCTAAGGAACTTCAACAACTCCAAGATTTGTTCATGCACTTAAAGGTTTGTGAGGATGTTATGTATTCAGCCAAGGGAGGAAATGTCTTGATTTGTGGAGATGATCTTTGAAAGGTCTACATTCTACAAGGGGAAAGTTAGAATTTTCACTTTACATTCCAACATCTAAGATGCGCCTCTTCTATTTAGTTCATTAAGGGTAGTTTTGTCAATTGGCATATAATAGTAAAAATAGACCATTTCTTCACTCTTTTCATTAGTTTTTGAATGATATTGAATATTACTCATTGTTTGTAGCTTTAGTCTTCTAGTTGTAGCTCTAAAACCGAAATTAACTCCTTGAATGCATTTGAAATTGGTTTTCACTTGTATTGGGAATTTGGCAAGAAAGGTGAACTTGGGGAAGTGTGATTCCTTTGGTACGCCTAAGAGGAAGGTTTTGAGCTTCTATTGGTGAGGTTTTTTTGAAGGTTTGATACACCTTTTAGTGCTAATCATTGGTAGGAGTAAAGGTCTTTCTATCTATCTTTACTTTTTATGCAATCTTCTTCTTCGTCTCTTTTCTTGTATGTTGTTTTCTCTTTGTGTTCTTGCTTATTTTTGCCTTTAAGTGTCCATTTTTGTGTGTTCTTTATTATTTCCTTATCATTTTGTGTCATTGTTTGTTTTACTTTTTTGACAATCTAAACTTCAGAGTCATCAAAATTTTGGGAAAACACCAAATGATGCATTTACGATAGTGTTTGGAAAGGAGAAGCCTTGTTGAATTAAAGGCTATGGTAGATTAGTGAAAACAATTTCTTTGAAAATGATGAGGATATGAACATACTTAAACAAAAGAATGATCATGAAGTCACTTCTCTGAAGGAAGAAATAAGTAAAATGAAAGAAGAAATGTGACATATTTCTACTCCATTGGTGCAAAACAAGCATATGTTTAATATTCAAGATATAACAGGGATGCCAAATCTAACATTCCTTTACCCGATGTAATAATGCACAAGCTTTAAAGGAAAAATTCTTCCAAATTCCTCAGGCTCAACTCATACTTTGGTTCATGAAAAGGTATTTTATCTATCAAGTTCACATGAAACTTAAATCCTAAGATTCTAACTTGATTAAATGAATTAAAGAAACTTTCAATTCATATACCTCCTCATTCCATATTGAAAAAAATATTTGAATATTTGTCGAGCATAATTTATTTCTCACTGTTTATGTATTTTTGATATGTAGGAAAACTGCGGGTGATTAAATTTTAATGATGGCCACCACAAGTGATCAAGTTGATCTAGATTGAAGTGAATGATGAAGAAATTCTTGAGCTATTTTGATGTGTGTTTAAAGGCATTTGGTTTTGTGGGGAACTTAGTCCAAATCTTTACAATATTTTTTTCTAATTAGCATGTGTAGTAAATGACATATTTTTTTTGAAGTTCATTGCAAATCAATGAATTTAAATTATTTATTAACTAATTGGTGTGTGATACTATATATATTGATGTAGATATGTAATGTTATTAGTGATGTATACATTTGGACCAAAATAATTATTTTTAGGACTAAAGCCATTTTTGTAAAGTATGGCTTGAACTACCAAATTTTAGGCAATATTGCCATACTTTACAAACTGTGGCTTATTAATTAAATTATGGCATGTACCTATAATATGCTTAAACTTTAAAAGTGTTGTCATAGAGGATGTAAAAAAGGCTACAATTTTGAAGTGTGACTAATAATAATGAAAAAGCCATGTTTCTCAAGTGTTGTTATAGAGGTTCTATACAAGGCTACGCTTGTAAAGCATTTTCAATAACAAAGTAAAGGTCACACCTAAAAATGTAGCTTTATCAGATAAAACCGTAGCCAATTAGAAGATGCAAAGCGTGGCCTTTGAACTTTAATGGCCACACTTTTTAAACATAGCTAATATGGAAACAATTGAAAAGTGTGACCTAAAGTCAAAGGTTACGCCTTTTTAGGCCATCCCCCAAAAAGTGTTGCCTAAAGTCCAAAAGCGTAGCCTTTGATCAAAGGCTACACTTTATGCTACTTTAGGCTACACTTTACAAGGGTGGCAGTAGGACTAAAATATTGTAGTGAGATCACCAAGTTTAATGTACCCTAGGATGCTACTAGAGGTTGGTGGAGGTCTCTGGTAGGCAGTAGATCTCTTAATTCTCCTGAGATGACATTGGATCAGTTTGTTAATGCATTTCTAGAGAGATTTTTGCCTTACAGTCCAACAGATTTGATGAGAGACAAGTTTTATCAACGGGAGCAGGGATCCATGACTGTTGAAGAGTATGAGGTATGCTTCCATGTCTTGTCTAGATATTCTTATGCCAGTATTTCTATCGAGTGTGAGAAGATTCAAAAGTTTATGAAGGGTTTAGATGTCTTTCTTTAATTGGCATGTCTTAGATAGTTGTATTTGGAGCATTTTTTGGAGCATAGTGGGTCATGTTAAGATTACCGAGGGTATTCTTTGAGCATCTCAGAGTAAATTGGGTCATGCTAATATGACTAAGGGTATTTTTTTAGCATCTCTAGGAGGCGCTAAGAAGGTGCACCATTTTGGTGAGTTCGAAGGTAGATATTTCATAGGTCCTTATAGTTATCATGGTACATCAATTCAAGTAGCCTTATAAATTTTGGGAAGTGGATCTTCTAGTCTAGAAGTTTAGGGTGGACGCCCGAGCCCAATGATTCCTTCTCCAGTTGAGTAGGGTTGTAGAGGTTACTTTGTGTATGATAAGATTGTCCAGTTGGTCAAGGATTATCCTCGCTGTGTGATTAGAGAAAATTCTATTTTAGTTCTGAGAGGTAGAGGTTCTACTAAAAGGACGAGGGGTAGAGATAGTGCAGCTCGTAGTGGTGGTCAAGGGCTACTCAGCCAGTTGGTGATCGTATATAGTGCTATGTTATTCTTGTAAGACCAGAGCCAGAGGCTTCTGATGCTGTGATCACAGGTATCATCCCCATTTATTTCAGATTTCCATTTGTGTAATTTATTTTGAGATTGACTTTCTCTTATGTGTTGGTATATTTTGCTTCGTATTTTCATTCTGTAAGGGAGCCTCTTGCAATGCCTATTTATGTATCTACCCCTGTAAAAATTTTTAGTGGTGGATTGGGCGTACTGATCTTATATTATGACTTTTTTAGAGTGTGAGACTTGGGTAGATTTGTATGTGTAAGATATGGTTGATTTTGATGTTATTTTGGGTAATAATTGGTTTGATCCTTACCATGTGGTTCTAGATTACTATTCTAAGATTGTTACTTTAGCTTCATCGGTTATGTCGAGGATAGCTTGAAGGGTGTGCCACATTCAAGATCTAACAGGGTTATATCCTATATTTAGGCTTATCAATTATTTGAGAGGGGATGTTTGTTTTACTTGGATTATATTCATGATACTAGTTTTGTTTCGCCATCTTCCTTGGATTCTGTTCGTATTGTTCATGAGTTCATGATTGTGTTCTCTACAAATTTTCCTAGTATACCTTCAGATCATGATATTGATTTTTCCATTTATCATAAGCCAAGCACCAAGCTTGTTTTTATTCCTTTTGTAGGATAAACCCAGCCGAGTTTAAAGAATTAAAGGATAAGTTGTAGGGTTTGTTTTATAAGGGATATATCCGACCTAGTGTATCACCTTTGGGTGATCCTGTCTTATTTATAAAGAAGAAGAATTGATCAATGCAGATATGTATTGATTTTCGACAGTTGAATAAGATGATTGTTAAGAATAAGTTTCTTCTTCCTCATATTGATGATTTATTTGACTAGCTTCAATGTGTCATGGTATTTTTGAAGATTGATTTGAGGTTTGGGTATCACCAGTTGAAGATTAGTGCTTTGGATATTTTGAAGATAGGTTTTCAGACTCGATATAGTCATTATGAGTTCTTGGTCATGTCCTTTTGGTTAACCAATGCCTCTGGCGTATTTATCGAGTTGATGAATTGGGTGTTGAGACCATATCTTGACCCTGTTATTATTGTATTTATAGATGATATCTTGGTTTATTCAAAGAATAAGTTCGACCATGAGGAGCATTTGCGGATTGTACTTTAGAGATTGAGAGATGAGAAGTTGTATGCCAAGTTCTCCAAGTATGGGTTTTGGTTGGAGTCTATTTCTTTATTGGTTTATGGAATGACTAAGAAGGGTATTATGGTTAATCCAACCAAGATTTCAACGGTTTATGATTGAACTAGACATACTCCGCCCAATAAGATTAAGAGTTTTATTGGCTTAGTAGGTTACCATCGGTGTTTTTGTTAAGGGTTTTTCCTCTATCACAGTGCCATTGACCAAGTTATCTCAGAAGAAGATTTCCTTTTAAAGGTCCAATGCTTGTGAGGTAAGCTTTGAAAAGCTCAAGGATTTGTTGAGTTAAGATCCTATCCTAACTATGCCCAAGGAGGGTATGGGTTTTACCATCTTTTTTGAATCTCTAGATGTTAGATTAGGTAAGGTATTGATATAGGAGGGTAAGGTGATTGTGTATGCTTCTCATTAGTTGAAGCCCCATAAGAGGAACTACCATACCTATGATTTGGAGTTGTGCGTGGTTGTTCTTGCTTTACAATTATAGAGGCACTACTTTTATGGAGTCTGTTGTGAGATTTTCTCGGATCATTATTTCCTTTACTACTTTTTAGTCCAGCCAGATCATAATATTAGGAAGAATCACTGGCTTAAGCTACTTAAGGACTATGACTTCACTGTTCTCTATCATCCAGGAAAGGCTAAATTAGTTGTAGATGCCTTGAGCCAAAAAAAGACTAGTAAGGGTAGCTTGGCATATATTTTGAAAAAGGAGAGGGCTTTGGCCTTAGAGATTTAGTGTTTAGCTAACCAAATAGTTAGACTTAATATTTCGACACTTGGGTGAGTTTTGGCATATGTGGAGGCTAGGTATTCTTTGATATAGAAGATTTGAGCTCATCAGTTTGATGATATGGGATTAAGGTAGATTCAATGTAAGTTGTAGAGTAGTGAGGCTAAGGAAGCCTCACTTAATTTCGATGGTATTTTGAGTATTGGGTAAGAGTTTGTGTTTTGGGAGTGGGTGATTTGATTAGATTGATTTTAAAAGAGGCCTATAGTTCTAGGGATTTCATTCATTAGGGAGTCTCTAAGATATCTTGTATTTTGAGGAAGCATTACTGGTGGGTGGTATGATTAATGATGTAGTGGATTTTTAGCTCGTTGCCTATGTTGCTAGCATGTGAAGGTCGAGCATTTGAGGCTTGCTGGATTACTTCAGAGATTACCCATCCCGGAGTAGAAGTGGGAATGAATCACTATGAACTTCATTGGTTGGTTTAAGGTTTTAGAGGTTAGACCATAAGGTATGGACTTGCTTCGTAAGTCTTTGGATAGAGTTTAGATCATTTAGGATAGACTTCGAGTTGCTCAGAGTAGGCAGAAGTGCTATGCTGATCATAGACTTTGTGCCTTGATATTTGGTGTTGGTGATTATGTTTTCCTTTGAGTTTCACCCATGAATGGTGTGATGAGGTTTGGGAAGAGGGGCAAGGTTAACCCCAGATATATTGGTCCATTTAAGATTCTCTGGACTATTGGTGATGTGGCTTATGAGTTAGCTTTCTCTCCAGTTTTATCAGCTATTCATCATGTTTTTTATGTTTCTATGCTTTGTCATTACATTCCATATGAGTCTCATGTCATTCGCTGGGAGTCAGTGTTAGATGAGACGTTGTCTTTTTTTGAGGAGTCGATCTCTATATTGGCTAGGGATGTTAGACGATTGAGCTTTATTATGATGGTTAAGGTCCAGTGGAGACATTAACCCATTGATGAGGTTACTTGGGAGGCTGAGTCTGTTATGCGTAGTTCTTATCCCTAGCTCTTCACTGATTCGTGTATTTTTTTTGCCTTTAGTTCGAAGACATCCAAGATTTTTAATGGTGGATAATGTAACGACATAAATTTTCATAAAATATATTAAATGTGTGTTTTTGGATGATTTGACTATTTTACCCCCCCCCCCCTGCCCTCTTCGTGGTTGCATTGTGGTATTTTTAGGTTGTGGGGATGATTAGCATGTTTCACAATGTATTTTTGTTGCATTTATGCAATGTTGTAATTTTTTATGACTTTGAGTGCCTTACAGTGGAGTTCAGTTGTTATCTTTTGGTTCGTGCAATGGATGGAAAAATGGACTATGCTAGCACATTCGAAACATTGATTTTAGGGTGGTAACATGGTTGGTGTGATTTTATGGCTTTTAAATCTTATTTCGACCCTCGAATTGGAAAGTTGTGATTTTGGGTTTTGGGGGTCAACTTTGTGAAAATAACTTTTTTTTGAAAATCTGATATCGCTATTGAGTTCAGAGCATAGAAGTTGATAGGGTAGCATTGTTCGCTTGTAATTACGGGGTTTTGGATGATTTTCGAGGGGCTCACGGAGACTTGGAAATTTCCCAAGTCCCTATCAGGTGCCTCAATTATCTTGTGCACTAGTGTTTGTATATCTTATGCCGCAATCGCAATTGGGAAGTAGACATAGTGTGGCAATCAAAATACCCCTTCCGCGATCATGATACCTCTGTCAGGCAATGTTCCTCCTCAAGGACCTAGACCGCAATCACGAAGCCGGGTTATATAAACACCTAATTTTCTATTTTTAAGACTTGGAGCATAGGGTTCATGGTGTTGAGCAACTTTCTACATTTCTAAGCTTGGGTAAGCTACATTACACTTATTTCAACTAATTTCTTCCATCTTTAACATTAAATTCTTGTTTTTTAACAAGGATTAAAGTATAGAATTTAAGGATTTCTGCTCTTAAGGTCTAAAAAGGTATTTCTCCAATTTAAACTCCACTGCCACTTCTTTTTCACTTGAATGAGTTTCTAATCCTATAATTATCAACTTCCCCTTAATTTCATCTTCAAAACAACTTCAATTATTGATTTTTAAATGGATTCTAAAGATTTTACTCGATAACATTTAAAAACTATTTTTCTTTGATTTGAACCACTTTTTAACTCATTTTCACTTGGGTTTTCAGCTGTACACTCCTAAAAATATAGAGAACATGTTTTTTTAAATAAAGTTACAAGTTTTCCCTTTTTTCAAAATCTATTTTGACCCCAACTCAAATAAGGCAATCTGACCATCATTGGATTTCTTTTGATGTGTAGAGTCTATATTTTGATGTTTTAGTTGATTTTGGGTTCATTCCTAAAAATTAAAGTTGTGAATTAAAGTGTTGCTAGTCGATTTTGACTTTCGAGGTAGGTTATGGCTTAACTTCTTCAAGACCGAGTTGAGTAACTAATGTTAATACAAAATACATGTTAAGAATGTTGGAACTAATCATGTAAAATTGCTTTCTTATTGTTTTGTTCTCGTGTGGGGCCTATATGTGATGTATTGGGTGGATTTAATCTATTATGTGCTATGTGTGACCGTGTGGGGTCCTATCTGATATTGATAGCATGTGTAAATATGAATAATTTTGTTTTGTTCGATAAAAAACATTTTGTGGTACCAGTTGTGTATTGTGATGTATTCATACTCTATTGGAATATGAATCATGTTGGATTTCATGAATAGTTGGAAATAATGAGTGGATAATTGGTTCAGAAGATCGTATATTGATTAGTTGTGGAAATACTCATTGTGGTTAGTTGTGGAAATATTTATTGTGGTTTGTTTTGAGCATTGTATCCTCATATTAATTTATGAAAAAATGGTACCACCACAAAAATATTGAGAAACACTGGCAATATCTTTGTATGATAAAGAATGTGACATCTCATAAAACCCTCCCTAAGGGATGTGCCAAGGAGGAGATATAGATATATGAATTGTATATGGGTTGACGAACCCTCCATGGTTTCTAAGTCTTGTAGCTTTATCTTTGTAGTGTATACAAAGACTGTGCGACGGTATTAGAGGTTTTACGATGGCCTCGAGGTTGTGCAACAACTATGTGCATTGCATCATCATCATCATCATCATTCTTATTGTGTTTACTTTGTTATACCTGTGATGTGATTGTATATTCTTCTGGACTTGTTACCTTTCCATTGTTCTAACCTTCCTTACTTGTGCTTGATGCTCTCGTAAATGTCATTCCTCTTTCCTTTACTTATATGAGGTATAAATGTATACCTGTATTCCTTTCTGGTTCTTTGTTGTAATATATATAGATATTATAGAACTATTAGTGCAAGAGGTATGAGCTACCATTGTAGGACATTTTCTGATTGCAAGTGATGTTCCCTTAGTGTGTATTTTGTATGCTTTATTTTCTACTTTGCTCGATCGACCTATGATACCTAATAAGTACAAGCAGACTGCACTCATCCCTATTATGCCCTATCGATGTAGATTCTGGTGAAGGTGCGTCTCACATATATTGATTTTGGGAGCCTTCAGAGTCATTCAAGGTAGCGGTTGGATGTTCATGCGTATGGAGTCCACTACTATCTTTCTGTATTAGTTTATGTCTTTACTAGTATTCAGAGACAGATGTTGTTCCTGTTGTATATTCTGATATTTTTGACTCATGAATTGTATTAGTAGTTCCTATGCTATTGATACCAGGTTTGGGGATTTGGTTTAAGAACTTTGGTTGTATGTTTTTGCTTTCATTTATATTATATAGTTTGACTTTGTTCTAGAAGCCTTTCCTTGTGGTTATTTTTATTTGTTTCTCCCTTGAGTAAATGTTTGGGTGATGGGCTTGTCACGGTTCACCGTGACAAGTTCCATCATGATCCGTGTTTTTGGGTTGTCACAATTATTATGTATGATTACCTCATGATAGACATATGGATTAGGAACCTTGAGTATACTAGCACTAGTTCCTGCTATGATTTTGAGGTTTAAAAATGCTAGTCTGATGATTTTGGTTGTACTTCGAGGTGACCTTGTTTAACTATACATGCATACATATATATATATATAGCTATATGTAGCTAAGGTATTACCGTATCTCCCTTCATTTCTTCATTTATACAGATTGTGTATTCATTCATTGGCCTTATATATATATATATATATATAATATATCCTTCTTTCACCTTTTATTTGAATATTGGACAGTGATATAGTGTATAGTGTTGAGATTTCTGAGTATGGATGGAATAGGATAGTTCATCCTTAATACTTTCTTAGCATTGTTACGTTAGTTTCTTGGACCTAAATAAGATAGTTTATCCTTACTATCTCATTGGCATTCTGATGTGGTTGTTGGACATTTGGGTGTAGTTTTCCATTCTGTTTATATGTTATATGTATCTGCATTATCTTTGAAGCTCAGTCGACAGTTGCCTACTGAGTACCATATGTTTGGTACTCATACTACACTTCTACAGCATGAAGATCATAGTATGAGTTATCGTAGTTGATGTGTACTTCGTATGGAGAAGCCATGATTCGGAGACATAGAGTGAGCTCTTGATGTTCTGAGTATTACTTTTCTCCCTCGTATGTACTATACTAGTCTCTATGTTGTATACAGAGATGGTTGTATCTGTATGTTCATTTAATACCTCATTTGTATCCTTCTTATGTTAGAAGCTCTTATAATGATACCACCAGGTTTTGGGATTATGTTATTGATCTTTTATTATATTATTCTGTATTTTTAATTCATTCTTGTGGTAGTTCGTTACTAGCGGTTATGGACTACGGGTTGGGATTGCCTACAGATGGGTTATAGCAGGCGCCATCATTACCCGAGTAATTAGGTCGTGACATACTGCAACCTCTCTTCTCCGGTACTGTGGCTCACAAACAAAGGGGTCCCTAGCAGATTTGGGAATATCGGTTACACTGTTGATCCAGATCTAGGACTTCCAATAATCATCATCATCAATTAACTCTGTACAATATCAGAGATATGTATATATAATAAGTGCAAGGACTCAAATCATGATTAAAAAAGTGTAAGTCTATGAATCCATTGCCCGAGATAATTCCGTGACTAATAAGGATAAAAGTGTAGAAAGGGTGTGAATCTCTCGATCAAAGTAAATAGTAATGGTAAAATAGTGGATAAACCACCGACCAGAATTTTCTGAGAGAAATTTCTAAAACATCATCTTTAGTTCAAGAATTTCATAATCATTAAGTAGGTAGTACAATTCCCGTTATAAAAGAATCTGTTTGAAAACTAAAAAAGGTGGCTATAAATACCCTCTTCTTTATACAATAGTAAGATCATGATTCTGTTTGGAATCGCACCCCTAAATGAGCATGAATGCACTTAAAAGTATGTATGCCATTATCAGTGTCCAAATAATGCAACCATAATCATCTATAGAATAAAGCTACATCTTTTATAAGGACAAAATACTCGCCTGGAGTCTAACTGGTATGGTAACTACGACCCTAGGCCTAACAGTATATACCTAGCATAATAGTAATACTATAATCCACGAATCTATGGTACAAACCATTAAATCAAATAGTAAACCTTATACTAAAGAACCCTTAGCATTAAACTATTATCAACATGCTTATAATCTAGGGTCATAAGATTTTATGGCTATAACAAGTACTTTATACTAAGGTTTGGGTCACATTTGAACCCCAAATTCCTTAAATAGTCTAAGACGTGATATACTAGTCATAAACACATCCTATCATCCTTATCTAGAATACAATCTATACTATACACAATCTCATGGAGGAAAGTAGACTAAAGCCTACCTAGATGCCAAATTGCAATTCTTGAATCATCCACAAATCACTCGTCTTTGCTCTAAAATTTTGAAACACTGCTATCAGCATAATAATCTACACGTCAATAAGAGTAAAATGAGACCCATATTGCTATAAAAATATTTTGGTCGAAATTTGGATAAAGAATGGGCCTGTGGAGCAGATAAATAAAATCTAAAATTGAATCTATCAAGAGGTCCCTCGAAGAACAAGGAATGTGTGGTCAAAAGTTGAGCACAATGGGACACAAATCGAGGCCCAAATTAGCCCCCAAAATTAATGAATTTAAAGACCCATTTTCTAAAATTTACAATGTAATGGGATGTAATTTGATTGGGAAAATAATAGAAAATGGCCAAGGAATGTTGGGCTAACTTAGATTAACTTCAATGGATGATTCCCCACGCTTCCCACACTTCAAGCTCTTAGAAATAGTGTAAATGGGTTAAGAAAATGAAGGGGAAAATTGGTTGGCGAAGGAGGGGGCGGATTTAACACCCTAGGTGTGGCTAAAGTGGTCACTTGATCGCTTAAGTTACTACTGCTTACACGGAACATGCACGCTAAAGTGATCGAGAAAGGAAAGGTAAGATTCCTAAAGCTGCCTCCAGGTCGAGTAAGTGACGTCCACTATAGGGGACAAGGAGTGCTTAAGGGGCCCTCAGCCAAACAACCAAGGCTGGTAAAATAGCTTAATGTCACTAAAGCGACTATGACTTAAGCATCTATTTGGTTGCTTAAGCATCTGCACTAGTAGTTTGAGGTATCAAATTTTGTAAAGTCTAAACTCTGACCAGGTGCTCGGGATTTATTCAGAACCGTGTATGCGCAAGCGAACTATGCTACCCTACAAAATTTGATATTCCAGGCCTAACAAAACCATCAAAACTTTTATCCGGGATTGTCTTGATTAAATATGGTCCTCACACCAATAGTTTTGCCTTAACTAAATTTCAGCCAATAGCTCAAAATGAGTCTGGAAACCTTGGGACTTGAACTAAAGGTCCCCCTAGCCTAAATTCAACGTTCTAGAGCTTATGGCACTGTTCGAATTCTTATTTTAGGTTATTTATTAGGAGTTTTGGTCTGAGACCAGTTCCTTAACAAAAATAGCACCAAACATAGGGAAATGAGCCTAAGACCCAAATAAATAGTCTGATAGCTGAATCGATAATTTCAGCAAGTCATAAATGACCTATAGCCACGGTGGGGAGGCTTGAAATACTAGAAATGTACAAAAATCAAGTAAATGACTTGGAGGGTCATTACAATATCTACTACTAAAAGAGACTTTCGTCCACGAAGATCAATGGATAGGAAGAGTCTGAAAGATCAAATGGATGAGATACTAGGCCCACATACCCTAAGCATGACTCCCTAGATAACCTCTAAGGAGAAACAATGCTTTCAAGAGGTTTCACCCAAGGCATCCCTTTTATAGCCAACCTTTTTACTTTACTTTCAAAATAACCAAAACTTAGCCTCATTAACAAACTGGCCTCCAACCGAATAATACGACCAACTCCAATATAAAAATCTTTCTTTTGCCTTTTCAAACCTATTATCTACTCTAAACCATGAAAAATATCATATGAGTCTTGTCTGCGCAACCCCGTCAAACTAACGTTGAAGAACTAAAGATGATCCACAAAACATCTATAATAGAAAGCATAAGGATAATCCCATAAGGTAGTACTTAGACACACAAATAGAGATGGTCAAAGAGTCTATGACTAGTTTGAATGACCCTTGAAACTAATAGTCAAGAGTCTGAAGTATAAATACTAAAAACTAAATGATCTTGTTTAGGGTGGCCCATAAACTATGGATGAAACCATTTCAAGTCCAACTCAAGTACACTTCACCTACTGAGTAGATATTCAAAATTTCTGGCGAAGATTGAAAACCAAGGTCAAAAACTGAAGAAACCATCATGCAGTGCCAATGGGTTATCATCTGAACATCTATCAACTAGAATCTATTTGAACTGAAGATGACCGAATAGGTTGATAAAGACTAGGCTTAGCTAGCCTATAGATAAACTATAACTGAGTCAAACTTGAAATGAAGGCTGCAACCAAGTTACCCAATCTAAAAATATAACTTCAGCACCAAAGTCAAACTACTCGATCCTAACTATCAAAACTAATCCTTCTAATGAGTAAGAATCCATACTCCAAATTCTAGCACAACTTCCAAGTTGTCATTCATAAGAGTCAAAATCAAAAACTTGAGCTAATAAGTTTGAACTAAGGCGAAATACCCAAATTGACCTTACTATCATAAATTAGGTATAATCCTAATAATTTCTGCAAGAGCTAAAATTAAAATATAGCCGGAGAACATAACAATAATTGGAGAAAACCACGAGCAGAAGACACAAGAGTTACCTCCATATCTACTGAAGGCATATGCATCAAGGCATAACCAAGAAGTTACAAAGGCAGCAAATAGTACTAGAGATAGCAAAACTCGAGCAACTTGGTGAAATTCAACTTTATGCTGAATTTGATCAATCTCATGCTCAATCTATAGCAACGAATACATATAGGCATATATAACTAAGGAGAAGCACTCTAAAAAGTCACATTAGGAAAAACAAATCTCGATATAAGGGTTTTCTAAATTCATCCATTTACACCAACTTTAACTCAATAAACCATAAATCACATCGCAAAGAGAACAGAATAACTAAGACCAAACCAACACCAAAACCAAAGCTACCACCAGGAGATGAGCCCATCGAAAAAAAATTCATGCCTTAGACCTTCCAATATCAATATTAATACTATTACTAGATGAAAAAGTCAAATTAGAATTATAGTCTTAAATTTATCAAACTCATATATGGGTTATAGAGAAGGACAACCAAAGCTAAAATCTCAGCAAACTAGAAGGAAAGTCCTAGAATCTTATACTAAAAAATGTGCAATAAAACTAAATTATCAACTCTAGAACTATAATAGAACCCTAGTAGGCCAACCTACCTTTACTTTTGTAGCCTGCTTAACAACTGATATAAGCTCGCCAACAAAAGAGAAAAATTACCAACCTCACCTCACTAAAACAGAGAAAACTATCCAATCGAGCAAGCCACCTAGGCTAATAAATACGAACCACAATAAAGAGAATTATAACTAGATAATGCTAGTCTAATAATCTATCAAGTAAGAATTGATCAACGTCAAAACAATGACAATAATAACTACAACAATATGGATACCAGTATAAGGAGCAGGTGATACCAAAAATGAAAACAACAATAAGTACCACTCTAGGTCCATAAGAAATCAAATATGCCAAAGTTAATAGACTTTAACCCAAATGCTATACCCCTAGGAATATATGATACCGAACCACCCCATCCACCACTAAAACTTATTATCTATAGGGGTAGCCATACAATAATGAACTTTACAACCAAGGCCCACAACAACTTTGTAAAAATACCTATGTACATAATCATAGATAGGTATGAATACCCCAATTTAAATCAAATAGAAGTTTAAGATTGGAATAAAGATACGTCTATAATGGTAAAAAATTAAAGTCATAGTCTTGATGTACCCAAAGGAGTGAAAATCTGAGCGTGTCTAAACTCAAACTGAGCGCTTGAATTACCATTAGAGGCCCAAAGTGCACTATCTCCAACTGAAGCTACCACAACAATTAAGACTATTTATATCATGGCTATAAATATCTATAGGGGTTGTATGGTGTCTATCTTTCATAGGGAGACATTAGTGGATTTAATAGAGCTTGACATGGTAGATTTTGATGTGATCTTGGGGATGGATTGGTTTCATTCATGTTATGCTTCTCTAGATTGTAGGAACTGAAAGTTCATTTTACATTTTCCTAAAGAATCGGTAATTGAATTGAAGGGAAGTTCCTTTAATGCCCAACGGGGAGTTTATCTCTTATCTTAGAGCTCAGAAGTTGATTTCCAAATGGTGTCTATATCATATAGTCTGGGTTAAGATTTTAACTCTTAGAGTCCTTCTTTGCAATCTTTCTCTGTGATTAATGAATTTTCTAAAGTCTTTCCCAAGGATCTTTCTAAAATTCCTCCTTACAGGGAAATGGATTTTAGGGTTGATCTTCTGTTGGATACTCATTCTATTTTTATTCCTCCTCATAGAATGGCTTTGACTGAATTAAAAGAGCTTAAGTAGCAATTAAAGAATCTTCTCGAGAAGGGTTTTATTTGTCCTAGTGTTTCTCTGTAGGGTACTTCGGTGATTTTTATGTGAAAAAAAGATGGGTCTCTTCAGATGTGTGTAGATTACCGTCAATTGAATAAGGTTATCTATGAAGAATAAGTACCATCTTCGTAGAATCGATAACCTTTTTGATCAGCTTCAAGGTTCTAGGCATTTCTCTAAGATTAATATTTATTTGAGCTATCATCGATTAAAATTCAGGAGATTGATATTCCCAAGACTGCATTTCAAATTTGGTATGGTCACTATGAGTTCTTGGTCATGCCATTTGGGTTAACTAATGCTCTAACTACTTTATGGATCTTATGAATTGAATTTTTAGATAGTTTTTATACCTATTCATAATTGTCTTTATTGATGAGATCTTAGTGTACTCTATGAGTATGGAGGATCATTCTAATTACCTTTGAATTATGTTATAGACTCTTAAGGACCAAAAGTTGTATGCAAAATTTTCTAAATGACCTTTTTAGACATATTATTTCTAGTGAGGGGATCAAGGTGGATCCATAGAAGGTTAAGACGGTTATGAAATGGCATAGACCTATGACTCCAACTGAAATTAGGAGGTTCTTAGGCTTGGCTAGGTATTATACAAGATTAATGGAAAATTTCTCTTCTATTGTTGCTCTGTGATGAAGTTAACTTAGAAAAAGGTTAAGTTCTTATGGTCTGATTTTTGCAAAGGTATTTTTGAGATGTTTAAGGATAAGTTGACTTCTGCGCAAGTTTTGACTCTGCTTGAGAGTATTGATGGTTTTGTTGTGTATTGTGATACGTACCGTATAGGAATGGATTATGTTTCGATGCAGCATGACAAGGTTGTGGCCTATGCTTCTAGATAGCTTAGGGTTCAAAAGAGGAACTACTCGACTCACGATCTAGAGTTAGTGGTTATGGTTTTTGCTTTGAATATTTGCTGCCATTATCTATATAGAGTGCATGTGGCTATTTCTTTCGACCATAATAGCTTGTAGTATGTGTTCACATTAAATAAAGTGAATTTCAGGCAAAGACGGTGGCTCGGGCTACTTAAGGATTATGTCATGAGCCTTCACTACCATCCAGATAAAGCTAATATTGTCGTTGATGCTCTTAGCAGGTTATCTATAGGGAACTTATCCTATGTTGATAAGGAGAAAATAGGATTAGTAAAGGATAGCTCAGATTGGCTAACTTGCAAATTCATCTCTTAGACTCTAAGGATGGGGTAGTTATTGTTCAAGAAGTGGTGAATCATCTTTTGGTGCTGAGGTGAAGAAGAAACAAGCTTTGGATATTATACTTATGTAGATTAATGATGATATGGGTCAACAAAAGGTTATGGCATTCGAGACAAGGAAAAATGGCATATTGAGATATCAAGGTAGGTTGGGTGTTCCCGAGAGATGGGTACTGTAATACCCTAGGTTTTGGACTTTAAAGTATTTGAATTTTTTACAATACTACCCAGACAATGACTCAGGTGAAAAATAGTTATCACTTATCACGAGTCTTAAGTTGGGACTTATAGTCTCTCCAACAGGTTGTCCAAGTTAGTTCCCTAGAAAATGAGTCTATGGTAGGAGTCAGGGTGATGGATAACGAGTCGTGAGGTAACGATTCGTGTGAGGTCCCAGTCTTTTGAGGCTCAGGTCACAAGTTCAGGGAACAACTTGTGGCCAGACCTCACAAGTCTTTACCCGACCCATAATAATTGGGAGCCATTTTTCTACTCATTTTAAAATAAGGGTAACTTGGTGTTTTCCTTTCTTTACACTATTTCCATGACTTAAAAACACTTTAAAGTTCCCTTAATCATCTTTTATCAAATCAGAAACACAACTCTTACCTTTAAAATTCTTAAGAAAAAGAAATCCAGGGTTTTTAAGGAGTTAATTATCCAAGCTCCGAATCTCTGAATTTTTTCTAGATTCTTGTGTGTTTTAGGCATGTCTCTCCTCCCTAACCTGATTTTACATAAAAGCTTGCATTTAATAGTTGTTCATTTGAAGTTAATTATTGGGTTTTGAAATTAGGTTGAAGGATTTGAATAGTTATTACTTGGATTATTTTCCCATGGATTTGAACTTGTCATTCATGCTTTATGTTATGGTTTATGAACCAAATTAGTGCATGGGTATGAGAATTGGATTGGGGAACATGGGTTTACCTAAATTTATGGATTTTAGTTTGGAATTGACATGAACCTCAACCCACTTTATGAAATTGGTTTTGAAACATGGATATATGCACAATTTGACTTACTCTTGGAACCTTGCATTGCATAAAAGTTTATGGAATATAAAAATGGTTTTGAAAGGTCTTGGTGGCCATAGTTTTGTTTAAATTAGAACTTCGGCGTCAAATTTGTTAATTGGTTTTCAATGACACCATTGGAATTAGCTTGCAACATGATTGGCATGACGATACCATGATGGTAAATGCCATATATCTCCTGGGTTAACTAATTAGTTTAAGTGCATAATGATTTTAATTTAGGCTTAATGGGGGTTGTGTAGCTCACCGTGAAGGTGGATGTCTCGGGGGGACCGATACTAAAAATCATGTTTGCCGGCGTGGGGGTCAATATGACCATGTGCATGGTTCACACACACAATAAATATATTATTGGAATGGTTGGAACCTCAATGGCTTAGGCCTTTCCTCGGATCGTGCAGCTACATGTACTTGGCTCTTTCAGCAGGGGGAGCTAAACCCATATAGCCTGTGAGTGTCCTTCGGACGAATAGAGCTACACAGTCCAGGTTAATATTTTTAAAAATCTCATTTTCATAACCCTATAGCATATCCCAATATCTTGTATGTATACATGAATGTGTGCATGTGGTTTTGACTAACTTTACATGAATGTGTGCATGTGGTTTTGACTAACTTTTGACATGTCATTATTTTATCACTTTACCTGAGTTACATGCCAGTGCTTATCCCACTGACCGTCCGAGGAAGCTTCATCGTTTCATCATGTAGGTTAGAAGACACTTTTGTTACCCCTGTGTAGCGTAGGTGATGCGGTTATCGGTTGAATTGTTGTGAAGTGGTGAGCCTCCATTATCCGAAAAGTTTTACCATTTCATTTGGTTTCTTTTCATATTTTGGGAATTGAAGAGTTTCATTGTTATAGTCGGGGGCATGTCCCGACCTTATTTGGTATCCTGATTTAGAAGCTTTTGTGGACAAAGTGTGGGTTGGTTATTTGTTTTGGATTCGTAGAACCTTCCTATTGGTTTATATATCACTCTTATTATTTGTTTTGCTTCCGCTATCATTTTATTATGCTCAGGTGGTCAGGCTAGGGGGTGGTCTACGGCCCACGGTGGCCTTGAGATACCTGTCATGAATAGGACCTGGTTTGAATCGTGACATCTAAACATTTTTCATTTTTGTGGGAATGATCATGTGACTGATTTACTTGTTTTTACGTAATAGTCTGGGCATTCATATCTTAGATGACCAGAGCATTTTTGTGTATTTCCTCTATCCTCTAATGGCTTGGAAATTTTAGGACCTTACGAAGAGTCGAAGGGAATGCCCGTATTTGGTGTATCTATTGCCTTCCCAATATGATGTTGTCTGACATATCCTCGCCCATAACACCAAATCGGGTATCTTGGGTGACCTTTTACTGAGATTTGTCAATATCTTCCCCTTGGTAAGTTTTCTTTCCATGTTTCAGCAAGCAATAACTTGGTGACAAGAATCATCCTGTCTGTCACCCTTATTTCTTTGAGGACCCTGAGATAGATGATATTGGTGGATCTAACTGTATCAATTAGCACACACTTAACTTCAGAATTTAAATTTTTGAGAAAAATTACAAGTGCATTATCTATTGCACCTCGATAAAAGAAATAGGGGATCTTGGAAAAATAATCTTCATCACGATGGCCAACACATCAGGAAAGTGATGCACCACACCTTAGCCCCAGTCCCATGTTGATAAATATGACCAAATCAGATTTTTTTAATCTTTTACCTTATTCTTTAATTTTTAAATCCGTAGGGAAGCTCTCCCCTTTTCTAACTTGCTCCCCACGCCAAGGTAAGTCCTCCTACGTAGCTTCTCCTCTTTTATAACTTGCTCCCAAGCCAAGGTAAGTCCTCCTACGTAAATCTAAGTACTTTCTAGTGAATTTAATGTTCTATGCATATTATAAACACTATTTTAACGTATGATCTTAGAATCATCAAAGATATTCTTCTCTAAACAGTCAGTCATTGAGTTTTGAGTTCATCATCAAAGTTTGGATTTTTATCTAAGGCTTAGGAGTAAATTAAGGTATGTAAGGTTATTTTAGATGCAGTGCCCATATTCTTCCCCATGCTATACTGCTATGAATAAATATGCGCTCATTAAACCTTATTCTATAAGCTTTATAATTTTTCCACGAAGAAGCATGAATAATGTGATATATGATTTTTCTTCAAAATGGAACCTTTATAATTTTCCATGATATGAAAATGAACTATGGTTATGAGACTATGATTAGAGGCTAATCTTCTCCACATAATAAAATGGGAGTAGTATTGATAACTGATAAGGCATAAGTTTACGTAATAATGTCTAAAACTAAAATTTTCAACATAGAATTGATCATTGTATTATTTCGGGTAAATCGTCTGTAATTCCCAAATTTAATTATTATTGATCATTTATTAGAAAAATATGTTATGTGTAATGAATGTTGAAAGATGTAAATATTTACGTCAAACTACTGATTTTTGAATCACACGTTTCCTTCCAATTTTATGATTATGATTCTTTAGTTTCCTTTTATTTCAGTTGTGTTTCATATTTCATCCAGCCATATTGCATGCAATACAGTGCCCTATGTACTTGGGTCTCTTTTACCACAAACATTATTTTAGAATAACATAGATTCAAGTAATTTGAATGACTGAGAAGCACCTTAGGTTCTACACATCCAGCAATTAGCAAGCTCCGCTTTTTCTTAGGGTTTCTTATATTTAATCTTTTTAGTACTTATAGGCATGTTAGAGGTAGTGGTCCAGCAAAATAATTTATTCATGTCATGTAAGAGGATTCATAGATTAGGTGTATCTAGAATATTAATGATGTAAATAATGGCAAATCCTTGTATTCTTTTAGATATTATGATTTTCTTAAATTGGAACTTAATGAAAGCTTATGAATGAAATTAAATTACTTTCCTTTTTAGCTTATGATGTGAATTTTAATTCATTATATTTTACTTATGTCTCATGATAGGGTTATGATAGTTGGTTCACTCGGGCAAGTTAACAAATCGAATTTGCACCCAAAGGTGTGACCTAGTGGTTCAATGAAGTTGGGATAAGCACCATGAGGTCTCGGGTTCAATTCTCAACAGAGACAAACACTAGGTGTTTTCGTTCCATCTGTTTGAGCCTTGATGGATAGAGTTACCTGGTATTTGATGCTGGTGGGAGGTGGCAGGTATCCCATGGATTTAGTTGGGGTGCGCACTATGTCCCTCGTGATTTTGATAAATTTCACCAAGTCAATGCTAAAATTGTATTCAATAAATTGTGGACCTGAATACCTAGAATCGGCTTAGAGGGACCTGCCACATCGTTTAATCCTTGTCTCTTACTTTTTTTCGTAACTTGGTATGGAGCTTCAACATGGTGTCCGAATGGGCGGATATGGCTCGATCAAGCTCCTCAAATTCTTATACCCAAATCCTTCACCTTCATTACTCATTTTAGCTATGTATTGGTAATTTACTTCATCCTATATTTTTTTCTAGGAACTGCGAAATTTCTTTCAACTTTTGTGAATTGTTCTAGCTATTTGGGTTTAAGACAGTGGTAAATGATCCCAAACAGTCCTCTAATATGGTGCGCAATATTATTCTTTCGTGAAAAATCTTTTCATGAAGCTTCAAAGATATTTCCCTTCTCTCTATTTAATTTTAAAGACGTATTTTGTAGGTATCTCGACCTTTTAAGCACCTGTATGAGACTTTACTATAACTCATCAGAAAGTACAATAAATGAGTCACTGAAGTTTAGGGATAATAAAATATACCAAGATAAGCCTTAATTTATGAGCATCTATCTGTACTTCTTGATTATCGCAAATTCAATCTTATTTGAAATAGATTGTTTTTGTTAATGATTTATAGCACATCCAAACTCTTTATTATTTATGTTAGGGACACACTATGTTTTAAAGGCAATTGGGAATATTTTTATTAGTGTCTGCCACCGTAGGGATCGATTGAGCCCTCCGTAATTGGTCCATTTGGGAGTTGATATCATGAGTGAAACTGAGAAGCTTCACTTGATATAGGTCCTCTAGTTATGGTGCTACTCTAGGTTAGTTAACTAATGTCCCTGAGTTCCCTAAGTGTCTTGTTGCATCCATATTCGCTAAATGTTCAATAGAGTCCATGTCACTCCATGTCGATTAGTGTGTTGGCTCTTGTATGAATATAATTGTAACACCCTGTATTTCAAACTAGAAATCGAATCGTCGTTGTAACATCCCGCAAGAATCCTCTACGTGTTAGCTCCTAGTAGTATGCTCATAGAATTGAAAAGAGTACAATTTTTTCCAAGTGTAAAAAGGAACTTGGAATCATTTTGAGTTTCCATCTTCGGGGATTTTATTTTCGACCTTCGCGACCTCCGTTTCTTGATTATTTTTTTGCTATATGATGGGGCGAGTCAATAGTACGAGTCAATAGTACGTCTTGGGCACATTCCAGGTGCATTTCAGTGGCATAACTCACTGGTTTGAAATGCTCCCGCATTTTACGTCTTGGGCGCATTTTAGGCCCCAATTTCAGGGTCAACTTCAAACGATCATAACTTCCTGTATATAATTAGCTGGGAGAGCTTCTATATATCAAATGAAATTACTTTGAGTCTTCTTTCCAATGCCACTGATTTCATCCAAATCCAACCTCTGAGTAAAAAGTTATGGCCAATTACTTCAGCCTGTCAACTGGCAGAAATTTCTGGACATTTTTTATATCTTTAGGGGTAAAATGGACATTTTCCATCCCTATTATGCACTAATGCGAGATTTAAGCCTCTATTAACCAAAAGATAGTCATTTTCTTCCAATTGCTCAAGAACCAAACCCCTTAGTCCCAAAACAAAAATTGAGATTCTTTAAAATTCAACCGTACAAATTCGAAAATAATTCAAGATTCAGGATACCCATTGCGAGGGCTAGAAGAAGCACCCATAAATCGTACGTATAGCACCCCAAAACCTAGAGTTCATTCAAAAGTTCCTAATTTATGGTACGCGGGATTTTTCTAAAATCTCATGGGCATAGAAATCATGTTTTTAAGAAAAGAGTTTCAGATTTATGAATATATTCATGTTTTAGAAGCATTGGTAATATTGTTTTGGTCTTTAGGCCTTCCCCCAAATTGATTTGAAATTCAATATATATGTATGCATGTGTTTAAGAATGAGTATACAATTGAGAGCATTAATCCTAAAGAATCCCTCTCTTGTTATGATTTTTTTTTCCCATCTTTTATATGATATGAATTGTGTTTGAAAAGTCTTGATTATTGCTACGACTTGAATATAATTTTAAATCCAAAAGAGAGGGTTGTGCATGTTGATAAACGTTGAATACACTTTTAATGAAAGAATTGCATGTTTGCCAAAAATACATGACCACCATATGGTTATTGAAAGAATGAGAACCTTAGCATGGTTTTGACTTGTGCTTTTGGAACATGAAATTTCCTATACTATTTGCATGATTGGGTGGTCTGAATTATATTTTAATAAAAGATTCATGCATGGTACAATATGGATCAGAAATGGGACTTGCAAGTCTTGGTGTGACGACACCAACTCAGTTAAAGCCATAGTAATTTTGAACAGAATAGAACACATGTTTGAAATCAGATTTTCAGATTATGAATTCAGAAAGATGCATGTTTAGAAAAGATTAAAAAAATGGGCTTAAAGAGAGTAAAATGGTTGAACGAAGAAAGTCCAAGTTGAAAGATTCTATGCTAGAAACCGTGATTCATCGACACGAGATTATGGTACCATGCTTTGTGATCTTGTGTACTTTGATTCATGTCTTCTCAAATTGGGACTATGGTTAGGAGCCCTGCTTTAGGATCTTGTGCACTCCCATGATATGTTGATTTGATTGGGGATTTCGGCACCCTGCTGTGTGATCTTGCGTGCCCCTCTTATAGATACTCCAATTCTTATGGTAAACTTGGATTGGGTGCTTGGCCGCCAAATCAAGGGCGGATTCCATATAGCCCGTGGAATTACAGATTGTAGGGTGTACCATCTAGCTCAGGAATAAGACAAAGAGTGAGTCATAGTTTTAAAGAAATGTTTCAAAGTCTTTAAAATGTACCCATATGTTTTCATATATTATATGTAAAATATTTTATGAGTTTCTCTCACTTATGTTATATATAAATACATTATTTTGGATTGCTCTACGTACCAGTACAACTTTATTGACCCTCCCCCCTCCAGGTTCTGAGGTACAATCTAGGGGTCCTGATAAGCAGTAGATTTCTTTAGGCAAGAGTGAAGATTACTAGTTGGTGAGACTTTTATATTTCAAAAGGCCTATTTAGTTTCAGAAATTTATCATTTATTATGATTTTAGTCTACTGGGGGCCTTGTCTCATATTCAGACAAGTTTTAATGTTTTATGTAGTAGAGATTTCGCTGACGGATAGAGATGTTGTTTTATGTTGAAAATCCTATACATGTATTGTTAAACAGATTTCAAATTTATGACCATGTTTCCGTTTAGCTATGTATTTCCATATTTTTTTACAGTATGAATATTATGCATGATTACCAGATATAGAAGGGCATCAAGGCCTTTTTAGTTTGGGATGCTCGTCACAGCCAGGGCCCCAATTTGGGTCGTGAAAAACTTGGTATCAGAGCACGGTTCATGGTCCCAGTGTGTCTGTGAAATTACGTCAGGTAGATTCTTGTTTATGGGTGTGTAGCGTGCCACACTTATAAGCAAGAGACTACAAAGAGTTTAGGATTGTTTCTCTTTCTTCATATTCTAGTTCGTGCTATAGATTCATAATGTTCCTCTTTCATACTCTAATTTTTGTAATGGTGTCACCCTTACGATAGTAAAGTTATCCCAATTCTTTCCTTACCTTGATATTTTTAGATATGTCTCATTGTTGAGGTGATTCAGGTACAGAAGTCTAGAATCTAAATGGTATAGTCCTTTCTGATTGATGTCATATAAAATTTTAAAATTTTGCAAGGACTTGAGAAGAGTCTGTTAGTGCTTCAGAGTAGATTGACTCTAGTGCGAACTTTGGTTTTGATGAAATTATGCTTTTCAGCCTGCGGTATTAAGTGTATTCGGTCCTTCTCAAAATTTATGTTCCAAAGTTCTTGCTTAAGAGGGAATAATGTGTAGTAGAATGTTGGAACAGTATTTTCACCCGAGTAGTAGTATAAGATAAAATGTCGGTATCCTGACCTATTGTTAGTAAGATTGGACCAAGAAGTAGGTGATATGAAGTTACAAGGTTAAAAGTCAGAGTGAGGGTGACTTTTGTGTAAATAAATATTTTTAGTTGAATAACCATTGATTGAAAATGATTTACCACTTTATAGCGATAGACTAATGTGGTAACTAGTAGCAGGTGTGGATTGTATGGTAGTATGTGGGAAAAGTGTTTGACTTAGAATTTTATTTATACCGAGTAAGATGTGCATTCTTAGGTCATTGAATATTGTATGTCAATTTTCTATCTCTCTTAATTTTAATATCAATTGTGTTGTAGAAACTAAATGTCTAGTGAAGACGTGTGGGGCTCTTTTGATTCTCTAGCATAGTTTTTTTATTCATTTCATTTTCTTGTTCAAAACAAAAAATCAAAGTCTAGGGAAGCCGTGTGAGACCTATTTTGATTCACTAGCAACTTGTTATTCATCTGGTTGTTCTTATGTTGGTTGGAACTGGTGGTTCAGAGGCGTAATGGCAAGAAAAGTGGTAAGAATGATTTATGGAATATATGTATAGACCAATCTTTTTGCATGAGACTGAGTTGGTAATGAAGTGATATGTTATTGTGTGTTAGTTTAGTATAAGGTAAAGAAGGAGTTATTAATCAAGGTGAATTGTCGTTTGCTTGAAGTCCGAAAATGGCTAGATTAGCCAGAAAGTTATGATTGTAGACTCATGGTTGTTTGTGAAATTTGAAGGTAGTCTAAATTTACACTTGGGTAGATAAGTGTGATGCTAGAAATCCATATGAGTAGATAAGATTGTATAGGGTTATAATATAAGATTAAGGTTGATCAGTCTATTATATGACTTTAACCCCCCTTGACCTTCTTTTCGATGGTAGTTGTAAACTAGTACAACTTGTGGGAAGGTATTTAGTTGATTTTTGGGGTATTTGGATGGAATATCCTAATTTAATTGACCAGTATATTATGTTGCATTCTTCATTAGTGATAGATGATTGATGCTAGACTATAAGATTGAATCTAATGTAGAATATGGATGTAAGAATAGTGGCTTAAGATTAATGATGTATGTTTTGTGAAAATTGTGTGTAAGGTTGGGTTGTAAAACATGTTTAGCACTAGACATTAAGTTGGAATAGTTGATATCCATGAAGGCGGATGTGATAATTTCTTAGTTAATGATACTAGTTATATGGAAGTGATCTAATAGTCTTAAACGGTGTATGCAAGCTCTTAAGTTTATTTGATTCACAATAAAGTATGATGTTGTATGTATGATGTAGAAGTATGCCCAAGGTGATACGGAGTTGAGGCATTTTCTAAGACTATTACATGTTGCTTGTGGCTAGTAGACATAATAGTACCATTGAGTTACTAGGTGGAGAAAGACTAGTAATATGATTCATCAAAGGCTTGGTGATATCCATGTTAAGTGTTAGAATCTAAGTCTGAATTTTTGAATGTTGAACCGACAGAAATAAGGGTTGAAGTGGTATAGGATATGCACTCCAACTATGGGGATATTCATGATGATTCGAAGTTAGTAAGTGTTCAAGTATTATGTGATTGACTATTTGGGCTATAGAATGATAGAGAGTGTCTTAGAAGGTAGGATTAGTAGTGGGATTTCCACTTCCAGGGGTAGCCATTCGGGTTAGGTTCTATTTATTGTGTGTATTGTCGTATTCCAAACCCTAGAGTGGAGTGAGTATAGTTCAGTTTAAAGTCTAGTAAGGGATTTCTCAAACTTAAGATGATGGCTTAAATCTAAGGGGGATATCATAAAACAAGTGACCAAGATAGGCTCTCAGATTCTAGTAGTGATGTCAGTATGATATAGGACATCAGGAAGTGAGGGTGAGGCTCAACCCATTCTTATCTCAGTATTTTTCAGTCATCACAATACTTACTCATGGCTTACGTTTCAAGTTCCATGATCATAGTTCACATCCATGCATATGGTAGAGAATCATGTATTCTTCCAGTCCCTTAATAAGGGGTCCCAATTCATTTAATAATCGGAATCACATTCCAAAAGTTGTGAAATTCAAAAAAAAAATTTGAGGTCATGCAGCTCATGACTCATGTACTCACGCTTTATAGTGTGCTCAGTTCCTATAACTCATTTTATACACCTAATGATTGGAAAAATTCAGCTTATAGCCATGTATGCCCTCAACTTAGATTTACTTTGATAAATCCCTTATGTTGATTTGCTATTCCTCAAGTCTCAGTTAAGTGTCAAGTCTAATATAATATCCTTCCATACTTCAAGGTTTTATGTTATTGGGGAGCGCATTGGAGTTATATCGATAGTGGTTTAGAGAATATATGAAGTGTGTATTTATGGGTGTTTGCCTTGAAGTTCATATGTTGTTATAAAGATAGGCTTGAATGACATGTTGGGATTTTAGTGAAGGAACACAATATACGCTAGTGAGTCCATAGTAAGAGTTCAGAGTTAGTCATTGAAGTGGGAAAACATGATATGCTTAGGGTGTGAACTTTAAAATGATATGGAAGGTTGAATCATATGGTTTAGACTAGTAGCGTGGTGCAGCATGTTGTATTTTTTTGACTTGGAGTTCGGCTTGATCACAGTGAAAGGATTTTAGCTACCTTAGACATTAGTAGAAAGATTTATCAATGCCCATATGAGAATTTTAAGCTTAATTGAATGAGTATGGTATTTTAGGGGAATAGTATAGTCAAGGGAGTATTCGAGGAGTGTGCTAAGCTTGAAAGTAAGAAGTGGCATTGCCTAAGGCCTAGTAATTCTATCCTAGTTTATGAGTTATATGCCTATATTCCATGCTATGGATTAGTGTTATTTTTGTGATTCCTTAGTTGGATATCTTGTGTAACTCATGCCCAAGATTTTTTTTTTGCTCCCTAATGCTACTAGAATTTCTTTAGAAAGAGTGTTGAATAAGATACTCTAGTTAAGTATGAGGGTCCAGGATAATTCAGTTTGTATAGCCAGTAATTTTAGTTTGACAGTCAAATAGACAAGTTATTGTGGTTTTCCATATTTTCACCCAGTCCTACCATCCAAAGTCTTATGCGTATGACAATCCCAACAGATAATCTATTTCATCCATGTAAGTTGTGAATTGAGTTCAGTCAAAGCATCATGTTTCAGATTCAGCTACTTAGTCATGACTTAGTTCATAAGAGTTCAGAGCATAATTTCAAATGCTTCCAAGTATTTTAGCTCAGGCAGTACAGTACCCTGGTACGATCTAAGTCATGTTGCCGCATGATTCATACTTTCATAAATTATCAATTCTCAATTCAATAAGAATGATTGGATCATGAACACTCCAAGTAAATCATAAACTCTCAGCATGAATCAGCTCCTTGAATCAAGTAAAGTTAAGTCAACCCAGAATTCAGTTTCATGATAAAAGTTTAAATGTTTTAGATCAGTTATGTCCTTTCTTAGAAGGCACATCATGTCCGCGTTATCACATACCTTTAATCTTCAACAAGTTCCTACCCATCATTACGGGACGAATGATCCCAAGGGAGAGATAATGTAGCACCCCACATTTTCAAACTAGACATCGAATTATCATTGTAACACCCCGCAGGAATCCTCTACGTGTTAGCTCCTAGTAGGATGCTCATAGAATTGAAAAGAGTAGAAATTTTTCTAATTGTAAAAAGGGACTTAGAATCATTTTGAGTTTCCAAACTTCGGGGATTTTATTTTTGACCTTCGTGACCTCTGTTTCTTGGTTATTTTGTTGATATATGTAGGGCAAGTCAATAGTACGTCTTGGACGCATTCCGGGCATATCTTGGGAGTATTTCACTGCCATAACTCATTGGTTTGAAATGTTCCCACATTCCGGGCGCATTTCAGGCCCCAAATTCAGGGTCAACTTCAAACAATCATAATTTCCTATACATAATGAACTGGGAGAGCTTCTATATATTAGATGAAATCACTTTTTGTCTTCTTTCCAATGCCACTGATTTTATCCAAATCCAACAGCTATGTAAAAAGTTATGGGCAATTTACTTCAGCCTATCAACTGGCAGAAATTTTTGGACATTTTTGATTTCTTTAGGGGTAAAATGGACATTTCCTATCCCCTATTATGCACCAACATGAGATTTAAGCCTCTACTAACCAAAAGATAGTCATTTTCTTCCAATTGCTCAAGAACCAAACCCCTTAGTACAAAAATAAAAATCGAGATTCCTCAAAATTCAACGATAGAAATTTGAAAATAATTCAAGATTCGGGATACCCATTGTGAGGGCTAGTAGAAGCACCCATCAATCGTACATATAGCACCCCAAAACATAGATTTCATTCAAAAGATCCTAATTTCCGGTACGTGGGGTTTTCCTAAAATATCATGGGCATAGAAATCATGTTTTTAGAAGAATTGATGATATTGTTTTGGTCTTTAGGCCTTCACCCAAATTGATTTGAAATTCCATATATATGTATGCATGTGTTTAAGGATGAATATATAATTGAGAGCATGAATCCTAAAGAATCCCTCTCTTGTTATGATTTTTTTCTATCTTTTACATGATATGAATTATGTTTGAAATGTCTTGATTATTGCTATGACTTGAATATAATTTTGAATATAAAATAAAAGGTTGTGCATATTGATAAACGTTGAATACACTTTTCATGAAAGAATTGCATGTTTGCCAAAAATACATGACCACCATATGGTTATTGAAAGAATGAGAATCTTAGTATGGTTTTGACTTGTGCTTTCGGAACATAAAATTTTGCTATACTATTTTCATGCTTGGGTCGTCTGGATTATGTTTTAATAAAAGAATCATGCATGGTACAATATGGCTCAGAAATAGGACTTGCAAGTCTTGGTGTGAAGACACCAACTCAGTTAAAGCCATAGTAATTCAGAACAGAATAGAACACATATTTGAAATTAGATTTTTAGATTATGAATTTAGAGAGATGCATGTTTAGAAAAGGTTAAAAAAATAGGCTTAAAGAGAGTTAGATGGTTACCCAAAGAAAGTACGAGTTGAAATTCACTATGCTAGAAATCGTGATTTAGCGACACGAGATTATGGTACCATGCTTTGTGATCTTGTGAACCTTGATTCATGTTATCCCAAATTGGGACTATGGTTAGGAACCCTGCTTTGTGATCTTGTGCACTACCATGACATGTTGATTTGATTGGGGATTTTGGTACCCTGTTTTGTGATATTGTGTGCCTCCTTATAGATACTCCAATTCTTGCGGTAAACTTAGATGGGGGGCATGACGGCCGAGTCAAGGGCAAATTCCATATAGCCTATGGAATTATAAATTGTCGGGTGTATCATCTAGCTCAAAAGTATGAGAAAGAGTGAGTTTCTCTTTAGGAATGTTTCTCTTTCTTCATGTTCTAGTTTATTCTAAAGATTCAGAATGTTCCTCTTTCATACTCTAATTTTTGTTATGGTGTCACCCATATGGAAGTAAAGTTATCCTAATTGTTTCCTTACCTTGATGTTTTCAGATGTGTCTCATTGTTAAGGTGATTCAGGTGCTGAATTCTAGAATCTAAATGGTATGGTCCTTTCTGATTGATGTTATATAAGATTTTAAAATTTAACAAGGACTTGAGAAGAGTCTGTTAGTGCTTCAGAGTGGATTGACTCTAGTGTGAACTTTGGTTCTGATGAAATCGTGTTTTTCAGCCTATGGAATTAAGTGTATTCGGTCCTTCTCAAAATTTATGTTCTAAAGGTCTTGCTTAAGAGAGAATGATGTGTAGCAGAATATTGGAATTGTATTTTCACCCGAGTAGTAGTATAAGTTAAAATATCGGTGTCCTGACCTATTGTTGGTGAGATTGGATCAAGAAGTGGGTGATATGAAGTTACAAGGTTAAAAGTCAGAGTGAGGGTGACTTTTGTGTAAATAAATATTTTTTGTTGAATAACCGTTGATTGAAAATGATTTACCACTTTATAGTGATAGCCTAATGTTGTAACTAGTAATAGGTGTGATTGTATGGTAGTATGTGGGAAAAGTGTTTGACTTAGAATTTTATTTATACCTAGTAAGATGTGCATTCTTGGGTCATTGAATATTGTGTATCAATTTTCTATCTCTTTTAATTTTGTTATCATTGTGTTATTGAAACTAAAAGTCTAGTAAAGCCATGTGGGGATCTTGCGATTCACTAGCATAGTTGTTTCCTTATTCATCTCATTTTTTGTTTAAAACATAAAATCAAATTCTAGTGAAGTCGTGTGAGGCCTGTTTCGATTCCCTAGCAATTGGCTATTCATCTAGTTTTTCTTATATTTGTTGGAACTGGGGTTCAGAGGCGTAATAGAAAGAAAAGTGGTAAGAATGATTTATGGAATATATGTATAGCCGAATCTTTTTGCATGAGATTGAGTTGGTAATGAAGTGATATGTTCTAGTGTGTTAGTTTAGTAGAAGGTAGAGAAGGAGTTATTTGTCAAAGTGATTTGTCATTTGCTTGAAGTATGAAAATGGCTAGTAGTCTTATAGTTGTTTATGGAATTTGAAGGTAGTCTAAATGTGTGCTTGGGTAAATAAGTGTAATGTGAGAGAGCCATATGAGTAGATAAGATTCTATGGGGTAATAATATATGATTAAGGTTGACCAGTCTATGATGTGACTGTAACCCCTCTTGACCTTCTTTTCGATGATAGTTGTATACTAGTACTACTTGTGAAAAGGTATGTAGTAGATTTTTAGGGTATTTGGATGGAATGTCCCAATTTTATTGACCAGTATATTATGTTGCATTCTTATTAGTGGTAGATGATTGATGCTAGACTATAGGCTTGAATCTAATGTAGAATGTGGATGTAAGAATAGTGGCTTAAGATTAATGATGTATGTTTTGTGAAAATTATATGTAAGGTTGGGTTGTAAAGCATGTTTAGCACTAAACATTAAGTTGGAACAATTGATGTCTATGAAGGCAGATGTGATAATTTCTTGGTTAATGATACTAGTTATATGGAATTAATCTAAGATTCTTGAATGGTGTATGCAAGTGCTTAAGTTTATTTGAATCACAATGAAGTATGATGTTGTATGTATGATGTAGAAGTATGCCCTAGTTGATATGGAGTTGCGGAATTTTCTAAGAGTATTACATGTTTCTTGTGGCTAGTAGACATAATAGTACCATTGAGTTGCTACGTGGAGAAAGACTAGTAGTATGATTCATCAAAGGCTTGGTGATATCCATCTTAAGTTTTAGAATCTAAGTTTGAATTTTTGAATGTTGAATCGATGGAAATAAGAGTTGAAGCACTATAGGATATGCACTCCAACTATGGGGATATTCACGAGGATTCGAAGCTAGTAAGTGTTCAAGTATTATGTGATTGACTATTGGGTCTATAGAATGATAGAGAGTGTCTCAGAAGGTAGGATTAGCAGTGGGTTTTCACTTCCAGGTGTAGCCATTCGAGTTAAGTTCAATTTATTGTGTGTATTGTCGTATTCCAAACCCCAGAGTGCAGTGAGTGTAGTTCAATTTAAAGTTTAGTAAGGGATCTCTAAAACTTAAGATGATGGCTTAAAGCTAAGGGGGAGATCATAAAACAAGTGACCAAGACAGGCTCTCAGATTCTAGTAGTGATGTCAGTATGATATAGGACATCAAGAAGTGAAGGTGAGGCTCAACCCATCTTATCTCAGTATTTTTTAGTTATCCCAATTCTTCCTCATGGCTTACGTTTCAAGTTCTATGATCATACTTCACGTCCATGCATATGATAGAGAATCATGTACTTTTCCAATCCCTTAATAAGGAGTCCCAATTCATTTAATAATCGGAATCACATTCCATAAGTTGTGAAATTTAAAAAAGAAAATTGATATCATGCAACTCATAACTCATGTACTCATGCTTTACAGTGTGCTCAGTTCCTATAACTCATGCTATACACCTAATGATTGGAAAAATTCAGCTTATAGCCATGTATGTCCTCAATTCAGATTTACTTTGATAAATACCTGATGTTGATTTGCTATTCCTCGAGTCTCAGTTAAGTGTCAAGTCTCATATAATATCCTTCCATACTTCAAGGTTTTATGTTATTTGGGAGCGCATTGGAGTTATATTGAAAGTGGTTTAGAGAATATATGAACTGTGTATTCATGGGTGTTTGCCTTGAAATTCATATGTGGTTATAAAGATAAACTTGAATGACAACTTAGGATTTTAGTGAAGAAACACAATACGCGCTAGTGAGTTCAGAGTTAGTCATTGAATTGGGAAACCATGATATGCTTAGGGCGTGAACTTTAAAATGATTTGGAAGGTTGAATCATATGGTTTAGACTAGTATCGTGGTGCGGCATGTTGTATTTTTGTGACTTGGAGTTAGGCTTGATCACAGTGAAAGGATTTAAGCTACCTTAGACATTAGTAGAAAGATTACCAATGCCCATATGAGAATTTTAAGCTGAATTTAATGAGTATGGTATTTAAGGGGAATGGTATAGTTAAGGGAGTATTCGAGGAGTGTGCTAAGCTTGAAAGTAAGAAGTGCACAGCCTAAGGCCTTGTAATTCTATCCTAGTTTATGAGTTATATGTCTATATTCCATGCTATGGAGTAGTGTTATTTTTGTGATTCCTTAGTTGGATGTCTTGTGTAACTCATGCCCAAGATTTTTTTTTGCTCCCTAATGCTACTAGAACTTCTTTAGAAAGAGTGTTGAATGAGATACTCTAGTTAAATATGAGGGTATAGCATTATTCAATTTGTATAGCCAGTAATTTCAGCTTGATAGTTAGATAGACAAGTTCCTGTGGTTTTCCACCTTTACATCACCCAGTCCTACCATCCGAACTCTCATGCGTATGACAATCCCAAGAGATAATCTATTCCATCCATGTAAGTTGCGAATTTAGTTCAGTCAAAGCATCATGTTTCAGATTCAGCTACTTATACATGACTTAGTTCATCAGAGTTCAGAACATAATTTTAAATGCTTCCAAGTATTTTAGCTCAGGCAGTACAGTACCCTGGTATGATCTAAGTCATGTTTCCTCATGATTATTACTTGCATAAGTTATCAATTCTCAACTCAATATGAATGATTGGATCATGAACACTCCAAGTACATCCTAAACTCTCAGCATGAATCAGCTCCTTGAAGCAACTAAAGTCAAGTCAATTGAGAATTCAGTTTCATGATAAAAGTTAAATGTTTCAGATCAGTTATGTCCTTTCATAGAAGGCACATCATGTCCGCGTTATCCCATACCTTTAAGCTTCAACAAGTTCCAACCCATCATTCGGAGACGAATGATCCCAAGGGAGCGATAATGTAGCACCCCACATTTTCAAACTAGACATCAAATTATCATTGTAACACCCCCCAAGAATCCTCTACGTGTTAGCTCCTAGTAGTATGCTCATAGAATTGAAAAGAGTACAAATTTTTTTAATTGTAAAAAAGGACTTAGAATCATTTTGGGTTTCTAGACTTTGGGGATTTTATTTTCGACCTTCTTGACCCCCGTTTCTTGATTATTTTGTTGATATATGATGGGGTGAGTCAATAGTACATCTTGGGCGCGTTTCAGTGGCATAACTCACTGGTTTGAAATACTCTGCATTTTGGGTGCATTTCAGGCCCCAATTTCATGATCAACTTTAAACGATCATAACTTCGTATATATAATGTACTGGTAGAGCTTCTATATAAGAAATGAAAGCACTTTGAGTCTTCTTTACAATGCAATTGATTTCAACATAATCCAATATCTGAGTAAAAGGTTATGGCTAATTTACTTCAGCCTGTCAACTGGCAGAAATTTCTGGACATTTTTTATTTTTTTAGGGGTAAAATGGACATTTTCCATCCCCTATTATGCACTAACACGATATTTAAGCCTCTATTAACCAAAAGATAGTCACTTTATTCCAATTGCTTGAGAGCCAAACCCTTTAGTCCCAAAACAAAAATTGAGATTCCTCAAAATTCAAACATAGAAATTCAAATATAATTCTAGATTTGGGATACCCATTGCAAGGGAAACAAGAAGCACCTATAAATCATACGTATAGAATCCCAAAACGTAGAGTTCATTCAAAAGATCCTAATTTAAGGTATGCGGGATTTTTCTAAAATCTCATGGGCATAAAAATCATGTTTTTAAGAAAAGGGTTTTGGATTTATGAATATATTCATGTTTTAGAAGCATTGATGATATTGTTTTGATCTTTAGGCCTTCCCCTAAATTGATTTGAAATTCAATATATATGTATGCATGTGTTTAAGGATGAATATACAATTGAGAGCATGAATCCTAACGAATCCCACTCTTGTAATGATTTTTTTCCATCTTTTATATGATATGAATTGTGGTTGAAATTTCTTGATTATTGCTATGACGTGAATATAATTTTGATTCCAAAAGAGAGGGTTCTGCATATTGATAAATGTTGAATACACTTTTAATGAAAGAATTGCATGTTTGCCGAAAATACATGACTACTACATGGTTATTTAAAGAATGAGAATCTTAGCATGGTTTGGACTTTTTCTTTCGAAACATGAAATTTCCTATACTGTTTGCATGCTTACATGGTCTGAATTATGTTTTAATAAAAGAATAATGCATGGTATAATATGGATCAGAAATGGGACTTGCAAGTCTTGGTGTGACGACACCAACTCAGTTAAAGCCATAGTAATTTAGAACAGAATAGAACACATGTTTGAAATTAGATTTTCAGATTATGAATTCAAAAAGATGTATGTTTAGAAAACGTTAAAAAAATGGGATTAAAGAGAGTTAGATAGTTACCCGAAGAAAGTACGAGTTGAAAAACTCTATGCTAGAAACCGTGATTTGCCGACACGAGATTATGGTACCATGCTTTGTGATCTTGTGTACCTTGATTCATGTCATCCCAAATTGGTACTATGGTTAGGAGCCCTGCTTTGTGATCTTTTTCACTACCCTGGCATATTGATTTGATTGGGGATTTTGGCACCCTACTGTGTGATCTTGCATGCCCCCATTATAGATACTCCAATTCTTGTGGCAAACTTTGATTGAGGGCTTGGCCGCCGAGTCAAGAGCAGACTCTATTTAGCCCGTGGAATTATAGATTGTAGGGTGTACCATCTAGCTCAGAAGTAAGACAAAAAGTGAGTCATGCTTTCAAAGAAATGTTTCAAAGTCTTTAAAATGTACCCATGTGTTTTCATATATTATTTGTAAAATGTTTTATGAGTTGCTCTCACTTATGTTATATATAAATACATTATTTTTGATTGCTTTGCGTACTTGTACAACTGTGTTGACCCCCCTTCCGCAAGGTTTTGAGGTACAGTCTAGGGGTCCTGATAAGTAGAAGATTTCTTTAGGCAGGAGTGAAGAGTACCAGCCGGTGAGCATTCTATATTTTAGAAGGCCTATTTAATTTCAAACATTTATCATTTATTATGGTTTTGGTCTACTGGAGGTCTTGTCCTTGATTCAGACAAATTTTGATGTCTTATGTAGTAGAGATTTCGCTGACGGATAGAGATGTTGTTTTATGTTGAAAAACCTATACCAGTATTATTAAACAGATTTTATATTTATGACCATGTTTCCATTTATCTATGTATTTTTGTATTTTTTTTTTACAGTATGAATATTGTGCATCATTACCAGATACAAAAGGGCATTTGGTCCTTTTTTATTTAGGATGCTCATCACGTCCAGGGCCTCAGTTAGGGTCGTAACAATAATATATTAAAATAAACATGATGTCTTCTATCTTTTTCATGAAGTTGTTTTGTGTAGTTATCACCCCCTTCATGTTTTCTTTCATCATTGATATTTTCTTTTAATACATCCCTTCATGGGAGGTTTGATATCTCTGGTATCCCTAAATATTGTTAATTTCATCCTTTGGGACATGACCATTCCTTACAACTTGTCCCTCAACCTTCTCTTGTAGAGGAGCCTGGTTATTCTTTCTTTCTTGTTCATGCTCCTCTTAGTGTTATGTGCCCTGCAAATTTGGTTTAAGTAAAGCATTTGGCAAATCGGTGCTGAGTGAATCGATGAGTTTCACATCTGCGTCTGGACTATTATTAGGAGTTCCAGGCATGGTAGTTCTTTTAACTGTGCAACAAGTTTTTATCTAACAAAGAGGAGGTGAAGAAGATAACATAAATATCATAATTGTCTTTTCCCACAAACAACGCCAAACTATTTGCTAGAAAAGCGGTGTAAGTGTAATCGAATTTAGATTTATATAAAATGGTTGAAGACTAGTGAATTAGATTTGATAAAATCATATTTCTTTTCCATTGAAATCCAACAACAACATACCCAGAATATACTTTATTTTAAGTAATGAACAAGAAATCTTATTATTAAAATGTAATAATCCTTATTATGATTGTTAGCTCTTTCTATTTTTCTAACAATTATCCAAGTAATTTTCTTGATTTCAGTATATTTTCGGCACTTTGAGCCTGTCCATAGCGGCTACAGATCATTTATAACTTGTCAAAACTATCAATTTAATTATTGGACAATTCATTTGAATTTTAGGCTCAATTTTCTATTTTGGAGCTTTCGCTATTAAGGAATTGGTCTTGGACCAAAAATCCTTGTAAATGGCCTTGAATGAGAATTTTGACAGTGCATTCAACTCTAAAACAATGATTTTAGGCTAGGCGGATCCTTGGTTTAGGTCAAAAGTCTTCCGGAGTCATTTTGGGCTATTGTGTTGATTTAATTAAAAATAAAACTATGTGGGATCCACATTTAAGAAGAATGATCTTAGAAGAAAGTTTTGATGGTTCTATTGAGTTCGGAATGACTAATTTGGTATTGTAGCACATTTGGTTCCATGCTCGTAGTTTTGAACGAATCCCGAGCTCCTGGTCAAAGTCTATCTGGACTTAGGAAAATTGTTGATTTTCTAGCAATTTGGTGAAACCCTTTTGTTCATCACGAGGATCAGGTCATATTCACAATTGGTTATGTTCTTTACCTTCGCGATCATAAGCCTCACCTCTTGCATTCACGATGAGGGTTGCCCCAACCCAGTCAACTTCTTTCTTAATGATTGTGGCTGGTTGTCCGCATTCACGATGGTCTATATCCATTGGTCTTTGTGATCTAGCCTTTTCCCATTGTTCGCGAAGGGAATTTTTTTTGTACGTCTCTTTCGCGACAAGGGATCCCCACGATAGAAAAAGGTAATCTCTGGCCCTCGAAATGGCTTAAGTTTGTGATCATTTCCCATTTTCAATCCCTTATTCTGCAATTTTTATCTCTAAGAGCTCAAGAAAGTATGGGAATCGATCAGCTGGAGTTAGAAATATGTAGAGGGCATTGAGATGATCATTTTCCATTAATTTCATCAGAAGTTTTCTACCTAAATCCTTTATTTTGTTTTTATTTTCCCCTTTTTTCATTCTTTCGAGGCTGATTTGATCCCCGATTTATGCTTCTATTGTGGTAAACTTTTGAGCCTCATACCTTGTCCTACGAGGGATATCATAATGGATTTAATTTTGAGATTTTGTTAGCAGGCCACGCGAGCCCATTTTAGACTTAATCTTGGGACTAGAGTTTTATATTACAATATGCGTATCATTTTACTCCTATTGATGTGTAGATTATTATTTTGATAGCACAATAATAATTTTGGATCATGGAGCAATGACTAGCTCTTTATGGATGACTAAAGATTTTCAATTCATCATCGAGGTAGGCTTTGATCTTCTTTTCTCAATAAGATTGTGTATTGTATAGATTTCATACTAGGTAAGGATTATAGATTGGGATTGTGACTAGTATATCATGACTTAGTCTATTTAGAGAATTTGAGATAGAAATATGACCAAAAACTTAGCATAGGATACTTGTTATGGCCTTAGGATCATATCACCCTCGATTAAAGTCATGATTAATAATAGGTTGATGTTAATGATCCTTCAGTATGAGACTTTCCATGTGGCTTTGTGATTTCGGGTGGTATTTCCTCGATTAGAACTTTTTAGTGATTTTATTCCCTCATTTATCATAATTTTCTGAGTAATAGGGCTTTATTATATTAATGATATACTATTGGGATAGAGGCCATGGTTAGGATACCAGTTGGGCTCCAGGTAAGTATTTTATTCTCATAAAGGACATGATTCTAATTTATCAATGCTTAGGCGTTTATGGTTGTATTGTTTGGATACTGGTGCTGGCTTGTATAATTTTTAAGCACATTCATGCTGACTTAGTGGTATGATTTCAACTAGATATTTGATTTTTCTACTATCTTCTAAAAATGGATATTCTCACTTTACGCTTTAAAAGTGGACTTTTTCTATTACGAAAATCATACCGTCTTATTTAATAAATTATGAACTTTGAAACTAAATGTGATGTTTTTGATACTAAATCGAAATTAATTCAGATCCATTACTAGTTCATTATTTTACTACTACTATTTTACTTCAATCGAGAGAGAATTTGACCCTTTCTTTGTTATTACGTTGATTTAGTACCAAAGTTAACCTCAGGCAATGAATTTATAGATTTACACTCTTTTAGTTATTGTTCGAGTTCATGCACTTGTTAGACTTATATATATCTATACATACATACTTAAATATATATATATATATATATATATATATCCAATTCTAGACAGAGTAGATTGATTATGATAGTTATTGGAAGTCCTAGTTTAAGGTTAGATAGTGTGTACGGATATCCCTAGTCCCTTATGGGCCCCTTCATTTACTAGCCATAATATCAAATAAGTATGGTCGCCATAGGTCCTTTCTTTGCGAGCTACTTAGCTGGAAGAGATGTATACACTTGGTATATTTGAAATTCGAATCGGACATGGTTTATTATTAGGTTATGTTGCTTTCATTCGTATGCATAGCCTATCACAAGTATGATTGTTTGTTTCTTATATCTATCATTATTATGGGGAATTTTATAGGCATAAGATATTATTTTAGTTTGTTGAGTGCTTGCTTACACCGTTTGAGCTTGCGAGGGCCTGGTCAGGTTATTATTTGTCTAGACTAGTCGGTTACTTTATTGCTGGTTATTATGGTTAGTTCATGGCTAGATGGTTATGGACTAGTACCAAGATTGTCGTTACATTTTTTATTCCTTATCTTTCTTTATTATTGGTAAGTTACATCATTAATAGGTTATCTTATAATTACTCAAAATTTGATTAGCAGCTTGATTATGCTAGTATTAGCCCTCTATCCTTGAGATGTTAGGTTGAATCCCATAGGTATTTACCTCTGAGTTAGTCTTATATATGTGTGTGAGTGTATTTATATATGGTATTATCATATATCCCTATCTTTCTTTTTTTATTCATATTGTATGTGCATTTTTTAGCCTTATATGACTATTATATATCCTTCTTTCACTCTTTACTTGTGTCTTAGCTAATGGTATATAGTATTATTTTTTAGTTCCTGAATATTATTAGAATAGTTTATCCTTATTTCTCTCTTAACATTTCTATGTTTAGATCCTTGGATAATTGGATGTAGTTTATATTCCTTCTTTATAAGTTATTTATACTTACACTAGCTTTAGATCTCAGTTAGTCAATGTCTATTGAGTATCACGTGTTTTGTACTCATACTACACTTTTATAGCTTGTAGATTATAGTATGAGTTCTCATCATTGATTTGTGCATCATGCAGAGCAGCATTGGATTAGAGACTTGGGTGAGCTCCTGATGTTAGGAGTATTCCTACTCTTCCTTGTATTAATTGGACTTATCTTTATTTCTTATTTTAGAAAGGGTTTGTACATGTATATTTATTTTGTATTTCTCTTTGTACTTTGATTGTATTTGAAGTTCTTCTACTAATTACACCAAGTCTTGGTGTTATAATCTATATTAGTCTTTTATTTAAGTTTATTTTGATTGTTCCTTTCTTTTCTCTTGATAGTCTGTTTCTAGATGTTCCATATTGTGGGTTGGCTTACCTAATAGTGGGTTATAGTAGGTTCCATTATGACCTTAGAAATAAGTTTGTGATAAATTGGTATCAGAGTCTAGGTTAGTTTGTTGGTACAAGAGCTACATGTTTAGTAGAGTCATGTGGATTGGTATAGTATGTCTATATCCTATCTTTGGGAGGCTACAGGGCATTCTTAGGATATTTTATTCTTCACTCCTTATCGTGTTTTAATATTTCTATTAACTTCTAGCACTTTATTTGACTCAATTCTTCTCCGGACGGATGACATGAGGTTATTGATAGATGCAGATGAGACTTTCACATATGTATCTAAAGTTTTAGCTAAGCATTAGGCTAGGAAGTTAGAGATTAATATTGATGATCTCTAGTATCAGCTAGAGAATTTAGGGCCAGTCTAGGATCTGGTATATTTGTAACCACCTCAGATCTTCAAGATTCGATGTTAGGGATTTTGAGTATCTAAGTTGATACTTCTCATCAGGAGATGATCTCTAGTAGATCGAGTAATTCTCAGGACAGTTTTGGGTTCATAAGTATTCAATAGGTTCTCTGTCTATTTCAAGGTATAAGATTAGGTTTCTTAAGTAGGCCAAACATCCTTATTTACTCTATCCCTCAGAGTATGATTTGATGCGTAGATTAGTTAGTTGATTAACTTTTCAACTCTATTTTGCATTGGATTATTTGGTAGAAGCTAGGTCATCTTTCCCTCAGATTATTGATCATACAAGGACCACATAGAGGGCATGTTTTGAGATATATGGAGGTAGCGGTAAGAGTTTTTGCTAGCTTTATAGTGTTATTTGTATTCTATTTAGAGGTAGGGGTCCTCCCAGCAGAGTCAACATCACTTGCAGCCAATCGAGTTCATAGAGTTAGCACCTTAGATTATAGGTCTCTTAGATAAATTGTGGTGGTCATAGTAGACAAAGTCCGTGTAAGACATCACAAATTATTTTATATAGATCTTTAAGTCATGAAAATTATTCCATATTTGTGGGTACAACACATTAAAAATTTTAAGGGGTGTGTTTGAACTGTTGAGAGGTTAGTCATTGATCTAGGGAATGCCCCAGGTGTGACATGGTTGTTCAGACAGGTTCCTAAATTTTCCTCGCCAATCTACAACTCTTATGTTATGATTGCAGGGAGGATGATCATTGTAGTAGAGAGTGTCAAGGCGTCAGTTGGTTTCCCAGTTGGGAACACCTCGTGTTTCTCACTAGGTTAGAGCTTTAGGGTTTTTTTATGACTATCGTGAGAGTAGTCACTTGTCCAAAGAGTGTTCTCAATCTGGTATTATTAGTCCTTAAGCTTATCTAAATGAGTATCATGGTATTGTGGAATCTTTAGTTAGAGGTAGGGAACTTAGTGCCTCGATTGGTTATTTAGGTACTCATTTCGAGTGGGATACACTTAAATTCGTACTCCTTCAGGTATGTCACTACTATGACATCAAATATTCCATCGCGATAGGTATATATTTGATTTTCTGCCTTTAGTTTTGTTTGGGTTGATTTGGGTTCTAATACCCATCGATGATTATATGTCTTGATATTATTATGTTGGGTGTTGTCTAATTTTGCTTAGATTCATCAATATATGACTACACCCGTAGATGATTTTTTTAGCAGCGGATTGATTAGATCGGTATGGTGATTTCCTTAGGGTGTAGTGCTTGGGTTAAAATCCTTATTTTGGTATATTAGCCTAGTTATGGTTATAAAGTGGTAATGATTCTGGTTGTTCATTTTGTGTCATCTGTACCTTATACTAGTGTCACTATTGTTGTTGTTATTACTGCCATAGTCTTAATGTTGATTAGTTTTTGCGTGATAGATGGCTAGAGTAAAGTTATTTAGTTAGAATCCTCTTCCTCGTGATTCTCATTCGTTAGCTTAGTTAACTTACTTGGTTGGTTGGTTCTCTTTCTTTTAGTAAGGTAAGGTTGGTTTTTTCCTTCTCTATTTGCAAAGTTAAATTGATGGTTGAGTAGGATGTAAAAGTAAAGGTAGGTTGTCCTTCCATGGTCTTATTGTGGTTCTAGAGTTTGTTGTTTGATTCTATTGATCATTTTTTATATTGAAACATTTAAGGCTTGCTTTTCTAATTTGCGGAGATTCTAACATTGTCTATGCTTTTCTATTTCCTGTTCCTAAGGTTGATAAATTTGAGATTTATTCTTCCAATTTGGATAGTTCATTACTCGATCGTGGTCCTAACCTTGATGTATACTGTGAGTTGGGAATCCATTCTTGCTATGATGTGGTTCATGAATTAGTTAAGCTATCATATGTGTAAATGAGTGAATTTAGAAAATTCTTATTTCAGCATTTGTTCAGCCTAATATGACTTTGTGGAGTGTTTCTCCTTAGTGATATGTGCCTATGGGTATTTGTTTCCATAGACTGAGGATTAGATTGATCAAAATCATGCTAAGGTTGTATTTCTTTCAATTTCTTGAGCTTTGGCTATCATTTATACTATTTGCGGCTTGTGTAAGTTCTTGATTATACCTTGATGCATTATCCCCTTCAGCAGATATGAATTTTTTGTCTTGTGCCTTCAGCTGATAGTTTCCCTTAGTTGTGGTTATGTTCTTTGGTAATATTATTATTTTAAATCTTGCGAGAATTATGGTATTTTTTTTTAATTTCTGGTAGGGAGATTAAGTTGGGTATTCGACATCAATGAAGACTTATTGGCTCTAGTTGTAACTTTGGCGCTTTTGAATGGTGGCTTGGAAGTTGTGATGGATTTTTGAGTTATGAATGTTACTTGTTGATAGGACGGGTTCAAATAATTGAGGTTGAGTAGTTCAGATTTGGCAACAAATCACAGTTATGGATTACGTGATGTGGTTGCAGCCTCATTTTGAGGTTTTGATTGAGTTGAGCATATTTTGTATACTAAGCCTACTCATTGCCTCTCAAATTGGTTTCCTTAAATTTAGAGGGTTTGATTTTGATAGAAGCTCTAGGGATAGTCTATTGGCATATATTATTGGCTTTTATTGCTCTTGACCTTGATTCTCAATTTTATAAAAAAATTTGGGTTCGTGGCTCAGCTAGAGAAGTGTGCTCAAATTGACTTAGCATTACTTCATCCTCAATTGATGGGACATTCTGGAATAGGTCATTCAATTTTAAGAGTTTGTGATTTGAATTCCTAACTGTTAGTTTTAAGGGTTATTCAGACTAGTTGTAGCTTTAGCTAGAGATCGTAGGTTTGATCACCATCATTTTTATGTCCAGGGTAGCATCGTATGTGCTTATTCTTATGCTTTCCATTATGGATTTTAAGTTGATCAACTTCTATCTTTTGAGGTCTATGTGATATAATTCTGTGAATAGGGTGCATATCCTATTATGTGTGGATCTGAATTGATAGCAGGATGGAATGACAAAGGAATATTAGATTTAGAATTTGGAATTGGTTACATGGCTCATCCTTGGATTGTCTTTAGCTTGGTTGTTTTTGTACTAGTATAATATCAGTGTATTATAGTTTAGATTTGCATGCATCAGTCATTATCAATTTATTTAGAGGCCATTAGGTTGTTGAGGTTGAGTTTGAGGCTATTTAGAAGTGAAGTAAGAAAGTTGTTGAAAAAGGGATACCTTTGGTGAAATCCCTTGAAAGTGTGGTTTGCCTTAGAGGTTATTTAGGGAGTCTTTGTTGAAGAATGCTGGCCCAGTAGCTTATCCTTTTGAGCTTTCAGGCACTTCTTATCCATTGACGTTTGCATACAAAAATCCTTTTTGTAGTGGATATTGTAATGAACCTCTAGGGTATTTTCTCAATCCATGTGTTTTTAGCGTTTTGAGCCTTTCTATAGTGGGTACAAGTCATTAATTGTCAGTTCAATTATCAGATATTTTATTTGAATCTTAGGCTCAATTTCTTATTTTGGATCTTTCGCTATTAAGGAATTGGTCTCAGACCAAAACTCCTAGTAAATGGTCTGGATAAGAATTTTGATAATGCCATCGGCTCTGAATCGCTGATTTTAGAATAGGGGGACTCTTGGTTAGGACCCAAGTCATTCGAACTCATTTTGAGCTATTTGGTGGAATTAATGAAAAATAGAATTATAAGTATGGAAACCATATTTAATTGAAATGTTCTTGAGTGAAAGTTTTGATGGTTACGTTGAGTACGAAATCTCAAATTTGGTATGAGAGCATATTTGGTTTATGTGCATGGGGTTTTGAACTAAACTCAAGCCCTCGATCAAAGTTGATTTGGACTTAGTAAAATATTGGTTTTCTAGCAATGGTGCAGTCCCTTTGTTCTTCTTGATTCGAGCCTGAGGTCGTATTTGCAATAGGACATGATCTTGACATTCACGATCACGAGCCTCACTTCTCGCATTCGCGATGCAGGTCAGCCCTAACCCAGTCAACTTTTTTCTTTGCGATCATGACTGATTATCCGCATTCTCTATGGTTTATCTCCACTGATCTTTGCATTTGTGGTTCTTCATTTGCGTTTGTGAATGACATTTTTATTGTACATCGCGTTCATGACCAGGGACCCCGCGATCGCGATGGGTAATCCCTAGTCCTATAATTGGATGAAATTCGCGATCTTTTCATATTTTCAAGCCTTAGAAGCTTAAGAAATTATGGGAATCTATCAATTGGAGTTAGGAATGTGAAAAGGATGTTGCGATGATCATTTTTCACTATTTTTTATTTAAGTTTTCAACCTAAATCGGTTGTTTAATTCTTATTTTTCCCAACTTTTTCATTATCTTTCAAGGATAATTTGAGCATTTTTTTACACTTCAATTATGATCATCTTTTGAGCATACATTCCTTGTTCTTTGAGGGACCTTGTGATAGATTTAATTTTAGGATCTTGTTAGTTGGCCCCATGGGCCTATTTTTGACCCAATTTTAGGCCTTAAGTTTTATAATGCTACATGTGTATCATTTTACTCTTATTGACATCTAGATTATTGTTTTGATATGGTGCTGACATTTTTGGGATCATAGAGCATAAACGAGTGATTCATGAACGACCTAAGTTTTGTAGTTCGACATTGAGGTAGGCTTTGGTCTACTTTTCTCAATAACATTTTGTATTGTATAGATTGCATTCTAGGTAGGGATTATTGGATGGGATTATGACTAATATATTATGACTTAGCCAATTTAGGGAATTTGAGATAGCAATGTGACCTGAACCTTATCAGAGGATACTTGTTATGCCTTAGGATCCTATCACCCATGATTATAGTCATGATTAACCATAGATTGATGTTAGTGATCCTTTAGTATAAGATTTACCATGTGACTTAGTGATATGGGGTGGTATTTCCTCGATTAGAATCTTTTAGTGATTTTATGCCCTCATTTATCATAGTTTCTCGAGTTATGAGGTTTTATTATGTTAATGATATATTGTTGGGTCCTAGGCTATGGTTAAGATACCAGTTGGAGTCTAAGTGAGCGTTCAATCCTTATAAAGGACGTGATTCTAGTTTATAGATGCTTAGTCACTTATCGTCACTGTTTTTGTCAGCATAATCGAATTCAACATACGTGTATATATATATATATTGTTTTCATTCAAAATCTTTCTTTAGGGTCAAAATTTTTCCTCAAACAAGAATTAGTTGGATCAAATCGAAGCTTTGTGATCACTATTATATTATTTTTTTATAGATTACAGGTTGTAGATGAATGTCGGTTGTCTTTGAAGAATTTCTTGTGTAAAATTTAGATTAATTGTATTATTTTGATATCTTTATTAACTTATTGTTTTATTTAAATTTATAGATGCTAGATGGATGTGGGTTGGCTTTGAAAATTATTTTTAGGTAAAAGTTAGGTTTAATTGTATTATCGTAATATCTCTATTAGTTTGTTATTTTGTGGTAGTTTATAGTTTGTAGATGAATCTCGATCGACTATGAGAATTTTTTATGTAGAAAATTTAAGTTTAATTGTATTGTTTTGATATCAATTTTATCATGTTATTTTGTTGCAGTTTATAGGTGATAGATAAATATTAGTCGACTTTGAAGAATTTTTTTATGTAAAAGTTAGGTTTAGTTGTATTATTTTGATATCTCTATTATCGTATTATTTTGTTATCATTTACTGGTGGTAGATAAGTGTCGAACGACTTTGAGAAAATTTTTATGTGTAAAAATTAGATTTAATTTTATTATTTTAATGTCTCTATCATTGTATTTTTTTGTTGATAGATAAATATTAGTCGACTTTGAAGAATTTTTTTATGTAAAAGTTAGGTTTAGTTGTATTATTTTGATATCTCTATTATCGTATTATTTTGTTATCATTTACAGGTGGTAGATGAGTGTCGAACGACTTTGAGAAAATTTTTATGTGTAAAACTTAGATTTAATTGTATTATTTTAATATCTCTATCATTGTATTTTTTTATTGCAATTTACAGATGGTAGATGAATGTCGATCGACTTTTAAAAATAGGTTTGGTTAAGGTTAGATTTAATAAATAAATTCTTCATCTTTACATACTCAAAAGATATTAGATTTAATTATTATATTCATCTTTATTATTTAAAAAAATATCCTATTTAGTGTAATGTTTGAACTCATTAAAGTGAGGTACATGCGCAAGACGCGTACACCTAAACTAGTATATTAAAAATGTGAAGACCATTGGAAAAATGATTTGAACTTTTCGCCCTTCATTAAAAATCTTTTCAATAGATAAAATTATCTTTTCACGTAATTTAATTATTTTTATAATATTTAAAATTAAGAATTTCTAATATATATTGTAAGAGAAAATATATTTTAAAAATTAAACAGTCCAATTTACATTTAAGGAATCCTAAAATATATGGTAAGGCTCCTAAAATAAAATTCTGCTAAACTATAATAAATATCAATATATGAAATATCTTTCTAAACTATTAATTTGTATCCAATTTGGTTTATGAAACTTCTACTTTAACAAAAAAACCTTTATAATTTCATGGTTTCATCTTTCTCAGCTTTGTGTAATGATGGTACGGTTGTTTATTTATTGAATTTGTAAATTTGAATGTTTCTTTTCTTTGTGACGTCCCTATGAATTGAAAGAAAGATTCTAAGAGGTGAGTTACAATTGCTTTTAATGCTTTTATTTGGGAAACAACTTGGTCATTGTTTATTAAGTGAAATAAATCAATAGAGAAGTGATTGGGTGGTTTAAATTGATCGATATTGACGTATGAATTAAATTTATTGGTCTTAATTTTTATATATTCTTTTGGTAATATCTCAAACAGTTTCTGCATGTTAAAAGCAAAAATTATCTATAAGTGAATTTATGGATCAATATTAGCTTGAAAAATCTTGAAAATAGGGTCTTGCACCATAAATAATCTTTGTGAAATACAGACCATCCTTTACCTTAAGGTCCATCAAAACATGCTTAGTTCTAATCTAAAACTAGAGATTAAAATCATGTGAATCCCAACACAACATAAAGCATCAAAGAATAGTAATACATAGGTGCTAACTTGTCGAAATACACACTACAAAATCACAAAAAGGACTAAAGTGAAATTCACCAACCAACATACAAGAAAAGAAACTTTCAATCATGCACCTTATTTTTACGAAGGTTTTCCACGTAAAAAAAGTTATTGATTTTTATAATGTTTTATCACTAGAAGTTAAATTTTTCATATTTTTAGCATTTAGTTTAACATCAATTGCTATTTTAATAACTTTATTCTATTATATATAGTTTTATTTATAATACAAGACACACGTGCAAAGCACATATATTTGACTAGAATATATATATATATATATGTATATACATATATATATGTTTGTATCCTATACTTGATAGAGTAGATTGATTATGATGGTTATTGGAAGTCCTGATTTGAGACCAGGCATTGTATGCTGATATGTGGAGTCTCCTATGGTCCCTTTCGTATGTGAGCCATAATGTTTGACAAAGATGGTCATCATAGGTGCTGCTTTTATGAGATAGGAGTTGGAGGATATGCATACACTTAGTAAATCTGACACTCGAATTGTAAATGGTTTACCATTGGTTTATATTTCATTAATTCGTATGCATTGCCTATCTCCAGTATGAATGTTTTGTGCTTGTTTCTATTATTCATATGGAGGTTTTATAGGTATTAACTATGATTGTTTCTTATTGGTGCTCTATTACATGTTCTAGGCATATGGGGCCCAGTTAGGTAATTGTTTGTCTAGACTAGCCGGTTACGTTATTGTTGGTTATTATGATTAGTTCATGGAAGAATGGTTATGGATTGGTACCCAAGATTATTGGTATACTTATGATTCTTTATATTTCTCTATTATTGTTAAGTTACAACATTGATAGGTTACCTCATGATTAGATGCACTTTGATTAGAGGCTTGATTATGCTAGTATTATCCCTTCTACTTTAATATGATCCTAGAGATGTGAGGTTCGATCCCTTAGGTATTTGCTGTTGTCTCCTACCACACACGAACATGTACATGATCACACGAGTAATAAAGTGACTCTTTCGATCCGAATATCAATTTCTCATGGGCTTGGTGATTAACACGTAATTCAATGCAAGTGTTACTATTAACGTTAAGCAAGTGTAATTCATAACCCAAGAGAGTTTACTTTTGAGGATTTCAAAGTAACAGTAACACAATAACTTAAAAGTAATGTGTTTGAAAAAATAATGAGGAGATGTCTAGGGTCAAGGAAATTTGAACAATCTTGTAAAGCTATACAATCTCATTGGTTATGTTAACTATCTTGGTTATTTATTCACAAGGTTAATAACATGATTATGATCTTCCAAGCCTCTAATTGTCTATCTATATCAGCCCTATAACTACATCATTGATCGGGCACATGATAACTAATTCAAATACATTTGTATGTCATCCCGTATTTGAATCAAATGAGGCGAATTAGGTATATTCATTTACTAATCGCGAATCATATCATTAATGCTAAGTACTTATGTTCATAGCTTTAAACCTTGAAAGATGGTTTTTAGCCACTCATTATATACTTTACAATCATCAAATTAATAAATTTCAAACAATAATTAAGTAAAGAAAGGAGAAGAATAAAAACCCCTATGGAGCCACTCTAGTGCGTTTTCCTCTATTTATAGATGTACCTCTCTATTCAATAAAATAAAACAAGTATCCTATTTATAGCAGAGTGCAAAATTTTGTCGAAAACTCCCTTCCGTGTCATGCCCTTATCAAGTGGCTTAAGAGAAGTGACACGCCTTTATCGCACACCTTTACTATTTTGATCCATCCACGTTTTGTCCAGCTCTATACCCCACCAATAAATTGGAGCTTAGCTTCTATGGATCAGAGACGTGAATGAAGTTCAGAATCAACAAGGGTTCATAGAATGAAGGGAGTGTATAACTAGGATTTTATTCCTCTTTTTTGTTCGAGTGCCAGAAATCTCCTCATCAATGGCATAATTTGCTAGGCTATCTGCCATAACGGGTTTCAAAATCCAATTTTCCACTATAGTGTAATCTCTCCACTTTGCTTTATGTCCCATGCTTTGTAGATGCCTTTACAACTCTCTTTAAGGTTTTTTTCTTAACAATATTGCTCCTACGATCTTCAATCATCCATCAATGTTGTATTGACACCCAATTAAGCTCAATCTTCTCAAAAGTCTAGCCTTGAAACACTAAGCATATTTTAGTTCATGAACACAAGTTAAGCTCAATCAAATGTATATATTTACAATGTAACTTACTAAATAGACGAACGTATTGATACACCCAAATTACACCTCTCTTACTAAAGAGTAAGTAGTTATTGTCAAATATATAACCCAACTAGGTTAGGGTTGAATCCCAAAGGGAATACTGTGTTCACTAAGTATTGTGGTTGTTACTAGACTTTTGATCAAAGGTTCTAAAAAAAGGGGGGGTTGATTTGTAAATTTTATCTCGTTATTTGTAAGAGAAAGTGTTCCAATCAATGATTCTTAATGCAAATAATAATTCAATGAGAGTAGACAAACTAGAGTTATGGTCACCAAGATGTTCAAGCAGTTGGGGTTGTGAATTAATTTTGAGTTTTCAATTAACCACTTAAATTGCAAGAGTTATTGAATCCTATAATTTACCCATTTGTCTCTCAACCTAAATGCGTAGATTGTCCTTCAATTCTCTCGAACTTAAAAGATGCATTAATTTATTCAACTATTTCTATCATGTGGGTTGATCCCGTTAAGGCATCAACCTTTAACCCAAAGGTTAAATCCCTTAGATTCCATGTAAACATCTTCTTTTTCCAACAAGCATTTTTCTATACGAACAAGTGATGTTCTTGGGCTCACCTATAAAGTTTACAACCAAGAAAGGAAATTATTGTGAAGAAGGGTTTGTACAACTTCAGTTAAGCATGGAAATCAAATGTTATCACGACCCCAAACAACTGTTCATATCAAGGCTCCTATAACCCTAGTTATGAGAGCTTAGCAACACATCTCAATAGAAGAAGAAGAAGAAAAAGAAGAAGTCATTATGTTTCTCATAAATAAAATCAGAAATTACTTACAAAAATCACAAGATTTGTTCTTGAATCTTTATAAGAGAACAGACATAAAATGTTTAAATCCACGATTCTAGCTTGAATATCAGAGAATACTACATTACAATAAGTTTAAAATTAAAAAAATGATAAAAGATACCTAAATAAAACCTAAACTAGGTATTTGTATGTTTCCAGGTACAAAGGATTGAAAATTTAAACTCAGAAAAGCCGAGTCCAAGTTAATGGTCAAACTGATGGCCCATCGCTTGGATCATCGCTAAATGTCCTAGAATGTCAGGTTCTGTTAAGGGTTGACGGTCATGTTGGAAGACTGTCGCTGGCCTGATAGTCTGTTGCATGGTTCATCGCTTGATCTTCTGGAATTATGTGTTCTATTTAAGCCTGACAGCAAAGTTGGAGGTTATCGGGAGGTTGATAGCCCACCACTTATACCGTCGTGGAGATCAGAAATTTGTTCCTTTCTATTTAACTCTGATGACCACCCTGGTGGTCCGTCGCATAGCTGACGGTCCGCTAGTTTGACCGTTAGTGACCTTTTTCTGCTATTTTTTGAAGTTTCTCCTTCAGCTAACTCCTTAACTTAAAAACACTAAAATCCAGTATTAAATACAATATCAGTTGCTTGAAAACATACAATTATCTCTTGAAAAAGATGTAAAATGTTTCGTCAAAAGCTGGAACATTGACACCCTCAACTTAAGATAGTTGCTTGTCCTCAAGCAACTCAGTACCAAATTGTTGACATGAATAACAAAATGACAGGCAATCAACTATTGAACTAGATTTCACACAACAATTTACTTGACATCTCACTCATATGGGCTCAACACATCAGGATCTATAACTGGTGTTGTTTCAAATTCAGCACACATATAAACATGGACATCATATGCTACAGAGATCTGCAAAACTAAGTGTAACTCAAGTTTCCCTTACAGACAATGAAATCCACCACTCCTTATATCCTGTGGACGAAAACCAAGATTCTCACACTCATCAAAGAAGTTGCAAACATAGCATACACACCCATAAGTTTGCCCTTTTTATCTAATGCTCCCTTATAGTTGATTCACCAAGATCAAGTAGGTCTTTTTTAGGCTTTTAATGAGGTTTTAAGTCTAGGCGAGGACAAATTTTGGGAAGCGTGACTCAACATTAAAACTTAACTATCTTTGCCCTTGAATTCTGCTCACCAACTACTAATTTACTAGCTCATTTACAATCTTCATATTTCATTTTCACTTTGCCCTAACCACAAACTTTTTTTTATAAGCATCAGCCACCTTCAACTTATGCTGATGCAGTCAGTTAAGGTGCACGATATCTTAAACAGATTAGGGCTAAATGCTTTATTTTAGCTCTAAACCACTTTTCTGTTAAACAGCTAACATCTTAACCTTAGCCACCATCAACTTAGGAGTTTTGCCTAAGTTAAAGTACACAATGTCCAATATTGGACCAGGGCCAAAGCTAAGTGTTAATAGTATAAAGAGAGTTATGGGAAATGAAGCAAACTAACATAGGCTAAAAAAGGGTTCAAAAATAGAAAAAATCTTTTTGGTGGGCTCATTTATTTTGGATAAGAGGCCTTCTATCACATTTTATTGCATCAACCACAAAACAACATGAATGAACTAGGAAAGTTCTAGGTACTACACTATGCAAGAACTAACATAAATACTCGCACACACATGCAACTGAGTCAAACTCATTCTACTCCTCTTAGGATTTCCATCACATGATTGTGCATATCTTACATACTAATACCAATTATAGAATCACTAAAGGTTACTCACATATGCTAAATGCAAAAAAGTAAATAATCATACAAACATGTTCAAAGCCTTATTACTACATCATTCATCATCCATATACATAATAAGATGCTAAAATAAAAGACATTTCACTTTATAAATAAATTGTAACAAACAAATATTTACATCACAACCTAAGAAAAGAAAATGCAATCCTACACATGCCGGTTCTACTACATAGCACATGGGTGGAAAATAACATCGACAACAAAATCCCCCATGGAACAAGTACACTCACCCCCACAAAAAATAAATGTGTTGTCCTCAATGCATAAAATTAAAGTACAGAGTATGGGTAATACTTATAAAGAATCTTATTTAGATGAGGCATCAGTGAAATATGGTGAGGCTCTAGTGGTCTCACCTGCAGCAACTTGACCCCTATGATGGTAGGGGTACTCATAATCTCTTCCTCCGAAATTGGAGGTATCACATCCCGAGCAAGGTCTGAACTAGGCCCATTGCTGGGGCAGAACTGGTAGATACTCAATCAGCTTTATATTCTACCTTCTTCTTTCTTCTCTCTTCATCCCTCCTTGATCTCTTTACAGATTTTCTCATGTCATAATCTTTTTTCTCTTTTGGTGTGATTGTTTCTATTTTCCTTATTTTGGCAGCTTTTCTGTCTGTGCTTTTACCTGCACTTTTATCCATCTTCTTGATTTTGTATTTCAATGGCTTCCCCATCAAGTCGACAATACCTTCATATTCGTCTCTTATTACAAAAGTGGGATCAAAGACTAGCTACTGTGGATGCTTGCTTTTCAAATCCGCTATGTCCGCCTGTGCTTGTTTAAATTCTACCATGAACTTAGCAAGATAAGGAATGGACATTGTACCCAACCTTTTTTTGATTTTCTCTTCCATATGATCCATCTTTATTTGAATGTTTTAAAATGGACAGATTTCCCCAGCCACAATTTGATCGACAAAAGGCTTGAATTGTGAAGCCCATGTGTCTAGCTGCTTCTTGAACTTCTTCTGTAGCTTAACTAATTTGACAAAATTTTCCTGCATTAACCTATACTCTAAATAATCTATCCCACCCATTAGTGGTATAGAATTGATCCTGCAGATGTACTAGGTGGCATATAATCAGGCGGCATATAAGTAGTGATAGATAAGAGGATACCTGATGGAATTTCAAAAGTATCGGGGGCTGGTGCTTACTATGTCTAGTAGGCTGGAGGTTTGGTAACTCGCATATCAAACTTTGAGTCATATTTTGATTTCTCAATGTTTTGCCTATGTGTAGCACGAACTGCGTTATCAACTTTTCGAATCAGAAACACATTAGCCTGCCTATATAGCTTCATGATTAGACACGGGAATTGTAGTGCACTTACACCTTTATGTTCCCTCATGAACATTTCATCAGCAATGATTTGGCTGAAATCGATCATCAGCCCTGCAATCAAACTAGCCACCAGTACAGCCCTGTGGCTATCCAAATTAGCATCTCCTCCTGTTAGCATCAATTTTAACCAAATAATGGCCCTCCAAAACTTAGCTCAGAAGCTAAGAGAGGACTTAGAAATACGCTCTCAAGGGTTTTTTTTCCCAGGCAGGGTTTCCATCATCAGTAAGTAGCCCAAATAACCACGGCCTTTGAGTCGATGTTGAAGTCAGATAATCCTCAAGATCAGGAACTACAGCCAGTGCCTCATAGCCTGGCCCATACAACATCCTATTCATTTTTTGAGCCGATATATCAATGTTGATTCCTCTTATCAGGACTAATTCCCTGTTTGGAAAGTCTGACATCTTCATGCCTTTGGGACAGTCCTTCTCTATTAGAGTTAAATAGTTGACAAAAAACTCCCTTGCCAGATTCGGTTGAAAAGAATCAAGAGGCTTGCTTATCTATGTTAATTCATACTCGTTGAACCTCAGCTCTAGTCTTGGATATTCATGAAACTCACTCATCACTATTTGGAACTTTTCGGAGATTGGCCTTTTTATTGGCCTACTCGCTGTCGATTCCAATCCATCAAGGAACTTGTCTTTCGACCCTTCAATTTGCCATCTGAGTGACTCCCTCATTTGGGGGTATTTGCTGTTAACCATAGTTTCCTTCTCATTTTCTATCTCAACATGGCCAGTGTTCGCCTCAACAGGGTTGGGGTTAGTTGTGTTAACCCCTTTCTCATCTGGGATCAAACTGGTACAGCTAGTGCTGCTCTTATTCTTCTTTTTAGACTACAAGAGTGTGGGATTACCTTGTCTTATTGTCGGATATTAAAGGCAGGTTCCTCCTTACTCCTGGCTGGCTCATCTCTACCTCATGCTTTACCACTACCTCTAATTAAAGAAAGTTTTCTTGCTATATTTCCCAACAAAAGAACAAAGCATTAATTTATGATTACTAAAAAATCAAAAATAGTGAAAAATATGGCTTGACGGGAGGTCTAACAGTCTGTTGAGACAGTGATGGTCCATTGAAATCACCATCTGGCTTTAACCAGTGTACCATGTTTCTTAAAATCTTATGACGGTTGACCTGACAGTCCGCCAAATTATCCGTCGTAGCTTACCCAGTGAACATCAATTTTTTTGTCCTTGCAACGGTCCACCAGACGGTCTGTAGCAGGTCCGACGGTCCGCTAAGGGGACCGTCTGCTTCAATTTTTAGTTTCAGACTTCATTATAATATTTTGTCAAACACCTGGTGTGAAACCTCAATTTTTAACATAATAATTGGCATGAACATAGTGTTCAATTACACTTTTCTCACTTTTAATATGTGGGTTATTCAGACTTTACCCATATCAGTGCACAACATGGTTCGACTTTTAAAATTACGATCAAAACTAAGTATAAGCAAGAACGAATTTTCTTTCTTTAATAAGCAACAACTTACTCACTAGATAATTAGCAACTCAAAAAAGATGAATAAGGTCATGATCATACCTTGATGGTATGGTAACTTCACTCTACTCACTTGAAACTTTAGAAAATAGAGAAAACATAAGGCCTTTGCTAGTGATTGATAGCTTTTCTTAAGATGGAAAGAAGAGGGGGATGTGTTATTTAAATAGGGGAGGAAAAGAAGAGAAAGTGTCCTAAGAGAGAATAATTGACCCCAGATACTTTGTATACAGAGGAAGTTGAATAGTTTTAGGACTTGAAAAGTTAGTAACCTATGTAACTGCCACTTCTTTTTGGTTTAAAAAATATTTAGGTCAGATACAGGCAATTTAAATAGGCCTTAAAATTAGCCAGACCTGGACCGTAATTTGGGTTAAGTTGACAGTTGATCTTATAGTCTGCTGGGGGTCTGACACTCTGCCTGGTTAACCGTCTTAGCTTACCAGAAACTTACTAATCCCACTTTACTATGACAGTTAGTCCGAATATCCATCTGTGATGCGACGGTTCATCGACCTACCCGTCAATCTATTCTAATAACCTCAAATTTCAGTGTCTGTTTGACGGAGGGATTGATGGTCTGTCGGACCAGCGACGGTCTACCAACTCAACCTTCGAGCCTTATCTAGAATGTCATTTTTTGATCATGGCTTTGACGGTCCTAGTGAAGGTCCATCGAGTCCTTGATGGTCTGTCGGTCTATCGGTCTTCCTGTTGCCCCTTTATTAACTGTAAAACTCCTATCCTTCTATATTCTTAGTCTTGTACCATTCAGAAACACATCAGATTGCAAAAAAATAACAAATGAATTCTAACTATAATTACAACAGCACTTTGTGGGTTGCCTCTTACTAGCTCCTGATTTAATGTCGTGGCACGACTCAGTGATCTCGATTACTTATACTTTATCAAGATAGATGGTATTTATGCACTTTATCGAGTCCATTGGACCAATATACAACTGGACTCATTGCCCATTAACCTTAAAGACACTTCTGTCCTTATATTTAAGTTCAACTACTCCAGATGAGTAGACTTGGTTAACTTTGAATGGTCCACACCACTTTGATCTATGTTTACCTAGAAACAGCTTTAATCAAGAGTTGAAGAGGAGTACCCAATCATCTTTATGAAAGTCTTTCTTTCTAATTCTCCGGTCAGGGTACCTCTTCATCCTCTCCTTGTATAGGTCTGCTCTCCCATATGCTCTGAGATGAAACTCATTCATCTAATTTAGCTGACCCAATATCAACTCCGCAACTTTATTCCCATTCAAGTTCATCCTCATAAGTTCCCGCAGTGCCTTATGATCCAATTCAACCAGCAAGTGACATGCCTTGCCATAGATCAAATTGTACGGTGACATACCGATAGGTGTCTTGAAAGTTGTTCTATATGCCCATAAGACATCATTAATCTTCCTAGACCAATCTTGTCTGTTTACATTCACCATTTTAATAGGAATGGCTTTGATCTCTCTATTCAAAATCTCTATTTGCCCACTAGTTTGTAGGTGGTATGGAGTTGCCACCTTATGTTGCGTAACACCGTACTTCTCCAAGGCAGCCCTAAATACTCAGTTGAAAAAATGTGATTTACCGCCGCTTATGATGGTGCGTGGCACCATAATGCGAGAGAATATATTCCTTTTAAGGAATACAACAACTCTCTTCCCTTTATTATCGGCCAAGGTAATAGCTTTAACCCATTTAGATACATAATCAATGGAAACCAGAATGCATTTCATCCTATATGAGCTCACGAAGGGTCCTATAAAGTCGATGCCCCAGACGTTAAACAACTCCACTTCCATCATTTTAGTCAAAGGAATCTCATGGTGCTTTGAGATTGACCCTTGTCTTTGGCATTGGTCACATCTCCGCACAAAATCATAAGCATCTTTGAATAAAGTCAGCCACTATTAGCCTCTCTGCAATACTTTTCTAGCAGTCCGATCACCTGTATAGTGACCCCCAACCAGAGAAGCATGACAAGATTCTAAAATATTCAGCATGTCCACTTTTGGGATACACCTCCTTATAATATTATCAGCACAACGCTGAAACAAATACAACCTATCCCAGAAGTAGTGTGTAACATCATGAAGAAACTTCTTTCTTTGGTGAAAAGAAAGGTTCTCCAGAATAACCTTGCTCACTATATAGTTAGCAAAGTCTGCATACCAAGGCTCTCTTTCTAACACAGCAGCCAAAATTTCCTTATTTGGAAATGCATCATCAATTTCTAGCTCATCCTTGAGTGTTTTACCTCTCTCCAGTCTGGACAAGTGGTTTGCGACTTGATTCTCCCATCCCTTTTGATCTTTGACTTTAAATTCAAATTCTTGGAGAAGTAGTACCCATTTGATTAATCTCGGATTAGCATCCTTCTTGGCCATCAAATATCTCAAGGCGGCGTGGTCTATGTGAACCACCACCTTGGTTCCCAATAGGCAAGCCCGAAACTTCTCTAAGGCATAGACAACTGCAAGAAGTTTCTGTACAGTAATGGTGTAGTTCTTCTGAGATCCATTTAAGGCATTGATTGTATAATAAATGGGATAAGATATCTTATCCCTCTTTTGGCCAAGTACAACCCCAAGTGCCACTTCACTTGCATCGCACATAATCTCAAACGGCTTTGACCAATCTGGAGCATCAATAATTGAGGTATCGACTCATTTCCCTTTAAGGGATTCAAATGACTTTAAGAAATCATCATCAAATATGAACTTGGCCTCCTTCTCCGACAACTTGCAGTGTGGGTTTGCAATTTCTAAGAAATCTTTTATAAACCACCGATAGAAATCCGTATGACTAAGGAAACTATGCACTCTTTTTATTGAAATGGGAGGTGGTAGCTTATCAACAACCTCTACCTTAGCTCGATTGACCTCAATCCCCTAGGCTGAAATTTTATGACGAAGGACAATGCCCTCCTTCACCATGAAGTGGTATTTCTCCAAATTAAACACAAGATTAAATTCCTTGCACTGCTACAAATATTTACTCAGATTCACCAAACAAAGGTCAAATGAATCACCTACCATTGAGAAGTCATCCATAAACACCTCTAAGGTGTCTTCACCTGTATCAGAAAAAATAGACATTATGCACCATTAAAAGGTAGCGGGTGCATTACATAGACCAAACAACATCCGTTTAAAGGTTTTACCATAGAGCAAGTGAATGTCGCCTTTTCTTGATCTTCCAGGGCTATAGAAATTTGGTTATAGCCGAAATACCCATATAGAAAACAATACCAACCTCTTCCCGCCAACCTATCAAGTATCTAATACATAAAAGGCATTGGGAAGTGCTCCTTCAAAGTCCACAAGTTGAGCTTAATATAGTCCATAAAAGCTCTTCAACCAGTCACAGGTTTGAGTAGAATCAACTCATTTTTCTCGTTCGTTATAACAGTCATACCCCCTTTCTTGGGCACATATTGGACAGGGCTTAGCCACTTACTATCGAAAATAGGATGTACAACTCCTATGTCAAGCCATTTGATATCTCTTTATTAACTACCTCTTCCATAGGTGGGTTAAGATGGCGTTGATGCTCAATGATTGGTGTGCAATCTTCTTCAAACTGAATCTTGTGGGTGCAAATACCCAAAGGAATGCCAATAATATCCGCAATAGTCTAGCCTATCGCCCTTTTGTACCTTTGGAGTACCAAAATAAGTGCCACCATTTGCTGTTCACCTAGATCTGCTACAATAATCTTAGGTAAAGTGTTTCTACTACCTAGAAACACATACTGCAGATAGCCTAGCAATTCTTTTAACTCCAACATTGGTGGGTCTTCAATAGATGGCTTAGCTGATGGTGTTGATCGATTTTTAAGATCTAGATCCAACTTCTTGGGAGCATAAGAATATGATCCCATTCCATTCAAGGCACACACAGTCTCTTCATACTCTTCAATGTCTTCACTGTTGAAATTCATTAAGACTACAGCCAACGGGTTGATAATAAATTTCTCCTCTATCGGCACTTCTTGCTCATCCTCGTAATAAACATCCACAATAGAGAACACACTCATTTTCTTATGATACTTTATAGATTAACACACATCAAACTGAACTACTTCATCATTAAGCCTGAACAAGAGCTCATTAGCTCATAAATCAATAAGTACGCTTCCAATTGTAAGGATAGGCTGACCCAAGATTATGGGTACTTAAATGTCCACCTCACAATCTAGAATAAGAAAATCCATAGGGAATATAAAGCTGGCCACCTTCACTATCACATCATACAAAATACCCACTGGCTATTTTACCTATCTATCTGCTATCAGTAGTCGCATGTTTGTAGGTGTAGGATCCCCCAAACCTAACTTCTTACAAACTGCAAGCGACATCAGGTTAATACTCGCTCACAGATCACACAAGGACTTATAAAAATCAAGAGACCTGATAGTACAAGGAATAGTAAATGCTCCTAGGTCCTCTTTCTTTTGCACCAAAGACCTTGTTAAAATACTGCGACAGTGGTAAAGGTTATCCACCGGCTTGTAGCTCATTGTTCTCTTCTTCATCACCAGGTCTTTCATAAACTTAGCATACCTAGTCATCTGCACTAATGCCTCCACTAAAGGCACATTCATCATCAGCTGCTTCAGCATCGCCATGAATTTGCAAAACCTTGTATCATCATCTTTCTTTTTTAATCTATGAGGAAAGAGAGGCAGTGGTTTTAGATGAGTGGTAACCACTGCTTTCTTCTCCTTTTCTTTTTCTTTATCTAACTCATCAACCTATTGATGGTTACATGTACTCGTATTACTATCTAGCTTCTCAGACTTTACTAGGTGGGTTTCATCAGCTTCTACCTCTTTTTCAATCATATCGTCGATCATAGCCTTGCCCATAGTAGGGCCAGGTAATATTTTACCACTCTGAGTAGTAACTGCCATGCAGGAGCTATCGTTCTAAGGGCTATGTATTGTATCGCTAGGCAAGGTACCGCTCTTTATCTGATTAAATATGGCTGAGAGTTGGCTCATCTACTACTCCAACTGCTTAATAGAAGTTGAGTGCAAATTTACTAGCTGGCTCATGGAAGATAAGTCACTCTTCATCGTCATCACCCCAGTATTGGTTGCCTCAGCTCCCTTTAATAGTTTCTCTATCATGTCCTCCATAGACATCTTTCCTAAAATGGTATCTTTATTGTCCCAGTTTCCAGGAGATACATACAGTCCACTCCTATTATTTTTGTTCTTCTAACTCCCTTGGTTCATATCTTTGTAACCATCCTTTTCATAATAGTTACGACCTTGATTCCCTTGGATATTGCCTCAGAAACCCCCTAATTATTTAGATAGTTTGCTTCTTTCTCAGAATCAGAATCAGCTCTGCCTTGTGACCCAAGAGTTTTTACCTTCTCAGTCTTCTTGGATAATAAGTGTTTAGAAAGTAGATCCATCTGTGTTTTCATGTGTGCCATATGTTGGTCACACTCCTCCTTTTTTTGATGTTTCTCTACTGACATACCACTAAATATAGTAGGACTTGCTACCACAGAATCCCTGGTGTACCAAGCTCTACTTGTCTTAGTCAACCGCTGCAACATATCTACAGCGTCGTTGAATGTATGCTCTATGAATGCTCCTCCTGCTACTTTGTCAACTGTTGGTTTGGTTATAGAGTTTAAGGCTCTATAGAAAGTCTCCATTAAATGCTTATCAACTATCTTGTGGTTGGGGCACTGTGTCAACTTTTTCTTGAATCGCATCAAAGTTTCATGCAGTGCCTCTTTTGGTAATTATCTAAAGTTGCTGATTTCATCCCTCAACTGTATCATCTTGGAGGGTGGAAAGAACCTTTCTAGGAATGCTTCTTTCAATTGCATCCAGTTTGTTATAGAATCGAGGGCCAGCTCATTCAACCATATTGTTACCTCTCCAGACAGAGATAGTGGGAACAACCGAAGATGAATTGCATTTTGAGAAACACCAGGGTTATCAAAGGATTTGCAAATATTGATTAAATTCATAAAGTCCATGTTTGGGTCATCCCCTAGAAGTCCTCCAAACAACCCTTTAAGATTAAGCAGTTGTATCATGGTGCTGGTTATGTTAAACTTTACCCCAGGTTCCAGTGGAGGTGAAATAATTGCTCCTGTAGCACCAGCTTCATCCAAGTCATCCTTCTTCTAATCAAGATCAAATTACATAGCAGGTTGGCGGTTTGCTCTTCCTCTAGCTGCCCAATTTCTGTTTACAGGTACCTATACATTCTTTGCATGCCTCCTATTTGTTGGGTTGATCAGACCATCATCCCCTAAATCTTGGTCATCAGGATTAGGGTCACGAGCTGGTTGACTATTATTCTGCTAATTAACCTATGCTCTAGCCAAGTCGGCTAGTCTATCAGCTTCTTGTTATTTTCCCACTCTACCAATTAGATGCAGTTCAGGATTGAAGGGTAATATTAGTTCTCCTGAACTTCTGTTGCGTGGCATAAGCAACAATGATCCTATAATAAAATAAAAACAACAAATAAAATTAAAATTTGGGAAACTTGACCAAAGGTCAATTAATAATCACAAACTTAATTGACAATCGTATTCCCCGACAATGGTGCCAAAATTTGATACACCCATATTACACATCTTTTATGAAAGATTAAGCGGTTGTTGTCAAATATATAACCCAACTAGATTAGGGTCAAATCCCACAGGGAATATTGTGTTCACAACGTATTGTGGTTGTTACTAGACTGTTGATCAAAGGTACAAAAAAAAAGGGTTTGATTTAAAATTTTTATCTCGTTATTTGTAACAGAAAGTGTTCTAGTCAATGATTCTTAATGCAAATAATAATTCAATGAGAGTAGACAAACTGGAGTTATGGTCACCAAGACGTTCAAGCAGCTAGGGTTATGAATTAATTTTGAATTTCCAATTAATCATTTCAATTGCAAGCGTTATTAAATCCTATAATTTACCCACTTATCTCTCAACCTAAATGAGTAGATTATCCTTCAATTCTCTTGAACTTAAAAGATGCATTAATTTATTCAATTATTTCTATCATGTGGGTTGATCCCATTAAGGCATCAACCCTTAATCCAAAGGTTAAATGTAACACCGCGATGTGCTGAACCGGAACTCTACACGGTGCTCATGACCTCAAAGGACCACAAGCTAACCCATGACGGATATCTTACCTATATACTGCATAAAATACTGAATATTGCAGAAACATGAAATGAAAGGCCATAAGGTTCACATAACTGAAGTAAAACATAATATCTAAATGGGGTATGAAATACCCTAAAAAACAAAACTGAAAATACTAAAGTCTGAAACATGATAGTCTAGAAAGCCTCTAACTGATTGAATTGTCTGAGTAAGGTGCTGATGGGAGATGTCCCCAACTAACTCCAACTAATAAACTAGTTAATGAGATATAGGGAATAATCATGTCCTCGAATGATGAGGACTCACTTCTAACTCTGACTGCTGAAAGTGGAATCTACTGCTGATCTGGAGCTCGTGTCTCTGAACCTATGGTATAAGAAATCATAGCACAAATGCGTCAGTACTTTGAATGTACTGGTATACATATGAGGTAGGCTGAATGCATGGGGTTCATATGCATCAACAATAATAATAACTGACTAAATATCATGAACGTGAGAATACATGCATAGGACATAACAAATGACACTAATACTGTGATAACATAACTACTAAATCTGAATATAACTGATAACATGAGTGACTGTATCTGACAGTCCTGAATCTGATGGAACTATTTGAGTTCTATAATGTGTCTGAGTTAACTATATCTAACAGCCTTGAATTCTAAAAAACCATCTGAGTTCTTTTACTGAGACTGATACTGACACTGTGGGAGGTAGTCATCTAACCGACATGCCACAAATGATGCATTATAGCTGAATTAGGGTCCAATCTATGATATTATTGGAAGGGTGTCAGTACCGCTCCATTGGTAAGGACAACATGTGACTGACCCTAATATAACAGGTAACTCTAGTAAAAATGGTGGAAACCCTCATCTAGCAGGCTAAGCCACCTCAACTACCCTCATTTGGCAGGCTATGATGTCTCAACCTATGTTGGCTATATAGTTCGGGAATGCAAGGATTGCTTCTAAGAATCACACCCTCACATAAGAGGTGAGTTACCATCCTTGGGTTCACTCGGTGCTAATTTCTACTCCCATCTGAATAGACACTGATCATAATTTACTAAACTGAACATGGACGGAGTTACTGAATTTTGTTGACTGATGGAATATTACTGATATCTAACAACTAACTGAGTTCATAAGATCATGGAGATTTCCTGAGTCATAAGACTGTCTGAAGTCTAAGGATCATGGATTGACTGAGAGTATCATAAACTCATGACATGGCTCTAAGCACACAACTAATGTTTTGGGTACAAGTACCTCCAGGAATAGATGGAAGGAGACTAACCAAGCATAACTTACTTGAACATATAACTAACATCATAATCCATAATACATTTATAGAAGCATTCCATCAAAACATATGATAGGCATAACTTGTACATACATGGCGATTTCATGATATCATACTAGTTGGGCATTGTTCCTTCATCCAGGCATTTAATCAAACGCATAGTAGGCATAGCACATGTAGACAACATTATACAACAATTAATCATCCTGATTCATTTCTAGTTTGATCATCTAGGATTTATTCATAGGTTCACATTAATATATATATCTATACAAATCAATTCCACATAAAATTGATCACCCAACATGGATTTGAATTCAACTAATCATTCTCAACATAAACAAAACAAACCCAACAGGTAATTCATAAAGAAATCCATAAACTTAAACTTAGGAAAGAGATTCTTGGGCTTCATGGATGAAAGGAGTCCAAGAATGAACACTACGCATACCTTGGTTCATGATTTCGTGAAGATTGATGGTGAAACCTTTTTGAATTTAAATCCCCAATCGAAACCCTAGCTTGTTATTTAGAGAAACTTAAGAGAAAATAGTATATTTTGGGTGAAGAATGACTAAATCATGTGTTATTGGGTTTAAATAGGGGTAGGAAATTGACCCTTTTAACCCTGGACGCGTTATTTAATTTTAGTAAAATTTTCCCGAACTGGGTCCCTAGCGCAATGCGGTGTTATCGCGCTGTGTCACTGGAAATTGACAATTGTGAAATTGAGGAATAGCGCAACGCGGAGCCATTGCATTGCCCTTTCCTTCGTGACCTGGAACTTTGGCGCAAAGCGGGGGAAATCGCGCTGAGACACTGAAAAAAGGACAATTCTGAATTTAAGTGCTGGTGCGACGCGTCATAATTGCGGACACTTACTAGAAATTTCCAAATGCCATTTCCACTTGTGGCGCGGTGCGCCACTGACTAATATGGCATTGTTTTATGATGAGAACTTGAAATAGTCATAACTTCTTATCCGATTATCAGATTAAAGCGAATCATATATCGATGGAAAGCTTATTAAATTTCTGACATGACAAAAAGTGAAAATATTGAAAATTACTCATGGAACAATTATCATTCACTTTAGAAGCGAATAATAGGCATTCTTGGTACGAAATTTGTTAGAAAACTTCGAGGTATTACATATCTCCCCCTTGAGAACATTCGTCCTTGAATGATATTAACTGAGAGGGTAAACAATAACTAAACATGTATAACTGGAACATGATATCATGACTAAAAAGCTGAACATAACATACTGAACATGCATATCTGATGCATGTGTAACTGATTCCTAAATTCATGACTGAATGTTTTGAAGAACTAAGTTTCTCATAATGAGAATGCATAATTATATAACTAAGCTGATACATAAATGCATGACTGAATATGCAATGGTACTTGATACCAAGTTTATACTGGGAACATGAACATGAAACCGAACACTAAGTTCGTGATGAACACTGATCATGAAACTGAGAAATCTTAAGGAGAACTGCTACCTTGAGCTTGATCTGAGTTGGCGGAGAAGAGGTGAGGATACTTAGTACTCATGTCTGCTTCTACTTCCCAAGTAGCTCCCTCGATGGACTGATTTTACCAAAGAACTTTAACTAGAGAAACTTTTTTGTTCCTCAATCTATGAGTTTGATAGTCTATGATTTCGACCGAAATCTCTTCATAAGAGAGACTATTTTGAACATTAATGCTCTAAATAGGGACTACGACTGGTGGGTCACCTATACACTTCTTGAGAAAAGAGAGATAGAAGACTGGATGAACTGAGGCTAGATCTGAAGGCAATTCGAGCATATAAGCTAACTTGTCGAAATGACTAAGAATCTTTAAAGGAACGACATATCAGGGACTGAGCTTCCCCTTCTTGCCGAATCTTTTCACTCCCTTCATGAGAGAGATCTTTAGATAGACATGATCACCAACCTCAAACTCGAGGTCTTTTCTATAAATATCTGCATGAGACTTTTGTCGGCACTGAGCAGCCCAGAGTCATTCTCTGATTAAATGGACTTTTTCTAAGGTGTCGAATACTAAGTCAGGACCTATGACTGAGGCCTCACGAACTTCAAACCAACCGATTGGAGATCTATATCTCCTACCATAGAGAGCTTCGAATGGAGCCATCTGAATACTGGAATGATAGCTGCTGTTGTATGCAAACTCAATCAAAGGCAAGTGGTCATCCCAACTTCCCTTGAAATCAATTGCACATGCCCTTATAATATCTTGTAAAGTCTGAATGGTCCTTTCTACTTGACAATCTGTCTGAGGATGAAAGGCTATACTGAGATGGACTTGAGTAACAAGACCCTTTTGAAATGCTTTTCAAAAATAAGAGGTGAACTGGGTACCTCTGTCTAAGATAATAGACAATAGAACACCGTGAAATTTGACCAACTCCTTAATATAGAGTTTGGCATAATCCTCGGCTGAATAAGAGGTATGAACTAGAAGGAAATAAGCTGATTTGGTCATTCTGTCTACAATGACCCAGACTGAATCATGTTGATGACGAGTTCAAGGTAAGCCCATCATAAAGTCCATGTTCAGAACTTCTCACTTCCCAGTAGGAATACTAAACTCCTGGATGGACCCACTAGGCTTCTAATGCTCTATCTTAACTTACTGACATGTAGAGCACTTAGCCATAAACTCTACAATGTCTCTCTTTATCCCACTCCACCAATAGATTTCCCACAAGTTGCAGTACATCATTGTGGCCCATGGATAAATAGAGTAGCGCACACCATGCCCTTTTGCAAGAATTCACTGCCTTAACTCATCTACACTTGGTACACAGAGATGACCCTGACAATGAAGAACACTATCTCTCCCTTAGAAGAAAACCTCTATTTTCTAATCCTAAATTGATTCTTTAAACTTAACTAGGCTGGAATCTCTATCTTGCTTTTCTTTTACCTTAAAAACTAGAGATAATTCTAAACTAATCTGAACACATACACCACCCACTGAAGAATCGACTAAGCGAACGCCTAGTCTGGCTAGCTGATGGACTTCTTGAGCTAAATTCTTCTTACTATCCTACACATGAGAAACACTACCCATGGATAGCCTACTAAAAGCATCGTCCACTATGTTGGCCATGCCCGGATGATAGAGGATACTCATGTCGTAATCTTTCAAGAGCTCTAACAACTTTCTCTGACGAAGATTGTGATCTTTTTAAGAAAAGACATACTGAAGACTCTTGTGATCTGTGAAGACATCTATATGAACTCCGTAGATATAATGCCTTCAAATCTTCAAGGCAAAGGCTATGGCTGCTAACTCAAGATCATGAGTAGGATAATTCCTCTCATGGGGTTTAAGCTATCTGGAGGCGTAGGCTATGACCTTAGCATGCTGCATGAGGACATAACCCAAAACTACTCTGGATGCTTCACAATACACTGCAAAACCATCTAGACCATCTGGAAGAGCTAATATTGGAGCTGAGGTGAGTCGAGTCTTCAACTCGTTGAAACTCTTCTCACAAGGATCTGACCACTGAAACTTGACTTTATTCTGAGTCCATCTGGACATAGGGGATGCAATAGAAGAAAATCCCTCAACAAACTATCTGTAATAGCTATCCAAACCTAAGAAGATCCTAATATCTGATGGAGAGATAGGGTGAGGCTAGTTTCTTACTACTTTGGTCTTTTGAGGATATACTCTAATGACATCACCGGAAATTATGTAACTAAGGAATAATACTGACCTTAGCCAAAACTAACACTTATTAAATTTGGCAAACAACTAATAATTTCTGAGAGTCTGAAGTACTATCCTAAGATGGTCTACATGATCGCGCTCACTGCGGGATAGACAAAAATATCATTTATGAAGACTATGACGAACATGTCCAAGTACTACTTGAACACGCGGTTAATCAAGTCCATGAAAGCTGTTGGGGCATTAGTAGGATGAAATGACAAGACTACGAGTTCAAAGTGACCATACCGAGTATGGAAAGCTATTTTCGGAATGTCATTTTCTCTAACTTTGAGCTAATGATAGCCGGATCTGGGGACTATCTTAGAGAAATAGCTCGCACCCTAAAGTTGGTCAAATAAGTCATCAATTCAGGGAAGAGGATAATTGTTCTTGACCATGACGTTATTGAGTTGATGGTAATGAATGCATATTCTGAGAGAACCATCTTTCTTGCGCACGAATAAGACTGGTGCACCCCACAGGGAAATGCTGGGTCTAATAAATCCCTTATCTAAGAGATCCTTCAACTGTTCTTTTAATTCTTTGAGTTTTCCTGGTGCCATTCTGTATGGTAGAATGGATATAGGTTGAGTTTCTGGAAGGAGGTCAATGCCGAAGTCTATTTCCCTTTTGGGAGAAATTTCTGGAAGATCTTCGGGAAAGACATTTGAATATTTATTTACAACTGGAACTGGTACAAGACTAGGAGTCTCAAAACTAGAATCTCTAATATGAACAGGATGGTAAACACATCCCTTAGATATTATTTTTTTTGCCTGAAGATAAGAAACAAGCTGACCCCTGAAAGTGGATACACTACCCTTCTACTCAAGGGCTGGTTTATTTGGGAATTTAAACTGGACTATTCTATTTCTACAGTCAACTGTGGCATAGAAGGAATAAAGCCAATCCATGCAGAGAGTGTCATCAAAATTAGTCATCTCTAATTCGACTAAGTCTGCTGAAGTGACTTTTCGAAATATCATAATTGGGCAATTTCTATATACTCACAAGGCTATGATAGTTTTACCCATCGAGGTAGAGACTGAAAAGGGAACTAATAGGATTTTAGGACTGATTCTAAAATCGCCTGCTATGTAGGGAGTAATAAAAGACACAGAAACTCCTGGACCTAGCAAAACGTAAATATGCATATGAAAGATCTGTAATGTACCATTAACTACATCAGGAGAATTTTCCTAATCTTATTGGTACTGAAGATCATAGACATGATTTGGGCGTTGCCCACTAGTAGCCCTGGAGGTGGAATCTTACTGATTTGGGTGACTGGACTAAGATGGGGAGCGATTCTATTGTCTTTGAGGAATTGGCTGAGGACAGTCTCTGACTCTATTGCCTGGCTTGCCGCATCCAAAACAAATACCACTGCCAGCCCCATAAATACCCTGATGGTGTTTGCCACAAGTCTGTCAAAGAGGATACTTACGGGCACTGCTAACACTGCCCTGGAACTTAGATCCTGGCGCTCTATCTTTTTTAACCTCTTTGAACTTAGGACCTAGAGCACTGGATGAAGAAGGAGCTGGAATTGATGACTTAGGACGAAACTGAGAACTGTTTCCTCCTTCTGACTTAGGCTGAGCAAAGTTGAAACTACTTGTCTTTGCTCTCTTATTGTGCTTCTCTCTCATCTTAATTTTTTGCTCTTCAATCTGCTGAGAATAAGTCATAAGCCTTGATAAAGTCATGTCATTATTCAGCATGGCAAATCTGCACTCATTAACTACGCTATCATTCACCCTTGAAATGAACTTACTCATCCTTGCCCTGCTATCTGTAACCACATGAGGGGCATATCTGGCTAATCGAGTAAACTTAAGAGAATACTCTTTCACTGTCATATTTCCCTGCCTGAGGTTGATGAATTCTAACACCTTAGCTTCCTTAGGCTCTAGGGGAAAGAATCTATCGAGGAAAGCAGATGCAAACTCCTCCCACTCAACTGGCCCTGCATCATCTGCCCTCTCTAACTTCCACTGCTTGAACTAAGTGTAAGCAATATCCTGAACCTGATATAAAGCTAGCTCAGCACTCTCAACAGTAGTCACCCCCTTGATGTCTGTCACTTTCTGTACCTGATCTAGGAATTCCTGAGGGTCCTCATCTGTCTTAGACCTGAGAAAGGATGGATGGTTCATTCGGGTGAAATCCTGAATCTTGGATGCAGCTGAATTAGCCATTGGGTTGACCGAAATGACAACTGGTCGCTCATTAGGGGCAGCTACTAACTGAGCAAGAGTGGTGAATACGATCGTGAACTCCGCATGAGAAAAATGATCGCCCAAAGTTTCTTCGAACTAAGGGGATGACTAATTTCTGCTCTTAGGAGACATATTCTGAAATAAAGAGAACAAGCGGATTAGACTGAGAGATTGACTTGTGATTATGCTCACTAGCACGACATTAATACTGAAAGAAGGGAAATTCTTCCTAAACATCTCATAGCCTCTTGCACATAAATGTGACGCATAACACACCCATGTACAAGACTCTACTAGATGGGCTTTAAGACTTCCTAGGACTTTATTGAACCTTAGGCTATGATACCAAGTTTGTAACACCCTGATTTGCTGAACTGGAATGCTACACAATGCTCAAGACCTCGAAGGACCACAAGCAAACCCATGACTGATATTTGTACCTTTATACTGCATAAAATACTGAATAATGAGGAAACATAAACTAAAAGGCCATAACATTCACATAAATAAAGTAAAACATTGTATCTAAACGGGGTATGAAATACCAAAAAACAAAACTGAAAATATTGAAGTCTGAAACATCATAGTATAGAAGGCCTCTAACTGACTAAACTATCTGAGTAAGGAGTTGATGGAATATGTCCCCAACTAACTCCAACTAATAAACTAGTTAATGAAATAATAGGGAATAATCAGGTCCTCAAATGATGAGGACTTACTTCTAACTCTAACTGTTGAAACTACAATATACTATTGATCTGGAGCTCGTGTCTCTGAACCTATGATATAAGAAACCATAACACAAATGCATCAGTACTTTGAATGTATTGGTATGCATGTGAGGTAGGATGAATGCATGGGGTTCATATGCATGAACATTAATAATAACTAACTATCATAAGCATGAGAATACATGCATGGGACATAACAACTGACACTAATACTGTGATAACATGATTACTGAATCTAAATATAACTGTTAACATAAGTGACTATATCTGATAGTCCTGAATCCGATGTAACTATCTGAGTTCTGTATTGTGTCTGAGTTGACTGTATCTGACCGCCCTAAATTTTAAAGAACTATCTGAGTTCTTTTAGTAAGACTGACACTGAGACTGTGGGGGGGGGGGGTAGTTATCTAACCGACATGCCCCAAATAATGCGTTACAGTCGAAGTCCAATCTATGCCCTAATTGGAATGGTCTCAATACTGCGCCACTGGTAAGGACAACATATGAATGACCCTAATATAACAGGTAACTCTAGTGAGAATGGTGGGAGCCCTCATATAGCAAGCTAAGCCACCTCATCTACCCTCATATAGCTACTCTGATGTCCCAACCTATACTGGCTACATAGTTCTGGAATGCAAGGATTGCTTCTAAGAATCACACCCCCACATAACAGGTGAATTCCCATTTTTGGGTTCACTCGGTGCTAATTTCTACTCCCATATGAATAGAAACTGATCATAATTTACTAAACTGAACATGGATTGAGTTACTGAATTCTGTTGACTGATGGAATATTACTGATATCTAACAACTGATTGAGTTCATAAGATCATGGAGATTTCCTGAGTTATAAGACTGTTTGAAGTTGGTGGATCATGGCTTGACTGAGAGTATCATGAAATCATGACATGGCTCTAAGCAAATAGCTAATATTTTGGGTATAAGTACCTCCAGGACTCGATGGAAGGAGACTGACCAAGATAACTTACTTGAACATATAACTAAAATCATAATCCATAATACATTTATAGAAGCATTCCATCAAAACATGTGATAGGCATAACTTGTACATACATGGGGATTCATGATATCATACTAGTTGGGCATTGTTCCTTCATCTAGGCATTTAATCAAACACATAGTAGGCATAGCACATGTAGACATCATTATATAATAATTAATCATTATGATTCATCTCTAATTTGATCATCTAGGGTTTATTCATAGGTTCACATGAATATACATCTATACAAATCAATTCCACATAAAATTGATCACCCAACATGGATTTGAATTCAATTGATCATTCTCAACATAAACATAACAAACCCAACATGAAATTCATAAAGAAATCCATAAACTTAAACTTAGAAAAGAGATTTTTGGGCTTCATGGACTAAAGGAGTCCATGGATGAACACTACGCATACCTTGGTTCATGATTTTGTGAAGATTGACGGTGAAACCTTCTTGAATTTGAATCCCCACTAGAAACCCTAGCTTGTTTTTTTAGAGAAACTTAAGAGAAAATAGTAAATTTTGGGTGAAGAATGAATAAATCACGTGTTATTGGATTTAAATAGGGGTAGGAAATTGACCCTTTTAACTCTGGATGCGCCATTTAATTTCAGTAAAATTTTCCTAAAATGGGCCACTCGCGCGACGCGGCATTATTGAGCGATGTCACTGAAAATTGATAATTGGGAAATTGAGGGATGGCGCGATACAGAGCCATCGCCTTTCCCCTTCCTCCGTGACCTGGAACTTTGGCGCAACGTGGGGAAAATCGCACTGAGACACTGGAAAAAGGATAATTCTGAATTTGAATGCTGGCGCGACATGCCTTAATCGTAGACACCTATTGAAAATTTCCAAATGCTATTTCCTCTTGTGGTGTGGCATGCCACTGACTAATATGGCGTTGTTTTATGATGGAAACTTCAAATAGTCATAACTTCATACCCGGTTATCAGATTTAAGCGAATCATATATCGATGGAAAGCTTATTGAATTTCACATATGAAAAAAGTAAAAATCTTGAAAATTCCTCATGGAATAATTATCATTCACTTTAGAAGCTAATACTAGGCATTCTTGGTACGAAATTTGCTAGAAGACTTTGGGGTGTTACATTAAATCCCTTAGATTCCATGTAAACTTCTTATTTTCCCAACAAGCACTTTTCTATTCAAACAAGTGATGTTTTTGGGCTCACCCTTCAAGTTTGCAACCAAGAAAGATCATTATTATGAAGAAGGGTTTATACAACTTTAGTTAACCATGGAAATTAAATATTTTCATAACCCCAAATAGTTGTTCACATCAAGGCTCCCATAACCCTAGTTTTGAGAGCTTAGCCACACATCTCAATAGAAAAAGAAGAAGAAGAAGTCATTATATTTCTCATAAACAAATTCAGAAATTACTTACAAAAATCACACAATTTGTTCTTGAATCTTTTGATGAAAATAGGCATACAATATTTAGATCCACGATTCTATATTGAATCTCAGAGAATACTACGTCACAATAAGTTTCAAAGTTGAAAAAATGCTAAAAGTTACCTAAACAAAACCTAAACTGGGTGTTTATATGTTCCCAGGTACAAAGGATTTAAAATTCGAACTCAAAAAAGTCGTATCCAAGTTAACGGTCGAACAGACGACCCGTCAGAAGCCTGACGGTCCATCGCTGGACCATCACTAAATGTCCCAGAATGTCAGGTTTTTTTAAGGGTTGATGGTCATGTTGGCAGACCATCGCTGGTCCGGCGGTCCATCGCATAGGCTATCGCTTGATATTATGGAATCATGTGTTCTAGTTAAGCCTGACGGCCAAGTTGGCGGTCTGTTGGAAGTTTGATGGTCCACCACTTGGACCGTTGCAGATATCATTCATTTGTTCCTTTTTGTTTAACTCTGATGACCACCCTGGCTATCCATTGCATGGCTGACGGTCCGTCAGTTTGACCGTCAGTGGCCTTTTTCTGTTATTTTTCAAAGTTTCTCCTTCAGCTAACTCCTTAACCTGAAAATACTAAAATCCAGTATTAAATACAACATTAGTTTCTTGAAAACATATAATTCCCTTGAAAAAGATGTAAAATATTCTGTCAAAAGCCGAAACATCAAGTATATGCAATAATTAGCATTTGGACATACAAATACGCCAAATATCACCACCCCATAATTAAGGCCTTGTTCTTTCTCGAACAACTCTTTACACAAAACACGCTTAAGGAAGACTCTAAAATCACTACTTGAACTACAATGACTACATAGATAGCAAGTTCCACATTAGGCATGTTATATTATAACTGCAAAACTCATGAATACTACTTTAAGACTCCTTAACATCAAGAATTAACTCTACCAAGTTGGAAAACTCATACATATTACTCAAAAAAAAGATTATGTTAGTCATCAATCCATCATTAAATATGTGTCCTCACCATAAGAGAGTCGCACATATTAACTCACAGATATACAATTTAACACAATAATGGGTGTAAGAATCACATACTACTCACTCTCAGAAAGAATCACATGTCACATACGATAAATCATAAGCTTTCCCTTAGTGTAGTACTCCACTAATATCAAAATGTTAAAGATCAAGTTCAAACTGGACTCTAAGGGTTGTACTGTAGGCTACCGGATGGGCATGAACTATTCTGGGAAGTAAAAGTGACTAACTTTTTCAAGAGCTTTAATACACTACATTTTATATTACACTCATCTACAATCACCCTATTTTTGTACTACTTTTATCTTCACACCTCGCTTTTGTTTTTCTCTATCTCTTTAAGCTAGTTCACACATTGCTAATAGGTAGTATTTGCCATCAACACCTGATTCACTTCTTCTAATTAATTTTTATTTCCACCACAGTACTTCTTACCAACAACACATACTTTTTCAAAAAACCTATATTTATTACTTTGGGGCTTCACTTTCACGCTTTCCTCCTTTAATTTTACACTTCTTAATATCTTAATTTATCAGCTAAGCACTTAGGAGTTTTGGATAAAATCTTGATCACTTGAAAAAAAAGGAATGAGTTATATATAAGGTTACCAAAGAACAGACTGAAGGATCAATGGGACTAACTACAATCATACATAAGGGTAGATAAAGCAGATATAATGATCTAATAGATTGTGTTCAAATGCACATGCAAGTGAACGCGGTCGTACAAGTAATAGAGTGGCCCTTATAAGCCAGATGTCGAACCCACATGGACTTGTCGATTGACTATTTTATTAAATTAGACTAATTCTAATTATTTACTCAAGTGATAAACTCCAAAGATAAACTTATGAATTTACTAAACTAAAATAATTAAAAAATAACTAATGAACAATTAAATAAGAGAAGAGAAAATTTTATGCAATCAATGAATGAATCAATTTAGGATTATGGATTTGCTAACAATTATGTAGAGTATTAATTTCATCAACTTATTTGATTATCTGGTTATGGATCTATAGGGTTGATTATATGATGATAGTTTTTTCACCCTCTAATCGTCTATCTGAATTGACCTTACAACTACATCATTTAGCGGGGATATGATAAATCAATTCGAATGCATTTATATATCTTTTCATCTTATAACCAAGTAAGGCGATCTAGATATATTCCTATCCTAGCCACAAATTAATTTTTTATTTTACTAAAATATAGACCGTACTCCCTATATATTCTTCGCTCTATCTCATTAATTCTCCTTCCGAATTCACAATAAGAATATAAATTTATTTTAGTGGTAGCTAAGTATTACAATAGTAAGCACAAGAATATAAGCACAACTATTATGATAGCAATATCAATTTAACATATGCAGCTATTACATATATATTGTTATATTAACTTTAACTGGCATACATTTTCGCGGTTCGTGCGGTTAAATTAACAACTAATTTTTTTCCCAAATATCTGGATATTAAAAATAATGTTATGAATATAATTTTATTATTTCAAAAATTAATTTTTATCTAATAAATGATTAAAGTTAAAAATATTTATAATCGACTTCTTAATGTTTCAATTATTTTCATCATATTCTTGTAGTAATATGAGAAATTTATTTTCAATTTTTTTGAAAATTAACAAAGAAAAAGCAAAAAAAAAAAAAATAGAAGTCTTCTTATGCTGCTTCTCATATTTATGCATTTACAAAAGTTTAGACTTGTCAAGTTCATTTCTCTTTCTTCTCTAATAAATCTTACGAAGAATTTCAAGTACCAGTTTCCTTTGCATAGTTTATTCTATCATTATAAGGCATTATTATTAATATTATTTTAATTTAATATAGAAGTCAAGAAAAATAAAGATAAAATATTCAAGAAGAAGAATATGTGACTTGAAAACATTATAGAGGTCTCCTTTTTAAAATTAGGCATTTTTAAATTTCAAAAGGTAAACATATTAAATTGAGATTCATAGAATAGATATGTACAAACTTGCAACACACTAAAGAGAGAAACAATTTCAAATGTTCCTAATAATAACGTAGTCATAAATCTTAAATCAGACTAATATTCATTGTAAGTAAGCTCATATGCCACGTTCTTTCACTTACAAAACTACGAAAATTATGTGTCAATATCATGAAAAGACATGGAAAAAAATACAATAAATATCAGATAAAAAGGAGTAAAATCATAATAATGAAGAATAAAAGATGAAAGTTATGTCATAAAAACGGCGAAAGTTATGCAATAAAAACATGTCTCTAGTATTTATAATAACTAAAAAATCATATTATATAAGTGCCTCAATTACTATCATTTTATGTTGTTTAAAAGAATAAAATTCTTTGACCTCTTTTTGTTCTTTATAATACCAATACTAATAAAAGTATTTAAGTCTGATGAAGTTTCGCTTTACAAATTTCAAAAGTATAAAATAGAAAATAAAACCCTTACTCTCATTAACACGTATATTCAAGAAAATATAGACTATAAATTAAGTGTATTAATTAATTGCAATAAAAATCATTTAAAATGAAAAACAAAGAAGGAAGAGGAGAAATTTAAGGAAACTTATGAATAGAAATAATGATTAGGTTAAATGAAGAAGAAAATGGTACTTTCTCTATTTGCTTTTACTTTTGATAAAACTTTTAATTGGGTTTCTATCTTTATTTGTCATTTTTGACATATCAAAAAAAGATAACTTTGTTTTTTTGTTTCTATTTTGCCCTTAACATTAATTATTTTTCTATAAATTAATCTGAAAACACAATGTAAACATCATTTAATAGAGGTACTATAGTATAATAGTCATGTTATTAATATTTTTTAATTGATATGTCAAATCATAATATGACAAATAAAATCAAACGGAGAAAGTATATAACGTACATAGAAGGAAAACGAAGAGTATTAGGAAAATTAATTAATCATATTACTTATTCTTAATACCAATAAATTATTTATGTTTGCATTGAAGTCTATTTTTACCTAAGAGTTTATTTAATTTGTAATTAAAAATGCGTCAAAGATTAAAAATTTGATAAAAACATGAATGCTAATTCTTGGCATATAAATTGGAGGAGGGGAAATGAGCCAAAAATGAAAATTTTTTTTAGAAAAAAAAAGACAATAAAAATGTAGCTTTTCTTGCCTTATAAACTGTGACACATTTTGTGCAGTTAGGAAAAATATATATCAGTAATTGTTTGGATTTTTATGTCATAATCATATTTAAAAAAATTAGTAAATTAATTATTCTACTAGCTTTTTAGTATTACTTCTAAAAAGTATAAATTTTCTAATAAAAATTCAATTAAAAAAGAAGATAGCAGAAGACTTAATTCTAAGAATTAAAAAGAGAGAAAATAAATGGTAAAAAGTATACCAAGCTACCCCCAACCCTTAGCAATAGAGGAAAGAACGACAATACTAATAAAAGAAATATTTGAATGACCTTGGAAAGATTGACCTTACACATTACCTATCTCGAAAGATTTATAAAATGAATAATTGCTATTTCTATTCTCTTAATAAAGTACATATTACTAGTATAAAAGTTCATAAATTGCGATGTCCTAAAGATGTGCGTAGTGTATAAACATATATTGAAGAATTAGAAAATTCTTCATTACTTTTAATGTTACTTGTTCTCATGATAAGTTGATTGGTTCAACTAATGTTGAGATTGAATCCGTTAAAATCTGAAAATTATAAATGGTGAATATTTCACCTATCAAGTGATATGAAAGGATGCATCTTGGTAACATAAAACTTATTTAATTTACAGTCCAGACACTTGAAGATGTCAGACATGAAATGCTGAATATTCTCATTTGACAAAATTTATATGAGAACTTTTTAAGGATTCAAAATGTTTGAAGCATATAAAAGTTTCTGAAAAATTATTTATAATCGTTATATTGTATAAGTTTATAGCTTGAAAATTATTGAAACTCGTGGAGAGTTTTCAAAAGAAATAGAATATTTTCTTAAATGAGAAACATCCATAATAGAATAAGGATTCATTCCGAGCTCAAGAAAAGAATGAGGAACTCCTTGGTTATAAACTATTATTTCTTAGTGCAATTGGTGAACTAATGTATCTTGCAAATACTACAAGGAATGACATAGCCTTTTTCGATCAATTTGTTAGCAAGGCATAAATAATTCTGCTCCTACTAGGAGACATCGGAATGTGATCAAACAAATGAGCTTATTTTATTCTAAATATTGTAGTCCCAATCTTATTGGTTAATCTGATGTTGGGTACTTATTTGACCCGTATAAAACTCGATCTCAAATAAGCTATATGTTCATAAGTACGGATACAACTATATCTTTGAGATATAAAAAGCAGTCTATCTAGCCACTTCATCAGACCATGCTTAGATAATAGTTATTCATGAAGCAAAAGAGAAGGATTATGGTTGAGATTCATGATACATCTCAGTTGAGAAAAATATGGTGTGAAATATGATAATGTATCCATAATTTTAAACGAAGATAATGCAGCATGCATAGCACAACTTAAGGGAGGATTCATATAAGAACATAGAATGAAGCACACTTCATCAAAACTTTTTGACACACATGAGCTCCAAAATAATGGTGATATTAACATGCAGTGAATTAGTTCAAGGGACAATGTGACTGATTTATTCACCAAGTCTCCATCAATTGCAACTTTCAAGAAGATGGTGCACAATATAGGGATGCAAAGGCTCAAGTGTGTTCTCATTAGGGGGAGTTAATACGCGATGAACTCTTTTTCCCTTACGAGGTTTTGTCCCACTAGATTTTTCTTATAAGGTTTGTAATGAGGCAACCTACATGCTTATTGTTAAAGATGTGTACACTTTTTCCTTCACTAGATTTTTTTTCCACTGTTCTTTTAGTAAGGTTTGAACGAGGCACATTATCTATCAATTAGACATTCAAGGGGGAGTGTTATAAATATTTTACCATATATAGTGAATGTCAATTTTACCATATATACTGAATGTCTATTTATAGAAAAGTTAGAAGCCCCAAGTTTAGTTTTCACCTATAAATAAAGGGATTTTCCTTCATTGTAATTCAACTCTTCAAGAATCTCATGAGAAATAAAGAAGTCTCCCTCTTCTCTCTATTTATTCTCCTTGTTCTTATTTTTATATTTCATAATAGATTTTTTTTTTAAGAAAATATGAGTGAACAATTAGGAATGCGAACTTAATCCGTCATTACATTTATTTTCTTCCTCTAAGCATTATTTTTAGTATTTGATTTTTTTATATGAATTATGCACAATTATGTTAACATTGACATTACTTTTACTCAAATAAAATTTTTAAGTGAATGAAAAGAGGACACCCAATTTTTTTTTTCTTTCATTTTTTTCCCTTTCTTTAGTGTGTTCTATTTTTATCTATTTAATTTACGATATTTTAGTTCTAAAGCAAACCAAACAATAAAATTTAAAAGTAATACTACAAAACAATTGTTTTTGTTTTTATTTTATGTATCTTATACTAATTACTAAATAATTAACATAAAAATGTTAGATGGCAAGAAAATGGTAAGTTATTTAAAATTTTACCGTCAATAATTTTCATATACATTATTGAAAGAAAAAATATTGAGAGATCCAAAATTAAAAAAAAAAATGAAGAAGAAAATTTTGACTTTTAAGCACTGTTTTTCCTCTATCTTTTCATTTGCCTTTCAGTTTATTCCTCCTTTTATTCTACCTTATTAATTCTGTTTTTAACTATTCAAGCGAATCATCTTCACTAATATCATAATTTTCTGTAAAATTTCACAACTAATTTTCCTTTTTATTTTTTCTTTCCATTTTAGAATGTTCACATCATAGTTCATATGTGTGTATAAAAAGGAGGAAAATGAAAAGACACTTCATAATTACTACAGACTCCAAGAATATACAAATGACTAAAGTATAATCCTCCAAAGGAATATAGGAGTAGCAACAATGCATAAAAGATAAGAGTTTCACATAATTATATTCTAGTAGAGTTTTCATAGGTAATAGCTCTAATATTTCAACTCCTCATTACTGCTTAATCTTCTTGAATAGCCCCATTAGATCTCTTAAGAAAAGTATTCGCTGTGGGATTTCTTATCTCAAATTTAGGGAGTTTGGTATATCAATTTCCATCAGTAGCAACTCCTCTGTAGTAGATATGACCATGTGTAACGTAACTAAAATCTACAGCTTATGATGGTTAAGTTTCCTCGTACTTCCTATTGATTACCAGATAAAAATACACTCTTTAGCAAAAACAAATGACCAAATTACTATAGGTTTTAAATTCAAATAAAGATACTTGCACATCAATGATCATCAAGGAAATGCCTAAAAATTGAAGTTCGTCTCAATGCTACTTCAGGACTTTTTTGGGGTTTCCTCTTGAACGTGACAATGCTCCTATTAGTAATTAGTTAGTTGATTATAATTTTTTTTTTTACTTTTGGCTATAGATTTATTGTTGCTAGCACATAAGAAGAAGAAAAACTAACAATTTAAGAGAGAGAAATTAGGACCTACACTCCTTTTTCCTTATCCAACAATAATCACTCAACTCCTCCAATCCTCCTCATATATACAATTCAATCCCCGATTAGGAACTTAAGAGTTGTCTGAAATATAGAGAGAGAAAAATTTTTTTTGGCTTTAAAAGTAAACTTAGTACAAATTAATGTGGATAATTATAGACTTAATCATAGATTGATTAAGTTTTAAATAAATATTTTGAAGGAAATATAAGAGATAAAATTCAAAAAATTGACAAGAAAGATAAATACCAATGATGGCCTTAGAAATATGCCTCATAAGTAAATCTCTAAACCTCCTTTATACATCATAGATAAATCATTTTAATCGTACACATCAAAATATAATACTAAGCATAATCTATAAAATCAATGCTAAAAAAGGAAAAATAAAAACACTAAATATAAGGAAAATAATGACTTAAAATATACAATTTTGGCCTAGCATCACCACTCCAAACTTATAATCTTGCTCGTCCTTGAGCAACACTAAAGATCATTGCAACAAATCAAGATAGGACCGCCACCACTTTTATTGATACAAACAATTAGACCATATCACAATACAAAATATCAAGTACACTTTCTGATCATTACATAAGAAATACAAATAAACAACAAATTTCTAACCTTCTAACATAAAATATGGACTCCACTTCATCAAATTTAAGTTCATTCAACTACTCTTATCAAAAAAATTTAATTATATCACCTATCTATTATTACACAAGTGTCCTCACAAGAAAATTATAGTCCATAAACTCAATTCAAAAGATTAAATATAATTTGAGGACTTAATTTGCATCATAGCACAACTCTCGCACTCAAAAAGAATTTGCATGTATGCACAAAGAATCATAGGATTTTCCATTCTATACATCTCAACTAATTAATCATGGTCTAACAAAATCAAATAAAACTTTAACAGGTTGTAATGTTGACTAGGGGATGGGTAGGAAAACTATATAATAGTAGCTTACATTTCTCAGAGTACTTTGCTTTTGTCTTTTCATCGCCCATTATTTTCTTCTCTTTGTTTTTAGCCCTCTCATCAATAATTATTTTTGTTAGTATTCTCATCTTATAAATAATTTTTTAAATATTTTTTCTCAAATGTGTATTTTTTTATATCACATTCTTTCAAAGAAGGCCTTTTTATTATTTTTCATCTTTCATTAGTTACAATTTTCATGCTCAACTACTTCTTTTATCTAGGTTTATTAAATTTTTCATAGTCTATACTACAACGCTTAAGAATGTAGGGTGCAAAAATTAGAGATTCAACAAAACAGTCAAGGAAAAGTATGGCTACCAACAAAAGGCTACAGACTCAAAGAGTCGTATAATGTCTGAAAACACTAAAATTCAATAAGACCAAATGAAAGAAATCTTATATCATCTTCTAAATGGAACAACACTTTTATTTAACTTTAATAACATACATGGCAAGTTCTAGACTAAGATACAAGACATGATGAATAAAACCTCACCATACATGACATAAGTTTCAATCAAGATGGATCAATTTCACTTCTGAGACAGACAAGATCATAACAAAAAATAAAAATAAGTTGCATGAAGAATCACAACCATGAGCCTAGGTGTCAAAAAATCTTTTATTTTATATACATTCAAGATTAGACCTAAACTGCTAGTATCACACAATTAAAAAAATGTGGTCTTTTATTTTTCTTCAAAAAAATAAAGAAAATAAAAAACAAAATTTACTCCTTAAAAAAATAAAAGATACTCAATTCAAAGGGCCTCTCCTAAAAAAATGATCTGAAAAGAAAAATCAAGGGGTGAGCGAAGTATGCTCCAATAAAAACTAAAAAGCTAAAACTAACAAAAATTAATGTAATCTACAAAATAAAATAATCCTTTTGTGTTTTAAGTTTTTTCAATTTTTTATATTTTCTTAAAGCAAGAAACTAAATAAAATCCTATAGAATACTTCAACCTAAACAACTATTAAAAGACATCTCACCCCACACTTATTCTTTTCCATGCTTCTTAACTCAGATCTCCGGTTCTCAGACTTTTCGTCAACCTATTTACACAAAAATAAAACAAAACCAAAGGTTATACTAAAAAAATAAAAATAACTACCTTAACTTGAATTCCCTCCTAAGCAGTACTTGATTTATTAACGGGCATGACTAAACTCACCTCTTAGCAACAGACTCTCATCCTTTTTCTCCTACTTAGATCCGATTTTCTTATTCTCTTATCACCTTTTAAATGCTTACTCTCAAGGTCTGAAAATCCTCCTACACATACCTTTTTAGGTTCCCCTTCAAGTTTCTTAATTTCAGGCTTGATTGTTAATTTGAGAAACTATATAAGAGATTTCAAAGAGGTAATTGGTAGTTTACACTCTCCTACCCCACAATTATCTACTTTCATAGCTATAATAATGCACAAATCTTTATAGTGTGAGGGTGTACTTACTACTTTTTACACTCCAAAGACCACCTCTTCATTATTCAATCTCATTTTAAGTGTGCCTTTTCTCACATCTATCAATGCTCATCCACTAGCCTATAATGGATGTCCTAATATGATTAGAACCCTACCATATATATAATAATTAACAATATTAAATTTAGCAGGAATAATGAACTTACCAACCTTTATTAAAACATCATCTATGATTCCTTCGGGAACCACTCTTGTTCTGTCCTCCATTTTGAGCACAACTAAGAAGGGCCTCATTTTTTCCAGACTTGGAGTTAAACATAGATTGGGACATCAAATTTATTCTTTCTCCTAAATCATTCAAAGAATGCACTATATCACTTTCACCAATTAGTATGGGTAGGGTAAAACTCTCAGGTTCCTTGATATTTTTGGGCATCTTGCTCATCACCACAGAACTGCACTCCTTAGCATGTGCTACTATTTTAATGTCACCAAGCTTTATATTTTCAAGTACTTAGAGTACTTAGAAATTTTCTATAAAACATTTAACAAAGGAAGATTAATGTAAAGTTCTTTGAACTTGTCAAAGAACTTCTTAAAACAAGCATCCCCCTTGGGTTTCTTAAGATTTTGAGGGAATGGTAGGGATGGTCTCTCTTGTTACTCAACTGACTTTTCATTTAGGTACTTTATCTTTCCCTTTTTGTCAGCTTCTTTCATTGTCACTTGTTTTTCAGTCTGCCCTGGTGTGATCAATTCTTCTTGCACATTATAATTTTTATTTTCAGGTATGTCAATCAGGTCTCTACCACTCCTCAAGGTGATTGTTGTCACTTGCTTTGAATTTTATATATCACTAGGACAACCCTCTTAAGGTCTTGTGTTTTGCGCTTGAGATAACTGGCTCAAATGTTCTTAAGATTTTTCTAAGCTAGTTGTTGATTTTAATCTCTGCAACTATTAGTTCTTGATTGGCTAGGATCTTTTTTAAAGTCTCCTATATATTTCTGGCTTAGTGCTATTTTGATTCCTTGCTACTGGTGAAATTGCTAAGGTTGATTCTGATTAGTGCCCCATGAGTAGTTGAGCTGACTTTGCGAATTGAAATTTTGGCAATACTATAATTCTGAATTCCTTTATGTACATTACCCAAAAAATTCACTGACTATAGATTTTCTCCACATAAGTTTGCAGAGTGATCACTACCTCCACAAATCTCATACCAAGTTCGGCCCTACTGAATTGTATTAACTTAGGTCTGAGGTTTATTTGCACTTAACTTATTGAACTACATCATCATTTGGTACTGAAGGGAGGCCAACTACACAGTCAAGGCTATTATACTGTCTGCCTCTTACCAATAGGTTTCTTTTCCACAATTTTGGATACATCACATACTATTTAAGATTACCCTATGCAATTTAGTTATGGAGAGAGTATAGCTCATCATAAGTTTTGTCCAAACCCTGGCCACCTATAGCCAAATCTAGCAAAATTTTTGTGTTATGGTCAAGTCCATAAGAAGAGACTTGAATCTCTCTCATGCATGATAGAGATTCTTATCTGGCTTTAATTTGAAACTTTTAGGATCTCACTCCTCAACCTCATAATTTTTCCAGAAGGAAAAAATTAGATGAGGAACTTTTTTGCCAACTCATCCAAAGTTGTGACTGAGTAAGAAGGTTCTTCCTTCAACTATTTCTTTGCTTCCCCCAATAATGGGAATGGGAAGAGCGTGATCCTCATATAGTCTGTAGATACTCTAGTGGGAATGAACGTGTTACTAACCTCTAGGAAATTCTATAAGTGTACCTATGGATCCTCATCTGACACGCTTGTGAATTGCACAGTACTATGTAAAAATTATACCTTATTCTACTTAAGCTCAAATCGATCTCCTGCAGAATACTGGAAGTAATATTATTTGTAAATGGGATTTCCACTTTGTGCACTTCCTGCGAGCTAGTTGTTTATCATCTATGACTACAGGAATGATATCACCTTGTTGAACTTATGAGATTGAATAAAGTAGTGTAGCTTATCTTTGTAATTAGTGCAAGCATCACTCAGGTTTGGGATATGGTTCAACCAAATCCCTTTCCCTTACCGTCTTGCTTGAGATTCTAACCTATACCTATAAGTTCATTAGCTAAGACCAAGTTTCCAGCACTTATCAAACAGAATAGCAAAACTAAAAATCATAAGGTTACTAATTTTCAAGTCCTTGATAATGGTGCCATAAAACCTATTGCATCCTACCGCATACGAAAATGTATGTTGTCATGCAAGTAATAAAGAGGCCCTTTTGAGCCAAATATTTATCCCTTGGGAAGTTGGTGATTAGCACATAATTCAATTCCAGTGTTACTATTAAATTTAATCAAGTGTGATTCATCCCAAGAGAGTTTAAGTTTTGACGATTTAAAAGTAATAGTAAACAATAACGAAAAAGTAAAGTATTTGAAACAATAATGAGGAAAAATACAAGGTCGAGGTGATTTAATCAACCTACAAAGCTATACAATCTCATTTGTTAGGTAACTATCTTGGTTGTTGATTCACGAGGTTATGAATATTATTATGGTCCTCCGAGCCTCTAATCATTAATCTAAATTTACCCCAAAACTATATCATTGAGAGAAGATGTAAGAACTAATTCAAACACATCTGTATGCCATCTTGTATTTGAACCAAATAGGGCGAATTATGTATATTTCCATAGTAACCACAAATCTTATCTTTCATTCTTTTAAAATACAAGAATCCCCTCAACATGCTCCATGTTTTGATCAAATTTTCCTCCTTTTGGGCTCATAACAGAAATATAAATGTATTCTAAAGGTTGCGAGTCAATAGAATTGTAATTACAAGAACATATAAACAACCAAATTTTGATAATCAACTTTGAAACAACTTAATTGAATGCTAAGTACTTATATTCATAGCCTCAACCCTAGAAAAAGGGATTTTACCCACCCATAATCTACTTTAAAATCACCAAATTAATGTATTTCATACAAGAATTATATAATGAAAGAAGAAGAATAAAACCCTATTTAGTGCCTCCCTCATGCGTTTTTATTTATTTCTAGATGTATCTTTCTCAATAAAATTCAATGTCTCATTTTTACTGTGGAGTGCAAAAAGCTTTTGGAAACTACTTTCTGTGCCACTCCCTTATCACGTGGCTCAAGAGGCATTTGGCATACCCTTATTGCGATCCTTCACTATTTTGTGCCATTCGCTTTTTGGCCAGTTTCTATAACACCCCGAGACTACCCCCTGGATGTCACACAATGCTTAGAACCAAAAGTGATCCTAAGCTAACCCATCATACTTTTATAACTTATGAGCAACTTAGTATGTTACAAAAATCCAAAAGAAATAAGCGGAAGAGATATATTTGCTAAATATGTTCCATATAGAACTATTTAAAACAATTACAACTCTAGTTATACAAAACAAAATGAAAGTAAATACATCAACTCTGAATGACCATCTATGAAGCTTCTACTAATAATTATTATAGAAATCTGGAACATGACCCCCAGCTATCCCTAATCAATAACATTGAATAAATAATGCTACTAGAACTTTAGATAACTCAAGTCCTCGAATCAAAAGAACTCATCACCTACTGACTGGAAGCTTTAAAGTGTTTGATTATGATGTATGGGCTAGAACTGGTACCTACATTATGAGACAATGTAGCACATAGACATATATATGGGTCAATACTTCTGGAATGTACTGAGTATGTTGGGGTGAATGCATAAGTAAAAAAATAACTAAATATACATATAGACTTTCAATTGATGCATGCTAAGTGTAAATGGCTCACCTTGAGCTTGAATAAAACAAAGACTGCAAAACCATAAACATGACGAATGAAGCATAATTATAGCTTTGTAAGCCATAACACTTAGTTTCTACAAGCTTTAATTTTTATTCTTTATTTTGGGAGAGTCTTCTAATCAAAATAAACCATGTGAGCTATCATGGAGTCCAACATCTTACTCACATTGGGGAGAGCTATCCTATCCTTGCCATTGGAATAGAGCCTTAATCTTAGTGATCACTGAACTATATTGTGAATAAATCTTAACCTATATTGGCTTGTTGTTTTTAGGAAATAAGAATACACTCATCCGCATTCCCTTCTCGGTGCTAAATACTACTCCCATAATACTAATATGCTCATACTTTAGAAAATCCACCTTAAATTAGCATAAGGGTTTTATAAAGTGAACACCAGTTATGCTTCTCTTTACTTTAAATCATAATCAAGATGAACAAATGTGGATTACATATCTTATCGTAAGATAAAAAGATCAATCTTTGCTTTATACCATTGTATAAACTTATCAACGGAGCTTAAGAGCATAGTCTTATTGTAAACTTAGATCTTGTACTTAGGGCTTATAATACATGCTTAAATTCTTAGAAATTCACGAACAACCTTCATGCTCAATAATCATCTTTAAATCTTTCACCAATATCCAGTCAAAATAATGAAATTAAAATCACAATATGAATCTTATAAGTCAAAACATGATATGCAATTCTTAACGAACTTAAATCTTTCAATCTCATGGTAGTGACATACTTCAAGAATATAGCAATTTGGGTATGAACCCTAACACAAAATAAATAAATTAAATCTTAAAATCATACTTTTGGGAACAAGGATGAAAAATAGCCTTGTTCATAAACCCCACAAACCTCAATTGGACGAATTCTTGAAGAAAGCTAGAAATTGGAACTTAACTTCTTGAATTCATGAGGGAAGAAACTTTAATTTCCCTCTTGGGAAGAGGGTAAGAATTTAAATCATGTATGGGACTTTTAGAGTTAAGAGGGTGGAAATAACATGTTGTAAAACCCCTTAATCCATTTAAGAATGAATTGAAATGGTTTAGAGGTGTGAAAAGACCTCAATACCCTTAATATAAGTAAAAATGGAGCAACTTTTGGTACTTAGCTTTTGTTGTACGGCACATTCCAATAGAACACCTGAGGTTGTGCAGTGCACATCAATATCACAACTCATCCAGTGGCTATTAACGATTGCCATGCGACACAAGGACTTAGCATGGTCATAAATTTTCGCTCGGGTATAGGATTAAGGAGAAATTGGTATTATTGGAGTAAAAATGAAGAAACTATTGGCACTTTGCTTTTGTTATATGGCGCACATCAATAGTACACCTGATGTTGTGCAGCATATTCTAATAGCACACCTCATCCAGTGGCTATTTGCGATTGGCATGCGACACATGACCTTAGCATGGTCATAACTTTTTAGTTGGGTATCGGATTAAGGAGAAATTAGTATCATTGGAAAGATAATTCAATTATTTACTATTTTTTGGGTTTTGAGATGCAAAATTTCATATATTAAAGGATTTGTACCTATTCAAAGCTGACCTTTGTAGAATCGAATACCAAGATTTGGCCAAATCAATGGCTCTTTTCTCAACTTTGCTCTAAGTGATTCCTATGAACATTTTCCTAACTCATAAGCACTCTTCACACTAGGATAATGATCATGACAAATGTATTGAAATATAAATCATGGGATTAAAGTTTACACACATAGGAATGACAGTTTGATTTCTAGCTGTAACGACCTAAAATCACCTCCCGGGATGTCACATGGTGCTTAGGGCAAAACGTATCCCCAAACTAACCTTTTGAGCCTATCACTTCTCATAATAACTCATTCAAGAAGGAATATACAAATCACTAGTACTTTCATATCAAATAAAAGAGAATATGAAGGTAATACTCAGTCGAAACGACCACAATACTGAAAATCTCAACACAACCACAGTCTGATAACTAGTCTGACAAAGCCTCTACTACTCAATGAACTCGAGAGCTGTTGGGACAGGTCCCCAGCTGACTCAAACTGAACTGAAAGTAATAACATAAACACTCAAATACTAAAATATCTGAAGATAGGTCCCAGAACCATGAGGACTCACCACTGTAGAAATGTAGATGAATGTACTCGAGAATCACTGATGAGGATGGGACTGAGCACCTAGACCTATATTATAAGATAATATAGCATATGTGTATCAACACTTAGGAATGTACTGAGTATATGGGGGTGTATGCATTTATATAAAACAATATCAATACTCTTTAATCAAATCATGCATGCAAATAGAAATGACTCACATGGCTTGAATAAGTCTAAAATGTAAAGCTCATAAATCATGTAGAATGAATCATGTAACACCAATCTCTTGAGTCATTGTACTTTGGCTCTAAAATGTGTGCTCTCCTCTTATTCTCATTACTCATAGGATGAAGGAAGCTTTAAACAATACTTTCAACTCATGCATATATCTCATGAAGAGTAAAACTTCTTTATTACTCAATAACTTATAACTCTTTTGAACTCAAACACTTGGAACACAGAATTATATAACTTTGGTTTAACAACTGATGATCAACTCTTATTAGTAGAGAAAACTACTTCCTTCTTTGGAAAATACTCAAAAGCAATTTGTTCACTTTAGAAAATATCACATCTCAAAGCTTCAGGAAAAATATTTTATCTCAATAGAAAATACTTTAGTTTAGGGAGGTTCTCTTAACCGACCTAAACCATGCGAGCTACATAGAGTCCAACACCTTGTCCTCCTAAGAATGAAACCTCATGTTGGGGAGAGGCATCATACTCTATCCAAGGAGTATAACTTCAAATCAGTGATCGCTTATCTCAGCCTCGGGCCTAATCATCTCAGCCTCAGGCCCAAAATCTCAAACCTACGGTGGAATGTAGTTCTGGGGTAAGAACCCATGGTATCTTACCCAACTCGGTGGTAAATACTACTCCTTTAGTTTATCTCGCTAATCTAATGGAAATCCACTTTCAAAATAATCTCATGGTTCATAAGAACCCAACAATCAAATCTGTAATCTTATGTGATAGAGTAGATTTCAAAACTCTATTACCATTAGGTCAAAATATTTCTCAATAATCTGAAATCATGGATGCTTATAGCACAATAGTACATAAAATTACAAGTCTCAAGTAGGGCTTAATTACTCATAATTCAATCTTAATTTAAAACTCATCATAATGCATAATAGATAGCATATAGATTCATAATTCATGTAGAAATCTGGAAGTTACATCAATTTGTCTCAAAATATCAACATACTCATATACTTCGATTTCTAGAACATTGAAACTCTTAAATTCTCAAGGAGTAACAACATAGGGTATAAACCCAGCTTCAATTTCTTAATAAAAACATGCAAAATCATGCTATTTGACATTAAATTCATGGGAAAATTAAGATTTCGCAATCAATAGCCATGGGTAAAAAACCCTAATTTAATATCATGTAAAATCTCATAGATTACAGAAAATTATAGTTTAAATAAGCCTTTGGGCATAAGGGTAACATGATTACCCTTGTTCAAAACCCCACATACCATAGATTATGAAATTTGATGAACAAACTTGCTTCAAACTCTCCTTCTTAGTCTTGAGAGAGGGTTCTTACAACCCTTGAACTAGGAGAACTTAAACCTCAACTCAATTTGTTTAATAAGGGTTTTAGATTTGATCTTGAGGGAGAAACCCTAGCTCTATTTTGTTTTGGATAATGAATAAAGTCATTTGCTTTGCTTGGAATATATTTGGTTGATAAAAGCATTGAAAATACCAAAAAAGCCTTTTAAGAATGAGTTAAAAATACTGAACGGGGGCTATGACGGTCGAAGCGATGGTCCATCGCTAGCCTGACAGTCCACAGATCGTCCGTCGCACGCCGGTTAGAAAAAGAACTCACTGCCTCGATGTAACAGTATCAATAATGGTCCATCACAAACTCGACAATCATGTTGGCTAGGATAAGGCCACACTACCTCAGCAGCAATGGTCGCAGTGATGGTCCATCGCAGTCTTGACAGTCCATCACACTTAGGCCAGAAAAGGGAGTTACTACCTTGGTTGCGAATGTTCAGGCGACGGTCCATCGCACATTTGATGGTCCGTCAACCTGTCCATGCACCTGGGTTGGTTCAACAACTCTCAGAAAAACAGCAATAACTTTCTACCTCGATGTCGGATCTGGAAAGCTAATTCAATTCTTTACACTGTAGGAAGTCATTTTCAGGAAAGTTCAACATGATTAGAACACTAATTACTTGGGAAGTCTCTTCTCAATCTTTTAGGGCCAGAATTAAACTTCGCTTGACACGCTCAAGGCTCAAACTACAAGGGAACTTTGCGGGGTCTTATAATATTTCTCCCTTGGTAACATTCATCCTCGAATGTCGGAAGAATAATACCTTAGGATCGATCTGATCTAACGAAAAAGAGGTGTGGGTACTTGGCTCGCATGTTGCTTCTGCCACTAAAGTAGCGTTCTCCACTGACCGGTACTAACACAACACTTTGACCAAGGGAACCTCTTTGTTCCTCAGTCTACGGATTTGAAAATTTAGGATCTCAATGGGAATCTCATCGAATGAAAGACTGTTCTTAATATCAGCACTCTCTGAAGGATCTACCACGATGAAATCACCAATATACTTCTTAAGCATAGAGACATGAAAAATAGGATAAACAGCTGACAACTCCGCAGGCAACTCAACCTCATAGGCTAATTTCCCAACATGGCTCAAAACTCTATATGGGCTAACATAACGGGGACTAAGCTTTCTCTTTTTACGAAACCTCTTCACCCCTTTCATAGGTGAAATCTTCAAGTACACCAAATCACCCACTTCAAACTCAAGTTCTCTTCTCCTCACATCGACATATGACTTTTGATGACTCTGAGCTATCTTTAACCTCTAATCAACTTAAATTTCTCTATAGCTTCAACTACTGCATCAGGCCCAATCACTGTAGCTTCACCCACTTCAAACCAACCTATGGGCAATATACATCTTATACCATACAAGGCCTCAAATGGTGCCATCCTGATGCTAGCATGGTAACTATTGTTATAGGTGAACTCTATCAATGAAAAATGCTCATCCCAACTACCTTTGAAATCAAGAGCACACGCCCTTAACATGTCTTCTAAGGTCTGAATATTCCTCTCAGCCTGACCATCTGTCTGCAGATGAAAAGAAAAACTCAAAAGAACTTGGATACCAATACCCTGCTGAAACGCCCTCTAAAACTGAGAAGTAAAATGAGTACCCTTATCCGAAATAATAGATAAGTGAACTCCGTGTAGCTTGACCCTGTTGACTGCAATCTAGCATAATCCTTAGCTGTATAATATGTATGCTCATGAAAGAAGTGCGCAGACTTAGTCAGCCTGTCTACAATAACATAAAAAGAATTATGATGATGACACCAAAGAGATAATCCAGTCATGAAGTCCATATTCACCAACTCCCATTTATAAGTGGGTATAACAAACTCTTACATCACACCGCCAGGTCTTTGGTGTTCTACCTTAACCTGTTGGCACGTTGTACACGTTGCTACAAACTCAGCTATATCATTCCTCATACTATTCCACTAATAGATTTTCTGCAAGTCACGGTACATCTTGGTAGTGCCAGGATAAATAGAATACTGGACGCCTTGCACTTCATCCATAATCTTTTGCCTCATATCATCAACACATAGAACACACAACCTACCCTGAAATCTCAACACGTTATCTCCCCTTTTGGAGAAAATCTCTATATTTTGGTCCTTAACTGACTCCTTCAGTCTGATAAAACTAGGATCTCGATCTTGCTTCTCCTTTACTTCCACAACTAAGGAGGATTTGGAACTAATTTTCACCAAAGTACCTTCTTCAGCTAAATCAAGCAACCTAACACACAATCTAGCCAGACAATCCACATCACGAGCTAACTTTTTCTTACCTTTCTCTATACGAGCAACACTACCCATAGACAATCTGCTAAGGGTATCAACCACTACATTAGCTTTGCCTGGGTGATACAGCACACTCATATCATAGTCTTTTAATAACTCTAAATACCTCCTCTACCTAAGATTTTACTCCCTCTGAGTAAATACATACTGTAGGCTCTTATGATCAATAAACACATCAACATAAATACCATAAAGATAGTGTCTCCAGATTTTCAAATAAAAGACCACATCAGCTAACTCAAGATCATGGGTTGGGTAATTCTTTTTATGCGACTTTAACTGTCTAGAGGAATAGGATATAGCCTTACCTCTTTGCATCAACACACAACCAAAACCAATTCTAGAGACATCATAATACACCACCAAATGATCTGTACCATCAGGAAAAGTCAACACAGGTGTTGAAGTAAGTAGAGTCTTCAACTCTTAAAAACTCTTCTCATATGAATCTGACCACAGGAACTTAACTTTCTTTTGGGTTAACCCAGTCATAAGAGATGCAATAGAAGAGAAACCTTCAACAAAATAGTGGAAGTAGCCCGCTAAACCCAAGAAACTTTGAATGTCAGACAGAAAGATAGGTTTAGGCCAATTTCTTACATCTTCTGTCTTTTGGGGATCAACTCTAATACCTTCGGCTAAAATAATAAGACCTAGAAAGGCTATAGACATTAGCCAAAATTCACACTTACTAAATTTGTAGAACAACTTGTGACCTCTAAGAGTTTGCAAGACAATTCTAAGGTGATCTGCATGATCATGCTCATTGCAGGAGTATTCAAGGATGTCATCTATGAATACTATGACAAACATATCAAGGTATTTCTTTAACACTAGATTCATGAGGTCCATAAAAGCTGCTGGGACATTGGTCAGCCCGAAAGACATAACTAGAAACTCAAAGTGACCATAGCAGGTTCAGAAAGATGTCTTTGGAATATCATATTCCCTCACTTTAAGTTAATGATAGCCGGATCTAAGGTCTATTTTGGAGAAATAACTTGCACCGTACAATTGATCAAATAGGTCATCAATTCTTTGAAGAGGATACTTATTTTTGATTGTGACCTTGTTAAACTGATGATAGTCAATGTACATATGCAAAGAACCATCTTTCTTCTATATGAATAGAACAGGTGCGGCCCAAGTAGAAATACTAGACCTTATGAAACCTTTGTCCAAAAGATCTTTGAGTTGCTCTTTCAACTCCTTAAGCTCAGCAGGTGTCATATGGTATGGCAAAATAAAAATAAGATGAGTGTCAGGAAGAAGATAAATCCTGAATTCTATCTCTCTATTAGGAGGTACCTCTGGGAGATATTCCAGAAAAACATTTGGAAACTCATTAACAATCTCAACTGACTTAATAGTTGGAGCCTTGGACTTAGTGTCTTTGACTCTAACTAGGTGATAGTTGCAACCCTTAGATATTAGCTTTTTGACTTTTAGATAGGAGATAAAATGACTCTTAGGAGATATCGAACACCCAGACCACTCAAAAAATGGCTTATCAGGGAACTAAAACTTGACCACACAGGTACGACAGCCTATAGATGCATAACAAGAATGAAGCCAATCCATACCTAGAGTAAGGTCAAAATCCACCATGTCTAGCTCTATCAAATCAGAAAGTATGACTCTATGAAGAGCAGTAATAGGAAAATCTCTATACACTTGTTTAGCAACAACTGACTCCCCTACTGGTGAAGAGACTAGGAAAGACTCAGGAATCTTTTAGGGACTTATTTTGAAATTTACAGCCATATGTAGGGTCACATAGGAGATACTTGACCCAGGATCCAACAACCTAAAAACATCAAAACAAAAGATGAGATGCATACTAGTAAAAATATTGGGACAGTCATCCTTCACCTAACAAGATAGTAAGGCATAAAATCTATTTTGGTGTTGACCTCCAACAGTGTTAGATGAAACGCCTTGAACAGGGGTGGGACGAGGGACAGGAGCTAGTGTACTAGTAGTCTGTGCCTGAGGTCGGGCATATCTGGTACCCTGCCTAGCATGCAAATAATCTCTATGCCTGTGGCCCTACTTTCCATAACTAAAACACCCCCTCAAATCTATGAAACACTCATTGAGATGATCCCTACCATACTTAGCACAAGAAGGATAACAGGGCCTGTTACCAATACTGTTCTGCGACCTAGACATAAAATACATGCTCTCTTGCTCCTGCCTGCCTATAGGCGTGGGACCACTAGCTGATGAAGGCACTAGAATAGACAGATATCTCTGAAACTGAGGACGAATTCCTCTATAGAACCTTGGCTGACTATACCCATGCCACTCAGATCTAGCCCTCTTGTTACCCCTCACTATGTCTCTCTCTAATCTTATCCGCCCCTATCTGCTGTGTATGAATCATCAACCTAGAAAGATATATATCCCTATGCAGTATCGTAGTCCTACACCATTTTAGCACCAAACTAGAAACACCTGTCACAAACTTGCTCATACTAGCTTGGGTGTCAGAAATCAAATCAGGAGCAAACATGGCCAAATGGTTGAACTTCAAGCAGTACTCCTTATCAATCATGGAGCCCTACCTCAAGTTCGTAAACTCCTCAATCTTTGCTTCCCCCATCTTAAGGGGAAAACTCTTGTCCAAGAATGCATCTTAGAACACCTGTCAAGTCATAGGAGCAGCATCCTCACCTCTACCTTTCCTCCATAATACAACCCAGTCATAATCTATATCCTTCAACCCAGTCATAATCTATATCCTTCAACCTGTAAGATACCAACTCAAAACATTTTTCATCAGAAACATACATCACCTACGTGATCTTTCTCACCTCCTCCATATACAACTATGGGTCCTCACCTGCCTTGGACCCATAAAACCCTGGCGGATTCATCCGCATAAAATCACAAATCTTGAAAGTAGCTATATCACCTCTCTACTGATTTGCAACTACGGCCTGGTTATTGGCTCAAACATTAGAGGTGACTGCTTGGGCTAACGCCTGAAAGGCCGCCCGAAACTCAGCATGAGACACTGTCTCATTCAAAGGATCAATAGGTGGGGGTTGCTAATCATTATATCCATGGGTATTCTCTCTTTAGAGAGGCATTTTCTAAAATAGGGGAGCATAAATTATTAGATGAGAGGGACAACTGCAGGCACGATGGAATTTAAAAGAAAGAAATAACTTTTTTTTTCAAAAATGTCTTGTAGCCTCTTACTCATAGATGTGGTGCTCTACACACCGATGATCAAGACTCTACTCAATGCAGATTTTCAGACTCCCTAGGACTCCTTTAAAAACTTAGGCTCTGATACCAAGTTTGTAATGACCCAAAATCACCTCCCAGGATGTCACATGGTGCATAGGGATACAAGTAGCACCAAGCTAACCCTTTGAGCCTATCACTTCTCATAATAACTTATTCAAGAAGGAATATACAAAACACTGGTACTGTCAAATTAAATAAAAGGGAATACAAAGGTAATACTCAGTCCAAATGACCAAAATACTGAAAATTTCAACATAACCACAGTCTGATATCTATTTTGACAAAGCCTCAACTACTCCATGAACTCTAGAGCCATTGGGATAGTTCCCCAACTAACTCAAACTAAACTGAAAGTAATAACATAAACACTTAAATATTAAAATATCTTAAGATAGGTCCTCAAACCATGAGGACTTACCACTGTAGAAATATAGACGAAGGTACTCGAGAACCACTGATGAGGTAGGTACTAAGAACCTGAACCTACATTATAAGACAATGTAGCACATAGACGTATATGTGGATCAACACTTGGGAATGTACTGAGTATATGGGTGTAATACCTCGAGACTCTAACCAATAGTGTAACCATGAATCAAGCTCATGAGAAATAAATTATAATGTTTTGGGCTATTTTTGGATCAAGGATGGTGTGTATTAAGGCCTTAAATATGTCCTAACAATTGGCTGAATCAAAACATTCCTTACCGATTAAATTCTTGGGAGGAATATTGGTGTAGTAAACTTCAAATGAGAATATCTCTTATTATACTTGGAATTTTTGAGCTCATGACCTATCAAAAGATAGATAATTGAATTATCTTTCTAAAGATACTAATTTCTCCAAAATCTGATACCGGAGCAAAGAGTTATACCGATTTTATTCCAGCATGTCAATCTGGAAAAAAGGGTGACGACATTTCTGATGGCCTATCACGTTTCTGACGACATTTCTGACAATGTCGTCATGTTTTCGATGACATTTTTTATGACATCATCATCCTTAGGAAGAAAATCAAAAATTCGACCCTTTTGTGATGACATTTTGTGATGGCCTATCACCGGTCTGACGGCCTATCACGGATGTCGTCAGCTATTTTTTTTAGAAATTTAGAGACGTTTTTGCAAGGGTATTTTGATCTTTTCTCATGTTTTCAAGGCCTCTATAAATATGAGAATCCCATTCAAACCCTAATTCCATCATTTTCTCTTCTAATTCTCTTCAGATAATATATCTAGGGTTATATCAAGAACATAAATCTTCCAAGAAGGATCCACAAATCTTCAAAATTTCTTCAAGAACCAAGTTCGTCATAGTGCGGGCTTCAAGAATTATTTAGTTCAAGTGTGGATAAGGTATCAAGCACTAAAGTTCATCTAATTTCATAGATTAAGGTATGTGGGATTTTGAATAAGAACACTTCTTTCAATCTTATGCCCAAAGATTTAATTTCTATTGAATTTCATGAATTTTGCAAAGTGGGTTTACACCCAAATTACTTTATCAAGGATTTATGAGATTTGAGCTATACAAGATTGACACATATGACTACTTCATTGTCTTATTTCTTAAATTAAGAGTTTATCTCATGAGTTGTATCTTGTTATCATGAAATGATAATTTCTAAGTGTTTTATGATAAGTGTCATGATTTATGTTTTACCAATGAAGTTTGTCTATTGAATATATATTGATATTGAGCTTGAGAGTTAAGAACGAGTTCTATGATATTTTCTGGAAGATTTGAATACTTGATATAATTTGATAAGCAAGTGTACTTGATGATGAGAAAGATTATTTTGAGATTTAGTCGAGTTATGAATCCACAAGTTGATTATGATTTACAAGTGAGATATATATTTATATTTTGGTCTTCATGATAGACCCTTGAGTTGATTAAGGTGGATTTCCTAACGCGTTCTGAGCTTAAGTCTGGGAGTAGTATTTAGCACCAAGCGGGAAGTATGGGTTCAGCACATTCTACTTTCCCATAACTATGTGCCACCGTAGGAATAAGATTAAGGGCCAAAGGCTAAGACAATTATCACTTAAGTTAAGGTTCTACTCCTATGGCAAGGATAGAACAGCTCTCCCTAACATGGGCAAGATGTTGGACTCCATGTAATCTCACATGATTTATGTCAGTTATAAGAAACTCCCAAGTCCATAATAGTCCAAGTTTCATGAGTTATCGAGTCACTCTAAGTCATGAGTCAAAGAGTTTGAGTTGAGTCCAACGGTTTATGAGATTTAAAACATGTGTTATTATTGATGATTTATGGAATATATGTTTTAGGTAACTCAAGTGAAGAGAGTCATTATTATCAACATCCATGATTTTCTTATACACTTATGATATTATTTAAATGTTGCTTGCACCCTAACATACTCAGTACATTCCCAAGTACTAATTCCCATACTCTTCTGTGTTCTATATTTTCTCATGATGTAGGTTCAGGTACTCAGTATCAGCAGCAATAGTGATCTTTGAGTACCTCTATCTACATTCGTACAGTTGGTGAGTCCTCATGGTTCGAGGACCTATGTCCCCAATTTTTGTCTTGATAGTAGATGGTTGTTTATTTCCAGTTCAGTATGGCTCTATTGGGGATCTGTCCCAATGGCTCCTTAGTGTTATGTAGCAGAGGCTTTGTCAGAATAGAGTACCTATATGTATAGAACTTCAGTATTTTGATTTTATAATATAGTATTTCCTTGTATTCTAGTGTGTTCATGACATAATTATTCTTCTTTATTATAGCTTGATTATTTTCATAGTGCGTTATAGAGGAGATAACAGGCTCATAGAGTTAGCTTGAGGTCGCGTGTTGTCTTAAGCACCGTGTAACATCTTGGGATAGGATCTTGGGGTGTTCCAAGCTTGGTATCAAAGCCTAAGGTTTAAAGGAGTCCTAGGGAGTCTGCCAAGCTGCGTTACATAGAGTCTTGATCATCGGTGTGTAGCATGCCACATCTATAAGCAAGAGGCTACGGGACATATTAGGAAAAGTCATTTCTTTATTTTAGATGTCTTTCGTGCCTATGACTATTTCTCTCTTCTATTAATTCATGCTCTCTTATGATAGAAAATTCCTCCTCGTAGAGCTCACAGAAATAATGAACGACCTCAACCCATTGATCCTTTAAATGAGATGGTGACTCATTGCAAATTTTAGGAATCTTTTCAGGAGCTAGCCCAGGCAGTTACCGCTAATGCTCAGGGCAATGTTTAGGCCATTATTCCACCTCTACAAGAAGGTAATTCTGCAGCAGCTTGAGTTTGGGATTTTATGCGGATGAATTCGCCAAAATTTATGGGTCAAGGATAGGTAAGGACCCACAGATGTATCTTGATAAGGTGAAAAAGATCATACAAATTATGCATGTAACAGAGGAAGAAAGTGTGAAACTAGCTTCCTATCGCTTGAAAGATGTTGCTTATAATTGGGTGGACTTGTGGAGGAAGAGTAGCGGGGAGGATGCTGCTCCCATGACTTGGCAGTTGTTCCAGGATGTGTTCTTAGACCAATTCTTTCCCCCAGAGCTGAGGGAAATGAAACTAGAAGAATTTATGAACTTGAGACAAGGCTCCATGACAGTTAAGGAATATTGTCCTAAATTTACTAGTTGTCTAAGTATGCTCCCGGTATGATGGCTAATTCCAGGACCAGTATGAGTAAGTTTTTAATTGGCGTATTGAGTTATGTTGTGAAAGATTATAGGTCCGCTTGCTCAATAGGGACATAGATCTTTCTAGATTGATGATACATGCCCAGCAGATTGAAGTAGAAAAAGTGAAAGAGAGAGAGAAAGTGAGAGGGAATAAGAGAGTTAGATCAGACCAGCAGGGGTATAGTTGGAATAGATTTTCTAGAGGGATCCACCCTCAGTTTCAGAGTTGTTCTTTTGTACCAGCACCATCATCATCATCTAGTACTCCCACATCCAAAGTCAGGCAGGAGCAGGGTAATAGACCTACTGTGTCTATGTCTTGGGATAGTGTGAGTAATAGACCTAACTATCCCCCGTCTGCTAAGTATGGTAGGGCGCATCCTGGAATGTGTATGGCTGAGTAGAGAGGTTTTTTTGGTTATGGTATGTTGGGCCACAAATTTAGGGATTGCCCATATGCTAGATAGCGGAGCCGTGATGTTCGTCCCCAGAGTCAGGCTATTAGTTCTCCATCCCCTTGGATTTGTCCTACTCTTCCTTAGGGTGCATTGTCTAGTACTGCCAGTGGTCAGTGCCAGAATCACTTTTGTGCTATACCACCCCACCAGGAGCAGGAGAATTCACCAGATGTTGTTATTGGTACGCTCCGTGTATTTTATTTTGATGTGTATGTGTTGATGGACCCTGGATCAAGTCTTTCTTATGTGACTCCATTAGTGGCTGTGAATTTTGAGATCAATACTAAAAAGATTCTTGAACCTTTTCTAGGTTTTACTCCAATAGAAGAACCTGTTGTTGCTAAGTAAGTATATAAGAAATGTACTATCATTGTCCTTCACAGAGTTATGTTTACAGATTTGATTGAGCTAGACATGGTTGATTTTGACATTATTCAGGGTATGGATTGGCTTCACTCTCGTTATACATCTATAGACTGTCGTAGCCATGTAGTCAAGTTTCAGTTTCCCAATGAGCCAGCCTTTGAGTGGTTCAAAAGTTCGGTATCTCCCAGGAGTCATTTCATATCCTATCTTAAAGATAGGAAATTGATATCCAAGGGTTGCATCTATTATTTGGTTCGATTTAAAGATACTAAGTTTGAGACTCCGACCATTCAGCCGATTAACATTGTTAATGAGTTTTGTGATGTTTTTCTAGAAGATCTCCCTGGGGTACCTTCCAATAAAGAGATAGAATTTGGGATTGATCTTCTCCCCAACACGTAACCTATTTATATTCCTCCGTATCGTGTGGCCCCCGTAGAACTATATGAGTTGAAAGAGCAACTCAAAGATCTTCTAGATAAGGGTTTCATAAGGCCTAGTGTATCTCTTTAGGGTGTACCCATTCTATTCGTGCAAAAGAAAGATGGTTCATTACGGATGTTCATTGATTGTCGTCAGATTAACAAGGTCACATTCAAGAACAAATACCCTCTTCCTAGAATTGATAACCTGTTTGATCAACTACAAGGTGCTAACTATTTCTCAAAAATAGACTTGAGATTCGGTTATCACCAGCTTAAAGTTAGGGAGTGTGATATTCCAAAGATTGCTTTTCACACCCGATATGGTCATTTTGAGTTCTTGGTCATGTCTTTCGGGCTAACAAATTCCCCAGCAGCTTTTTTAGACCTTATGAATCAGGTGTTCAGACAACACCTGCATATGTTTGTTATCGTGTTCATAGATAATATTCTTGTATACTCCCAAAGTGAGAACGACCAAGCAGATCATCTACGAATAGTCTTGCAAACCCTTAGAGATCATCAACTATTTGTAAAATTTAGCAAGCGTGAATTTTGGATAAGGTTAGTTTCTTTTCTGGGTCATATTATTTCTTCTAAAGGTATTCGAGTTGACCCTCAAAAGATAGAATCTATGAAAAATTAGCCTAGACCTATTTCCCCAAATTATATTAAGAGTTTCTTAGGTCTAGCTGGCTACTACCATCGTTTTATTGAGGGTTTCTCTTCCATTGCATCTCTTTTGACTCAGTTGACCCAAAAGAAAATTAAATTCCTGTGGTCTGAATCTTGCGAGAAGTGTTTTCAGGAGTTGAAGACTCGACTCACTTTGGCCCCTGTGTTGACCCTTCCAAATGGTGTAGATGATTTTATGGTGTACTGTGATGCTTCTAGAGTTAGGTTGGGTTACGTGTTAATGCAGAAAGGTAAGGTTATATCCTATGACTCAAGACAGTTGAAACCAAATGAGAAAAACTACCCGACCCATGACCTTGAGTTAGCTGCACTTTATTTTGCCTTAAAAATTTAGAGACACTATTTGTACGACGCTCATGTTGATGTCTTTACGGATCACAAGAGTTTGTAGTATGTGTTTACTCAGAGAGAGTTGAATCTTCATCAGAGGCAATGGATGGAATTATTAAAGGACTATAATATGAATGTGTTGTATCACCCGGGAAAGGCCAATGTACTGGCAGATGCCCTTAGCAGGTCATCCATGGGTAGTGTAGCGTAGGTCGAGGAAAATAGGAAAGAGTTAGCTCATGAGGTGCATCATCTAGATAGGTTGGGAGTTAGATTGCTTGATTTAGCTGAGGGTAATGTTTGGGTCCAGAGTAGTTTCGAGTCTTTTCTAGTTTCGAAAGTAAAGAAGAAGCAAGATATGGATCCTAGTTTGGTCAGATTGAAAGAGTCGGTTAAAGACCAAAAGGTGGAGGTTTTCTCCCAAGGGGGAGATGGTGTATTGAGATTTCAGAATAGATTATGTATGCCTAATGTTGAAGATTTAAGGTAGAGAATTATGGCTGAAGCGCATGGCACGCGATATTCTATTCATCCTGGTGCTACCAAGATGTACCGCGATTTGCAAGAAATCTATTAGTGGAAAGGTATGAAAAAGGATATAGCGAAATTCATAGAGAAGTGTACAACTTGCTAACAGGTTAAGATAGAACACCAAAGACCCGGTGGAGTGATGCAAGAATTTAGTATTCCTACTTGGAAGTGGGAGGAAGTAAATATGGATTTGGTGACTGGTTTACCTCCTTCTCGACGTCATCATGATTTAATTTGGGTCATTGTAGATAGGTTGACTAAGTTTGCGCATATCTTTCCAGTGTATACGTCTTTTACTGCTGAGGACTATACTAAGTTGTACATTCGAGAGTTAGTCAGGTTGTATGGAGTTCCTTTGTCTATTATCTCTAACAGGGGTACTCAATTTACTTCTTATTTTTAGAGGGATTTTCAGAAGGGTCTTGGTACCCAAGTTCATGTTATCTTCACTTTTTATCCGTAGACCAATGGTCAGGCTGAGAGGACCATCCAGACCTTGGAGGATATATTTAGGGCATGTTTTCTTGATTTCAAAGAAAGTTGGGATAAACATTTACCATTTATTGAATTTACTTACAACAACATTTTACATATTAGAATTGGAATATCTCTATTTGAGGCTTTATAGAGAAGGCGATATAGATCACCCATAGATTGGTTTGAAGTGGGTGAAGCTGCTGTGAGTGGACTTGATGTTGTGTTTGAGGCTATGGAGAAAGTTAAGCTGATTCAGGAAAGGTTGAAGACAGCCCAGAGTCATCAGAAGTCATATGCAGATGTAAGATGAAAAGCTCTTAAATTTGAGGTTAACGATTTAGCGTACTTACAGATTTCACCCATGAAGGGGGTGAAAAGATTTGGTAAGAAAGATAAGCTTAGTCCCCGATACGTTGGCCCTTATAGAGTTTTAAATCGTGTTGGGAAAGAAGCTTACGAGATTGAATTGCCTGCCGAGTTGTCAGCTGTCCATCCTATCTTTCACGTTTCTATGGTCAAGAAGCACATTGGCGATTTTGTTGTTGTTAATCCATTAGAAAGTTTTGATGTTTAGGAGAGCTTTTTGTATGATGAAGTTCCAGTTGAAATCCTAGATTATCAAGTTCATAGACGAAGAAATAAGGAAGTTCCCTTGGTCAAATTTCTGTGGCAAAATCAATCAGTCGAGGATGCTACTTGGGAAGCAAAAGCAGATATGCAAACCAGATACCCTCATCACTTCTCCGCGAGTTCAAATTAAGTCAAAGGTACTATTCTTCCCTAATCCAGTTTCCTTCAAATCCAGTGTATTCAGCTATAAGGTTATTCTCTCTATGATTCATGTATTTTGTGAAGTACTCGAATGTTTAGAATGAAGTAAGCCCTTTTAGTTAGTCGTTCCAGCTATACGTCCTCATTTTCTGTTGTTCTTGGCCTATCTAGCCACATTCGTGGATGAATATTTCCAAGGGGGAGATATTGTAATACCCCGAGACTCTAACTAATAGTGCAACTATGAAATAAGCTCATGAGAAATAAATTATAATGTTTTGGGTTGTTTTCTGATCAAGGATGGTGTGTATTAAGTACTTAAAGATGTCCTAACGATTGGGTGAATCAAAACATTCCTTACCGATTGAATTCTTGGGAAGGATATTGGTGTAGTCAACTTAAAATGAGCATATCACTCATTATACTTGGAATTTTTGAGATCATGGACTATCAACAGATAGATAATTGAATTAGCTTTTGAACGATACCAATTTATCCAAAATCCGATATCGGAGCAAAGAGTTATACCCATTTTACTCCAGCATATCAATCTGGGAAAGGGTGACGACGTTTCTGACGACATTTCAGACAACGTCATCACGTTTTTGATGACATTTCTGATAACTTCGTCAGCCTTAGGCAGAAAATCATAAAATTCGACCCTTTTGTGATGACATTTCATGACGGCCTCTCATGGGTCTGACGTCCTATCACGGATGTCGTCATCTATTTTTTTTTAGCAATTTAGAGGCGTTTTTGCAAGGGTATTTTGTTCTTTTCCCATCGTTTGATGGCCTCTATAAATATGAGAATCTCATCCAAACCCTAATTCCATCATTTTCTCTTCCAATTCTCTTGAGATAATATATCTAGGGATATATCAACAACATAAATCTTCCAAAAATCACCCATAAATCTTCAAAAATTTTTCAAGAACCAAGTTCCTCATATTATGGGCTTCAAGAATTATTTATTTCAAGTTTGGATAAAGTCTCAAGCACTAAAGTTCATCCAATTTCATAGATTAAGGTATGTGGAGTCTTACACAAGAACACTTCTTTCGTTCTTGTGCCCAAAGATTTAATTTCTATTGAATTTCATGAATTTTGCAAAGTGGGTTTACACCCAAATTACTTTATCAAGGATTTATGAGATTTGAGCTATACAAGATTGACACATATGACTACTTCATTGTCTTATTTCTTAAATTAAGAATTTATGTCATGAGTTGTATATTGTTATCATGAAATGATAATTTCTAAGTGATTTATGATAAGTGTCATGAATTATGTTTTACCATGGGAAGTTTGTCTATTGAATATATATTGATATTGAGCTTGAGAGTCAAGAACGAGTTCTATGATGTTTTCTAGAAGATTTGAATACTTGATATGATTTGATAAGCAAGTGTACTTGACGATTAGAAATATTATTTGGAGATTTTAACGTGTTAGGAATCCACAAGTTGATTATGATTTACAAGTGAGATATAATTTTATATTTTGGTCTCCATGATATACCCTTGAGTTGATTAAGGTGAATTTCCTAATGCAATTTTAGCTTAAGTCTTGGAGTAGTATTTAGCATTAAGAGAGAAGTATAGGTCCTTCACATCCTACTTCCCCAGAACTACGTGCCACCATAGGATTAAGATTAAGGTCCAAATGCCAAAACAGTTATCACTAAAGTAAAGGTTCTACTCTGATGGCAAGGATAGAACAGTTATCCCCAACATGGGTAAGACGTTGGACTCCATGTAAGCTCACATGATTTATGTCGGTTATAAGGAACTCCCTAGTCCATAATAGTCCAAGTTTCATGAGTTACCGAGTCACTCTAAGTCATGAGTCATAGAGTTTGACATGAGTCCAATGGTTTGTGAGATTTATGAAGCACGTGTTATTATTGATGATTTATGGAATATATGTTTCAGGTAACTCAAGCGAAGAGAGTCATTATTATCATCATGCATGATTTTCTTATACATTTATGATACTATTTAAATGTTGCCTGCACCCCTATATACTCAGTATACTCCCAAGTACTAATTCCCATACTCTTTTGTGTTCTATATTTTCTCATGATGTAAGTTCAGGTGCTCAGTCTCAGCAGCGACAGTGATCTTTGAGTACCTCCATCTACATTCGTACAGTTGGTGAGTCCTCATGGTTCAAGGACCTATGTCCCTGATTTTTGTCTTGATAGTAGATGGTTGTTTATTTCCAGTTCAGTACGGGTCAGTTGGGGATCTGTCCCAATGGCTCCTCAGTCTTATGTAGTAGAGGCTTTGTCAGACTAGAGTACCAATATGTATAGAACTTCAGTATTTTGATTGTACAGGATAGTATTTCTTTGTATTCCAGTATGTTCATGACATGATTCTTCTTCTTTATTACAACTTGATTATTGTCATAGTGAGTTATAAAGGAGATAACAGGCTAAGAGGGTTAGCTTGAGGTCGCGTGTGGCCTTAAGTACCGTGTGGCATCTTGGGATGGGATCTAAGGGAGTTACAATGGGGGTGTATGGATTTACATAAAAAAATATCAATACCCTTTAATCAAATCATGCATGCAAATAGAAACTACTCACATGGCTTGAATAAGTCTAAAATGTAAAGCTCATAAATAATGTAGAATGAAACATGTAACACAAATCTCGTGAGTCATTATACTTTGGCTCTAAAATCTATGCTCTCCTCTTATTCTCATTACTCATAGGATGAAGGAATCCTTAAACAATACTTTTAACTCATGCGTATATCTCATGGAGAATAAAACTTCTTTATTGCTCAAGAAGTTATAAATCTTTTGAATTCAAACACTTGGAACTCTGAATCATATGACTTTGGTTTAAAAACTAATGATCAATTCTTATTAGTAGAGAAAAATACTTCCTTCATTGGAAAATAATCAAAAGCAATTCGTTCGCTTTAGAAAATATCTCATCTCAAAGATGTAGGAAAAATATTCTATCTCAATGGAAAGTACATTAGTTTAGCGAGGTTTTCTTAACTGACATAAACCATGAAAGCTATGTAGATTCCAACGTCTTGTCCTCCTAAGAAAGAAACCTCACATTGGGGAGAGGCATGATATCTTTCCAAGGAGTATAACCTCAACTCAGTGATCACTTATATCAGCCTTGGGCCCAATCATCTTGGCCTTAGGCTTAAAATCTCAAACCTATGGTGGCATGTAGTTCTGGGGTAAGAAACTGTCGTAACTTACCCAACTCGGTGCTAAATACTACTCCTTTTAGTTTATCTCGGTCATCTCATGGAAATCCACTTTCAAAATAATCTTATGGTTCATAAGAACCCAATAATCAAATTTATAACCTTATGTGGTAGAGTGGATTTCAAAATTCTATGACTATTAGGTCAAAACATTTCTCAATAATCTCAAAATACTCAAATCATGGGTGTTTATAGAACAATAGTTCATAAAATTCCAAGTCTCAAGTATGGATTAATGACCCACAATTCAATCTAAAGTTAAAACTCATCATAATGCATAATAGATAGCATATAGATTCATAATTCATGTAGAAATCTAGATGTTACAAAAGTTTGTCTCAAAGTATCAACATACTCATATACTTCAATTTCTAGAACATTGAAACTCTTAAATTCTCAAGGAGTAACAATATAGGGTACAAACCCAGCTTCAATTTGTTAAAAAAAAAACATGCAAAATCATGCTATTTGACTTTCAATTCATGGGAAACATCAAGATATTGAAATTAATAACAATGGGTGAAAAAACCTAATTCAATATTATGTAAAATTTCATAGATTGTAGTAAATTATAGTTTAAATAAGCCTTTGGGCACAAGAGTGAAAGAATTACCCTTGTTCAAAACCCCACATACCATAGATTATGAAATTGGATGAACAAGATTGCTTCAAACTCTTCTTCTTAGACTTGAGAGAGGGCTCTTGCAACCCTTGAACTTGGGGAACTTAAATCTCAACTCAATTTGTAGAATCTATGGTGAGTTCTTAGATTTCTTGGAGAAGGGTTTTAGATTTGATCTTGAGGAAGAAACCCTAACTCTTTTATGTTTTGGATGATGAATGAAGTCATTTGATTTTCTTGGAATATATCTGGTTGATAAAAGAATGGAGAAGACCGAAAAGCCCTTTTAAAAATGAGTTAAAAATATGAACGGGGGCTACGACTATCGCAGCGATGGTTCGTCGCTAGCCTGATGTTCCATCAGATCATCCGTCGTATGTCGATCAAAAAAAGAAATCACTACCTTGATGTGACGGTCTCAGCGATGGTCCATCACGAACTTGATGGTCCATCAGATCATCTATCGCACGTTAGCCAGGATAACGCCACACTACCTCAGTGGCGACGGTCTCAGCGATGGTCCATTGCAGTATTAACGGTTCATCATCCTGGACATCATACTTGGGCCATAAAAGGGAGTTACTACTTTGGTTGCGATGGTCCGGGCGACTCGACAGTCCTTGAACCTGTCTATCGCACCTGGACGGTTCTGACAACTCTCGATAAAACAGCCATAACTTCCCACCCCGATGATAGATTTGGACAAAATTGGCATCATTCGAATGCTAATTGAATTCTCTACACTATAGAAAGTAATATTCTAGAAAATTCAACAAGATTAGAACACTAATCACTTGGGAAGTATTTTCTCAATCTTTTAGGGCTAGAATTACACTTCACTTGACATACTCAAGACTCAAGCTACAAGAGAACTTTGCGGGGTATTACACTAGGTCACAAATATAGGGTGTTACCATTTCGTGCCATGCTAATAAAATAGAGCTTAGTTTACGTGGAACAACGGTAGGTTTCAATCTCTAATTTCCTAATATAGTGTAATCTCTCAACTTTTCTCACATCTCATGCTTTATAGATTGTTTTCTAGATATTTTTAGGCTTATATTGCTTCCTTGTATTTCTCCTAAGGCCTTTAATCATCCACAAGTGCAATATTGGTACCCAATCTATCTTAATCTTCAAAAACCTCTAAACAATAATCATATCCATTAGTTCAAGAACATAAGTTAAAATCAATCAAATGAATATATTTGCAATGTAGCATACTACATGGATGAAAATATAGGAAATAATTAGCACTTTGATGTATAAATACACCCAACATTATTTACCTTTGAGTTTAGACTTATGTTTATGAGTGTATATATAATAGTATCGTATATCTCTCTATTTCATTATTTATTCACATTATATATGTATCTCTTATCCTTGTGTTACTAATATATGTCCTTCTTTCACTCTTCACTTGTATCTTGGCTAGTGATCTGCAATATTGCACTTTAATTCCTGAATACTATTCGAATTGGATATTTTATCCTTATTGCTCCCTTAGAATTGTTATGTTTAGTTTCTTGGTTAACTAGTTGTAGTTTATATTCCCTTTTTACATGTTATTTATGCTGACAATATCTTTGGATCTCTGTCGGCCGATGCCTATTGAGTACCACATGTTTGGAACTTATACTACATTTTATAGCCTATAGATTATTGTATGAGCTTTTGTCATTGATGTATGTATCATGTGGATTAGTTATGGATCAGAGATTTGGGTGAGCTCCTGATTTTTAGAGTATTTCTAATATCCCTCATTTTGAATTTCAGAGATGGCTTGTATATATATGTTTATTCATTATTTTATTTTGTACTTTAATTATATTAGAAGCTCTTGTACTAACATCACTAGATCTTGGGGTTGTAATATATATTAGTCTTTCATTTAAGTTTATTTTCACTATTTCCGTTATTTCTCAGGATAGTCCATTACATGATATTCTAGATTATGGGTTGGCTTACCTCCCGGTGTGTTTTTGTAGTTGCCATATTGACTTGAGAAATTGAGTTATGACAATATTTTAATTATTTTTCCCTTTTCTATATTTTCTATATATATCATTTGTGAGCTGTGAGGATGGTTTTCATGGTCCCTAAAGTATTCAGGACTGATTAGAGTGAGTTTGAGGTTTTGAGTAGCTTTAAATTTGAACAATTTGACTTTAGTTAACAATTTATTCGAGCACCAGATGATGACTTTATCAGTTCCATTAGATATAAAATATTAATCTTGTGTTAGAAGCATGGTTTGTTTAGATTTCGAGTATTTATTTTGGATTTTGAGCGCTTAGATGAGAAACTAGTAAAATAAGCCTAAAAGGGGTCCCATGGCTTAACTTATTTATAGCAACCTATTTTGACAAATTTGATGGTTCCATTGAGTCTTGAATGTTAAAATTTGTCTAGTAGCATTATAAATTTATTTTTGTGGGGTCCCAACTGAGTTTCGAGGGTTTATTTTGAGAATTTTTTATCATTCCCTTTATCGTATCTATTGTTTACCTAGTTTTTTGGTTGCATGTGATTTTTAAATAAGTCAATTTCAAGATATCCCTTCCATAACAAAGAGGTTACTCAATTTAAAAAAGATAGGTACACTTATTATCAGGAGAACTATTATAAATACAACATGAGGAATTGAGCATATAGCTACTGGAAAACATCTTTAAGCAAGAGCATAGTCAGTTTTTCTTGTTTGGATTTGAATTTTATAAGAGTACAAGTACCTAGATTGCAATTTATGTTTGAAGTCATTTTAAGAGTTTTGTGTATCCACACCTATGAGACTTTTTTGATTTTCATTAGTTACGAAATCAAGACATGTCTACATCTAGGTTCTTTATTATTTAATAAGCAAATTTGAGGACTAAATTGAACCTACAAGAAAAGATGTAAAAATAGACAATCTCTATATTATTTTTTTTAACTTCTAACTTCATAATTCATGGTGGTAGTAACCTCTATTGACGTTTATCCCACTAAAGAGGAGAAAAAAGGAATACAAATATGATTAAAGGAGATTGGTAAAGAGGGAAACCTATATGAGATAAGAAGAGATTAACCAGACTATATAGATCTTATATTGGATGTAGAACAAAACAACACCTTCAACTCAAGATAGTTCCATTTAAAGTCGTGGTTAGAATTTTAGAGTGTTACTGAGCTTAATTAATCTACTGAGCTGCTCCTTCAGAGATCATTATTGAACTAAAAATGAAAAATATCTCTCAACAGGCGAGAGAGAGTGTGATTCAGCAAGGCATTTTAGAGGTTATCAATTTTGTTGATATTAAGATAAATAATTTGGATGAGAAAGAACTGAGAAACATGAAAGAAAGAGAGAATAAGGAAGAATCCATAGATATCGATAAGATATTTCCTAGTTAGCCTCTTCATTTTCTGATTTTGTCCATCTGTTATTTATCTTGTTTTATTATTTCTATTTTTGGGCTGAGTCACTTTTATACCTAATCTATTAATGAACATATTATTGGGTTTGATATTTTTTATTTATAAATGGGAATAGTGCCCCAGTTTAATTAAAAATGGATCTTATATTTTTAGTGAAGCAATGATTCCTTCTTTTCATTTGTAAGTGTCCCTTTATATTTGTAGAGAAGGGTTGTCATTATAATAGCAGAGGTGGTCTTACACTCATCTAGGGTTGGAAATTTGGTCATCACAAACACGAGATAGTGGAGCATTTTAATAGGGTTACTAGTTTGGGTTCAGTTCAGATACCCATTGCATTCATGATGGCTCAACCATATTTGTGAGGGTCTAGTTTAGTCAGCCTCATGTTCAAAACAAGACTTTCACATTCGTGATTACCATTTAATCCCTAAGCAATATTCAAACCCTTTTTCATAATTTTAGTCCAATTTCATCATTTTTGAGCTTGGAGAGTATGTGTAATGACCATCTAGGTTATTTTACATATTTTCACATATTTTTATTGTTTAGATCTTTCATATAGCTATCCCAAGTCATTTGTGACTTGCTAGGGTTAATAGTTTAATTATTGGGAAGTTTATTTGATTTTTAGAGTCACTTACCTATTCTAAAGTCTTCAGTGGTAAGGATTGGCTATAAGACATAAACTTTTGCTTAACTGTCTTATTTGCCAATTTTGATACTTCCATCAGCTCTGCAATATCTATTATAGACTAAGGGGATCTGTGGTATGGGTCCCAATTCTTTCAGACTCATTTTAGGCTATTGGTCAAAAATTGATAAAAATGGCCCTTCGATGTAGGGCCCACTTTTCATTGAAATGACCTTGAATGGAAATATCAAATATATTGAGTCTATAATGTCAAATTTAATAATGTAGGGTAGCATAGTTTATTTGCATTCATGGGATTTTGAATGAATCCAGAGGTACCGATGGAAACTTAAAATTTCCCAAGTTTTATATGGTGCATTAGCTAAAGTGTCACTTTTGTCGCTTTACTGGAGGAACTTATGCAGCTAGCCAGTCACTTAAAAGACCAAGGTTTTCCCAACTGGGTCACTAAAGTAAAAGCCGCCCGCTAAAGCAGGAGGCTACTTAAGCATTTGTTTGTCTGCTTTAGTGAAAGGGGAAGACCTAATAGGTACCGCTTGACTAGTCAAGTGGCCACTTAAGTAGTACCTAGGAGGCCATTAAATTCTCTCCTTAGCCAATTTTATCCTATTTTACACAGTCTTAAGAGATAAAAAGCCCTAGAGAGTGTAGGAAATTAGGAAAGTACTCATTGGGAGATTTTGGGCTGCTTGTGAGCTGGGATTAATCATTTTCTCATCGAAATATAGGTTTGTTTTGATCATATTATTGGTTTAATTCTTTTACTTAAACCCAAATATCTAGACTATTGTTGATTATGTTTTAGTATCATTTTAGCTCAGAATTTACCTATTCTTAAGGGTAAATATTTTGTGAGCTTAAGGAAATGAGTTGATAATTTTAAAAGTTCAATTCCACAAGCTGGGCCCATATGGGATTTATATGTAATTTAGATTCGAAGAATAATAATGAGATATGGGTTTCGTTGTTACTGTATTGATAAGTAGATAACAATCTTCATAGTGTGGCATCATGCAAAAGCTTCTCGAAAGGGAAAATCATTGATGTAGCAGACTTCACCGAGCTTTCTTTGGTGTCCAGATAGGCTAGGCTTATTGTGCTATATTTGGCTTGAGAATTAGGGCTTGGAATTACTTTTAGCATGAATTGGATGATTTAGTCAATTTAAAAGCCACAATTAGGCATAAATGACTTAGTCGCTCATCCTTAGGATAGAATCACTATCTTAGGACCCAATGAGACTTATTTAGTATCTTTTTGTGAAAATTAACATCCTAGTCTATTTAAATAAGAATTTGCCTTAGAATGGATTATTAGGGTGAGAAGTGGGTCCCTCTAGCCCACCTTAGGCCAAGATTGCTTTTAGTTCGTTATAGACTCAATAGGCCTTGCACACTACTTTAATAACATTCTTTAGACAAAAGAGGTTTAAATATATGATACTTTATTCTAGATTGGTATGTGAGAGATTATATTATTTTTGGTTAGAGTCTGAAAATTTATAATACTAAGACCGGTTCGATTATGGTATTATTCATGATATTAGTTCTGGTTTAAGTTTGACAAGTGATGATATGAGCATCAACTCAAGTCTGGCATTGAGGGGTTATTTATGACTATTATGGAACTAATTTATGTCTAGTATTTTATAGTATAGAAAGATCTATGATTGTGATTTCAAGATATGGTTAATTAGTCTAATTACACTTGTTATATCTCTTGGTTGCAACCTCCGAGCTTATGGGGGTTACATTGGGTTATTTACTTTATTACATCCTCTAGATTATGGGGACTAGTTGACATAGTGATGCTTTGCTTTAATATTATAATTTTAATTATTTACCTTCAGTAATTGAAGCATTATTCGAGGTTTACCCTCTTTTCTTGACTTAATTTATTTATTTAAAATTTTATATATTTATTTTATGATTTAGCTGAGTTGTCCGATGATGCCTATTGAGTACTTGTGGATTTGGTACCCATACTATGCTTCAATACCTTTTTTGTACAGATCTGAGTACTAGCTTTCATCGTTGATACTGATATTTTATTGGTCAGAGTTTGGAGATAGGTTGATCTCTTACAGTCAGAGTTGCTCTTTACTCTATCTTCTATTTTGTATAGTCTTTCTATTTTTGAGATAATTGTAAATTTGACTTTGTAGTAATCGTATTCTTTTGGATAAAAGGCTCTTGTACCGACTTTACTAGGTCATGGGATGATGTTGCTTTTCTCTTATTTTATTTATTTATGCTATTTTCTCTAGGAATGATGTATTTTAATTTAGTTACTTGCATAAGTCTAGCATTTATGCCATTTTTTACCTACTAGCCCATTATTTATTGCTTTGGGCTATGACTCATCTTGCCTACTGGTGGGATAAAGTAGCTTCCATTGCAACTCAAGAAATTGGGTCATGATAAATTGGTATTAGAGAGCTAGGTTCACTAGTGTTGTTGGTATAAGAAGAAGTGTCTAGAAGAGTCCCATAGGTTGAAATAATAACGTTCGTTTCTTATATTCAGAAGGCTATAGGACATTCTTAGGAGATCTTTTCCTCCTTTACTTATTTCTTGATAAGAGTCTGAGATAATTTCTAAGATTAATTTCATTTCACTCTTTCATTGATGGATAGGACGCGTGCTACCACTACATAATACGAGGACCCCAAGTCTATGAGTAGGGAACCTACTAGAGTATGAGCATGACCCAAAGGTCCTCGACAGACTTAGAGATATATCCTCAGCCAGAGATCCGAATAGAAGTCCTTTACCACATCGTATTCTTGCTCCTACTAGAGATTTATCCACCCTAACCAATCTAGCTAAGGGGATAGCCCAGGCTATACTAGGGTTTATTTTATCATTGCTCAGGGATGTATTAGTTTAGCTCTAGGAATTAGTTAGTGGTGTACCATTTGATAGTGCTCAGTTTGTGGATGATAGTAGTACTGAGATAGGAGCACAACTTATAGTTACGACTCCTAGAGTAGAGATTCCTCCTGCACTGTAAGTTGTTCAACTGATAATCGCCTAACGTGCTATGTTTGTTGAGGAGAAAATGATGTTGGGTAAATTCTTGAGATTGACTCTGCCTGAATTGACTCTGCCTAGGTTTTTTGGGGCACCAGTCGAGGATACTTATGAGTTCTTGGTTGCTTGTAAGGATAGGCTTCATAATCTGGGCTTATTTAAGACTCGTGGTGTTAAGTACATAACTTTTTAGTTGGACTTGGTAGCTCGACATTTGTGGTGGGGTTATATTGATTCAAGGCGAGCGAGATCTTCCCCGTTGACATGGACTTAGTTCTACGACGGTTTTTAGAGAAGTTTATGCCTCATAACCTTAGAGATATTTTGAGGGATTAATTCTCGAGATTAAAGTAGGGACCCATGACTATTTTTTAGTATGAGGCTCAATTTCATGAGTTGTCGAGGCATGATAATTTTATTTTACTAACCAAGTGTTAGTGGATTTGATGTTTTGTACAATAATTGAGATTTCCTCGTTTTATGGCTACACAAAGTTTGGTTTTCACTAGCAGAACTCTTATTAAGGTTTTTGATCATGCTTAAGTTATAGAGGAGATATATTGCAAAGGCCAAGGGGGAAGCGATAAGAAGCTATATTATTAGGTGAGTTTTAGCGGGAGTCAGAGTGGATCATATTTTAAAGGTAATGGTTCTCAAGGTTGGTAACCTTTTCGTCAGCCTTATCAACATTAGGGTCAATCTAGTAGTCCTGTTCATATCGCTCTTCAGATAACCAATGGATATCTATCCAGCTGTAATGATGATCTTGGTCATAAATTTGTCAGCCTTTTAGAGATTTATCTTCTGGTTATTCTATCCAAGATGGTTATTTTGGGTCAGCCGAATTATAGTTACAGTATAACACCGGGGCGTGTTATGATTGTGGCGCCTTTGACCATTTTTCTAAAGAGTGTCCCAGACATGGGGAAATTATACTCATAGCTTAGAGTATTCCTCCAATTAAGGTAGTTCTTTCCCTAACTAGAGCTGGCATATAGAGTTGTCGAGGTTATTCCTAGGGTGGTCGTAGAGGTCCTCAGGTAGGTAAGATAAAATATTGGTTAGGAGCTCAGCCAGGTGGTGAGCAAAGTCATATGTATGCCATACTTGGTGGATCATAGGTAGAGTCTTCGGATGCTATCGTTACAAGTACAATCTCTGTGTTTCATCAATTGGATTTTTCCTTATTTGATCTAGGATTAATTTATTGTTATGTACCTGATTATTATAAACTATGATTAGAGTTATCATGGTATTTTTTGTTTCTGTCATTATGTGTATCTACTCCTGTGGTGATTCTTTAGTAGTGGATCGAATATACAAATAATGCATTGTGACTGTTCAAGACTTTGATACTCAGGATGATCGTATGATATATGGTGGATTTTGATGTGATTATAGGCATGGACTATTTATTCCCTTACCACACGGTCTTGGATAATCCTTCCAAGGCTGTTACCTTAGCTATGCCCGATTTATCCTCAGTTTTGTGGCAAGAATGTTTTAGCCATAAGTCGATGGGGAGTATTTCTTATGTTTGGGATAAGAGACTTATATCGAGGGGTTGTATGTATTATCTTGCTTATATTTATGATGTTTGTATGGAGAGTTCATCTTTTGGCTCTGTTCCTATAGTTTGTTCTTTCCCTAATGTTATTCCTACCAGTCTACTTAGTCTTCCTCTTAAGCATGCTATCAAGTTTATTATTTATCTTGAATCGAACACTTGACCTATTTCTATGGAACCTTATTAAATGGCTCCTACCAATCTTAAACAACTAAATTCTTAGCTTCAGGATCTTTTGGGTGTGACTTTTATTAGATCGAGCTTGTCTCCTTGAGGTCATACTGCCTTGTTCATGAAGAAGAAGGAATGCTTCTTGCATATGTGTATTGACTATAGAAAGCTCAACAAGGTGATAGTGAAGAATAGGTATTCTATGCCTCCCATTAATGATTTATTTAACCATCTTTAGGGTGTAGTAGTGTTCTCTAAGCTTGACTTATGGTTCGATTACCAATAGTTGAAGATTCGGGCTGAGGACATCCTAAAGAGAATCTTCAAGACTTGTTATGGTCATCACAAAATCCTGATGATGTCTTTTGGGTTGACTAATGCCCAACTATATTTATGTATTTGATGAAATTTATGTTTAGACCTTATTTATGTAATCGAAGAGTAGGGTGGATCTTTATAGAAATTGAGGATTGTGATTTAGACTTTGAGGACATTTGGTGTATAAAAATAAGATTATATTATACCTTACAAAGATTGAGGCTATTCATGATTGTACCAGGTTTGCATCTCTATCAGAGGTTCATAGCTTAATTAGTTTGGCCTGGTACTACAAGTGGTTTGTTGAGGGCTATTCCAATACTACAACACTCATTACTAGATTAGCACAAAAGGAGGTCCCTTTCTAGTGGTTTGATAAGCTTGAGTCAATCTTTTATGAGCTCAAGGGTTTTCTCACTTCAGCTTCTGTATTGGCTCTTCTTGTTGAGTACGATGGATTTACCCTATATTGTGATACTATTGATGTTGGTTTGGGTGTGTGTTAATGCAACATGGTTAAGTTATTGCTTATGCATAGAGGAAGCTGAAGATGCATGAGCGCAACTACCCCATTCATGTCTGGACTTGGCGATGGTAGTTTTTGTGCTTAAGATTTGGAGGCATAATCTATATGGTATGAATTGTGAGATCTCCACTTATAATCTTAGTCTTCAACATCTTATGACCTAGAGAGAGCTTAATTCTAGAAATCGTAGATGGATGGAGTTACTTAAGGATTTTGTCATCTATATTTTATACAATTCGGGAAAGGTGAATGTGGTAGCATATTCCTTGACCCAAAAGGCAGTGAGTATGGGTTGCTTGGTGTCTATTTCATCTTCTCAAAGGCCATTGACCTAGGACATCTAATCCTTATCCAACTTGATGGTGCAACTTTGTATTTCTCACTTAGGGAGGATCCTTGCTAGTGTTAAGGCAAGATATACCTTACTTGAATAGATTTAGAGATGTCCGTTTGAGGATATAAGGCTCAGTATCATCCATGATCAGATGTTGAGTTATGATTCCACGAGGGTTACCATAGATTCGAAGAGTATTTTGAGGTATGATGGCCTTCTTTATGTTCCAATTGCTGGTAACTTGATTCATTTAATATTATGTGATGCTCATAACTCTAAATATTCTATTCACCCTGGTACAACTAATATGTGTAGGTATCTGACACAACACTATTTGTTGAGTGGCATGAAGAGAGATATAGAAGACTTTGTAGCTCGTTTCCTTTGTTATTAGTAGGTGAAGGCCGAGCACAAGAGGTTGGGTGACTTGATTTAGAGACTGCTTATTCTCGAGTGGAAGTGGGAGTGGATCATCATGAATTTTACTAGTGGTTTGCCTCGCTCCTTCCCTTGTTCTGATGGTATTTGTGTCATTGTAGATCGGTTGACTAAATCAACATATTTCTCTCCTATTCAAATGTCTTTTAGTGCCTAGAGGTTAGACTGTATCTATTTTTATGATATAGATTGCCTAGATGGAGTACCTATATTTAATATTTTAGATCGAGGCTCAAAATATACTTTTAGCTTCTGGAGAGCTTTTCAAAAGGAGTTAGGTACTCATGTGGATCTTAGAACCCAACGAGCAATTGAATAAAAATATTTAGGTCTCATGGATATGCTCTGAGCTTATGTTATAGATTTGGGAGGTAAATAGTAGCAACACTTACCTTTGGTGGAATTAGCACATAATAATAGCTACCATTTAAGTATTGAGATCGAGCCATTTGAGGCACTATAAGGTTGACGTTGTCGATGTTAGATTGGACAACGTGGTACTGACTTGCATCAGGAGGCATTTGATAGAGTCAGGGTGATTCCGATAGGTTGAGAGTAGCTCAAAGTAGGCAGAAGGCTTATGCAGATTTTACACTTCATGCCATGAGATTTAGAGTTAGAGACGGGGTATTCCTTCAAGTATAGTCCATGAAAGGTGTGATGAGGTTCAAGAGAAAAGGAAAGCTCAACCTCAGATTTATTAGACCTTTTGAGATCATTCATATAGTTGGAGAGGAGGCTTATAAGTTAGACTTGCCCCCAGCTATTGCTATTGTTCATCTAATTTTTTATGTTTCTATATTATGGTGTTACATTCCCAATGATTCACATATGCTTCGGTGGGACTCGTTTCAACTAGATGAGAGGTTGACCTTCCTTGAAGAGCCAGTGTTTATATTGGCCAGGGACATAATGTGGTTGCACTTTAGAGAGATTCTACTAGCTATGGTTCAATGGAGAAACCACCCTATAGAGGAGGCTACTTTTGAGATCGAGAGCGAGATCCAGCCCAAACATCCTTACCTATTCGAACCTTTAGATACATCCTAACCCTTTACTTTCAAGATGAAAGTTCTTTTAGTAGTAGATTTTGTAATGACCCACTAGGTTTTTTTCTACATTTCTATGAATTTCACCATTCAAAGGTTTCCTATAGGTATGCCCAGTCATTTGTAGGTTGCTATAGATGACAATTAAGTTATCGTGTGGTTCGTTTAATTTTTAGAGCCAATTCTCTATTTTGAAGTCTTCGCTAGTAAGTATTATCTATAGGGCATAAAATCTAGTTTAGCAACCTTATATGCCAATTTTGACAGTTCCATAAGCTTTATAACATCATTTTTTAGGCTAGGAGGACCTTGGGTTTGGGTCCTAAGGCTTCTTTACTCATTTCAGGCTATTGGTCGAAAATTGAAAAAAAAATGGTCATCGGGTATGGGGCCTTTTTTATATCAAAATAATCTCGAATAGAAATTTTAACTGTGCCATTGTGTCTAGAATATTGAATTTGATCTGGCAGCATAGTTCATTTGTGTTCAAGGGGTTCCAAATGAATCCCGAGGGATTGGTAAAAACTTCAAATTTTGCAAGTTTCAGCTGGTGCATCTGCTAAAGTTGCACTTTGGTCTCTTTATTGAAGGCCAATTAAGCGGCCAGCTGGTTGCTTAAGCAAAGAAGGCCTGCCTAGTCGAGTCGCTGAAGCAAAAGCCGTCTGTTAAAGTTGAGGCTGCTAAAGCAGCTATTTGTCCGCTTTAGCAGAAGAGGCAGACTAAGCAGGTATATCTTAGTGGTACTAATCTACTTTAGCAGTGACCTCTTAAGCGGTCAAGTGTCCGCTTAAATGGAACCTAGGAATCTATTAAGTTCTCTTATTAGTCAATTTTCTCCCACTTTCCCATGAGTCTCAAGATCTAAAAGCTCTAGAGAGTGTGGGAAATTAGTAGAGTGGTCTTCGGAGATTATTGGGTGTTTGTGAGCTCAGATTAATCATTTCCTCATCCAAAATCTTGATAAGTTTTTGTCAATTTATTGGTTAATTTCTCATATTTAGACCTAAATCCATATATTATTGTTGTGTTGATTATAATAGCATTTGGGCTCAGAATTTTCCCATTCTTAAGGTTAAATATTTTGTGAGCATAGGGGGACGTATTGAAGGTTGCAAAAGTGCGATTGCGCAAGCAATCCAATATGTGATTTTGACCTGATTTTGAACCCAAAGCATTATACTGTGATATGGGTATTGTTGTTCTATTATCGATGAGTAGATTACCACTTTTATCGCGTGTTAAAGCTTCTCAGAAGGGAAATCATTGATTTAGCGGACTTTACCGGGCTTTCTTCGGCATCTAGATAGGCTACACTTATGTTTCTCCTAGATTGGTTTAATTATAGTACTATGTGATATTCATCTAGATTTGGTCTTGGAATTGGGACTTGGAATTACTTTTAGTATGAAATGGATGTTTTAGCAAATGTAGAAGTCATAATTAGGGGTAAACAACTAGGCCACTCATTCTTAGGGTAGAATTGCTATCTTAGGACCCAACGAGACTTATTTAGTATCTTGTAGTGAAAATTGACATCGTTGTATAGTTCGGATAGAATTTTTCTTAGAATGCATTATAGGGGTTAGAAGTGGGTCCCTCTAGCCCACCTTAGGCCAAGATTACTAATAGTTCTTTGTAGACTCAATAGGCCTTGCGCATTACTTTTATTACATATTTTAGTCTGAGTTTAAATACATGATACTTTATTCTAAATTGGTACGTGAAAGATGATATTAGTTCTAGATTGAGTATGGCGATTTATGATATTAATATTGATTCAATTTTGGCATTATTCTTGATATTAGTTATTGCTCAAGTATGATAATTGATGATACGAGTTCTTGTTCAAGTACGACGTTGATGGATTATTTATGACGGTTATGTAACCAGTTCAAGTTCAGTGTTTTACACTATAGAAAGATCCATGGTTACGATTTCATTACTTCTCTTAATTTCACCCTCCGGGTTCTGAGGGGCCGTATTGGGTTATTTACTTTATTACATCTTATGGCATATGGGGGCCAGTTATTAGAGATAATGATGATTTTCTTTAATATATAATTTCGGTTATTTACTTTCAGTAATTGAAGCATTATTCCAGGTCTTCCCTTTTCTCTTGACTTAGTTTATTTATCTCATATTTTATTATATTCATATTATGATTTAGCTTAGTCGGCCGATGATGCCTACCGAGTACCTATGGCTTTGGTACTCATATAAACCTTTTGTACCTTTTTGGTACAGATCCGAGTACTAGAAGTCGTCGTTGATGCTGATATTGTTCTTATCAGATTTCAAAGACAAAGTGAGCTCTTGGAGCTAGATTTTCCCTTTTGTCCATCTTTTATTTTTACATAGCCTTTCTATTTTTGAAATTGTTGTGTGTTTGACTTTTTAGTACTCATATTCTTTTGGATTAAAGGCTCTTATACTTATTTACTAGGTTATGGGATGATGTTTCTTTTCTGTTATTTCCTTTCATTTATGCTATTGTCTTATGAATTATGTCTTGTAATTTAGTTACATGCATATGTTTGGCATTTATGCCATTTTCCACCAACTAGAAAATTTCTTATAGCTCCGTGGTACGATTCAGATTACCTATTGGTGGGATAAAGTAGGTCTCATTATGACTTGAGAAATTTAGTCATGACAACATATTTTTACGATTTCTAAAAAGTGATTTCCATCATGACTATTTCATTAAGCTTCTAAATATGATTTCTATCATTATTAAGTAATTTCATCTCGAAAACAACTTTGTTTTTAGGTGTTTTACTCGGTTAAGTGAGAAAGTTGTTTTATTTTGATTTCAACTTTTTCTTTGACGAGTTTTAATATTGATAACCCTTAACCAATGAAAAACTTAGTTCTTTAATAAAATTTCAGCTTTATTCTTCTTTCTTTGGGGTTGAATTTCAAACTATTTTTGGATCAAAAAAAAGTAGCTAATATGGGTATCACTAGACTCATCTTGATTTTTAGATTAAGTTTTTGATGGATTGGGTTTGCTCTGAGTTTGGATGAAAATGACAAACTCCTTATTCAAGAATTAGGCTGGTGTTTTTGATTTTCGAGGTAGGTCATGGCTTAATTTTCTTTGATTTGGGATGAGTCGTTACTTATTCATATAACGTATGCTATGGGCTGGGGATTTTATCATGAGATTCATGTTTTGAGATTATTATTTTATCATTTTGCCCATGTGGGGGCTTATGTGGATATAATTATTGACTTAAGAAATTATTATTATAGTGATGCCCTTGCAAGGACTGTTATTTGTCTTTTTAAGCATTAGTTGCCTTTTTAATTATTTTTGATACTCGAGTATGGGATTGAATTGATATTATTGATGTCTTACATAACTTTGCATTACAATGGTGCCATGCAATGACATATATCATGATATGTTGAGATTCAAAGAGATTTGACTCATTATATTATTATTGAGTTGATTTATTACATAATATTATTTTTATTATGTGCATGCATCTTCATTTCATTCATCCATATTCATGGAATTGGTACCACTAAGAAGCACTGATTTTGAAATAAAATGGAACTCTTTATAAAATGCCTTGACTAAGGAATGTGGCAGTAAGGTTATTGCTATATGAGACTATGATAGTATATAGAGTGAAAACCCTCATAGGTTCTGTCCTAGAAGTTAAGCACTGAAGGTGTATATGAGTTGATATTGAGTATTCCATCCTTATCATTCCATTGCACTGTCTCATATGCATTTCTCTGTGTTTGCTAGTTGTTTACTTTAGCCTTTCATTATACATTTTTGTCCAGATATTCTTTTACTGTCATTATTCTTTTTGTATTTTTAATGTTAGGAGATATGGCTAGATCCACCACTAAGAACTGTTCTATATGTAGTTGGAAGCATCTCTATAGTATCCATTATATGTTAAGAATTCTGCTTTTCGTTATCGACCTATGATGCCTACTAAGTACAAGTGGTCTATACTTACTCCTACCTCTTGTGTTCTTTCATTACATATCCTAGATTGAGTATGACCTATGGGTTGTCATGACCGAATTTCATAGGTCAAGATTGCACCTACTATAACCCACCAGTATGTAAGCCAACCTTTAGTCCAAAACTACTAGTAATGGACTACCAAGAGAAATGAAGGAAGAATGCAAAATAAGTGCAATAAAAGACTCAAATACTTAAGATTGTCCCAAAACATGGTGGAATTAGTACAAGAGCTTCTAATATAATAAGATAATGAAATGGAGTGATAACTTAATATACTAATACAAACCATCTCTAAATACAATATAGAGATTAGTCTAGTACATAAGAGGGAGACTAGTAATACTCCGACCACCAGGATCCCACCCTATATCTCCATACCACAGCTGCTCTGCACGATCCACACTACAATAGAGAGAACCCATACTATGATCTATAGGATGCAGAAGTGTAGTATGAGTAATAAACACATAGTAATGAGTAGGCAACTCACGAATGAGCTCCAAAGATAATACAAACATAAATAACATGCAAGAAGGAATGTAAACTACATCCAAATAGCCAGGAAACTAACATAGTAAAGGTAATGAGACAATAAGGATAAACTATTCTATTCAAGCCGTACTTCAAGACCTAAGCACTATATTATATATCATTGACCCATACACAAATAGAATGCAGAAGAAGGATATATAGTAGTATGCAAGTACACGAACTAGATATACAATATGAATAAATAAGAGAAGAAAGGGATATATGGTAATATCATAGCTACATATAGACAAATATATATTCTTATACATGAAACAAGGTTAACTCAGGGGTACAACCTAAAGTAGTCAAACTAGCATCTTAGGCCTCTTAATCATAGTAGGAACTAGTTCTAACATAACCAGTATCAAAAACTGTAATTTCTAACCATGGGATAATCATGAGTAATAAAATAATCATAAGAGAAATGAATCAGAATTATATCTCAAATCTCAGCACCTGTCCAATAATCAACTTTTTATGATAAAACTATCATAATAATAACATATTAAGGAAACCACCTAGTCTAGACAAATGACACCTAAATTAAGACCCATAACATAGAATGTCCAATCACACACACCACACTAGAAGCAATACTCATCACCTATACCTATGATACCTCCCATAAGGCTAATAGATATAGGTATATACTAGGGATAAGAAATATTCATCTAAGGATGAACGCAATGTATAATTCATACTACTATAACTGAACCGAGTACCATAATGTAATCAATTATATACACCTCCTCCTGCTTGATGAATCACAAAGGCAGGACCTACGACAACCTCTCTTCTTCAGCAGGATGGATCATATTTGAAGGTCCCCACAAGAGGTTTGGGAGTACCGGTATACACTAAGTTAGTATTGATCTAGAATTTCTAATAATCATCATCATCAATGTATGAACTAGAATCATGGATAAATGATTGCAAATCTATAAATCCATTGCCCAAGAAAATTTTGAGGATAAACTATCATAAAAGTATAAAAAGGGTCAGAATCTCTTTCAATCAAGGTAAATAGTAGTAGTAAAACCATTGACCAGAATATATCTCGGTCAAATCTCTAAAACATTATTCTTAGTCTCAAGGTCTCACAAATTATTCATTAAGATGGTATGATTCCCGTTATCAAAAAATCCATTTTAAAAGTAAAAAGTGGGAATAAATCCCTTTTAAGGAAACAATAGCAGTAAAACCATATTTTTAGTTGGAATCATAAATTTATAGTTTTAGTGAGTATGAACATACCAAATTTGTACATGCCATCACCATTATCCAAACAATATGATTATAAGTATCTAAATGTCAATAAACTATGGCCACATTCTTTACAAGGGTAAAGAACATTACGGAATCCAACTAATATCATAATTACGGCCTTGGGCTGAATAATTCACAACCGACATAATCATGCCATAATTTTGGAAGCCATTATAATTCATTGAGTAATGTAGTAAATATTATACTAAGAGATATTGGTCTCAGCTAAGCCTAACATGATAGAAAGCTAAGATAAAAATCCAAAAAGAACAATATGTATTTTATCTTAAGGGTTAATTCACCCTTCTATCCCTGATATCATAAAGAAGTATAAGTCACGGTTGTCTACCCATTAACACATCTTAACGCCCCTATCGAAGATGCAACATATATAATACACTATACTATGAAGAAGAGTAGATAAAAGCCTACCTTGATGCCAAACCATAAATTCTTAAATCACCCATAAACTGTCTGTCTTTGCTCGATAATACCAAAATGTCACCATGCTATTAAGATTATAATCTACATGTAGTTAGGAGTAAAATGAGACCTATATTGCTATATTAAGGGTCAATTTAAAATTTAGGTCAAGAACAAGATCATGGCCCCCCCAAACGAAATCCAAAATTGTATTTGTCATGAGGTCCCTTGAAGGATAAGGAATGTGCACTAAAAAATTGAGCACAAATGGAATGCAAATCAGATCTCAAATCAACTCTTAAAGTTTAAGAATTCAATACCTGACTTCTAAGAATTTACTATGAATTATTGATATATGTCGTTTTGATGATGAGTAGCTAAACTGCAAGGGACCAGGTCCCTGGACGTGTGAGGTTAATACAAATGGCATATGATATCTACATAGTTTTGTCCTCTTGTGTACTAAACTTGTAGGTGTTATTTTGTATTAACTTGGATAGCTGGTCCAATAATATTTTTGCCCTAATCATCACCCATCTATAAAAGAAAAGAGATGCCACTTCAACAAATGTCTTTTTGTAATTCTAAAAAAGTGAAGAGAGGTAACAAAAACCCCTTTTCAACACTACTAAAGTTCATAGTTGTTTATGTGAGCTTAAATAGAAATTGTTCTTGAGTGAGCTTTGATTTGTAATTGAACTACTAATCTTATAAGAATAGTGCTTTCATTTGTTGAGATAAGTGCTTAGGTGGAGTTGTCAAAGTGTGAAGGTGATTAGAGTAAATCAATGTAGAGAGATTCCTTGGTAGAGTTACCTAGATGAGCTAGTTTTAGAGTTGCTACTAGAGCAAGGTGAAACACCCTGGGTTTTGATCTTTAGAAAATTCCTGAGTGTTGAACTAACTGGACATCATACGACTAGGGGTACAAATCATTTGTTATGATACGGTTTAGGAGGGTCTTAGTCGTACTATAAATAGTGTGGTAGGGATAGGTTTCTTTCCAAGGTACGAGTGGAAAACATACAAATTGTATGTTAGGTTGCAAGTCATTTGGAGCTAACTCGTATGTTAATCAATGTGTCCTAGATCATATTTTATTTAGGGTAAGGGTTGTAGGGTATTTCTCGTACATTAGTCTATTATTTGGTATTGTATGGCCATATGTTGACTGGTGTTGGGGTCTAAGGTGAGTCTTAGGGTATGAGTAAGGGTACCACTTATACCCTAGGAAATGGATGGAAGAGGTGACCATACCGTCCTGTGGGCATTTAATACAGTTTAAGTTAGGGGTAATCTATACATTTCCCATTGTAACGCCTTGGGATGCCACAACCCAAAACACCTTTTAGGGCTTTATTTAACCTATTTGCAATAACTTAAAACACTCTAAACTCTGTTCAAATCTCTTAAGGCTTTCGGGTTAAGCAAAATCTAGAGTTTTCTTCAAGGTGGTCAATTGAGGCTTATAGTAGTGATTTCTTCTCATCTTCTTCTTAATCCAAGGCAAGATACTTCTCCCTCATTGTTAGTTCCAACTAAGGGCAGTTTTATGAATTGTTTTCATGGTATAATTGTTGTATGGTTTTGGGTTTTTAAATATATATTAGGCGTTTTGGTTATAAATGCTTAGTTATTATTTCCCCATGTTTTAATCATGGATTTACATGATTTGATGGTGTTTTGGGCACTTGGTTGCATAGAAATAGTTAATTGGTATGATTTTAGTTTTGGAAACACTATGCCCTCAATGTGTTTTACAAAATTCCTATGAGAATATTTTTGGTTAAATTGTTGAAATTTTAATAGAACTATTGCATGGTTTAACTTGGTAATGGAACCCTAAATGGTATAAATAGTTTAAATGGTTTGGTATGGTTAAATAAAAAGGTCTTGATGGTTATGGTAGGCTAATTTCAAGCCTTTTGGGGTACACGTGAATCTCCTAAGAAAACATAAGAATGATCATTTGTGGGGTACATAGGATTCCTTAAAGTCAACTTAATAATGTATTCTATGGGTACATAAGAATCCCTTCAACTTAAAATGGATGGCTAAGATTATTGTTTGCAAGTTATATTGGTATGATGATACTACTACTTATAGACTTGGTTAATAATAAATGGTTTGGAGGTCTTGGTTATGTGTTAACGATTTTAATTGGGCAATAATGGATGGGTGTGATAGCTATCCGTAAAAGTGTAAGTCCAATGAATAGACACTAAAACTCATGTTTGCTGACTTGAGAATTGGCCATGATGACCATATAGGGTACATGGACATCCCCAAAGTTATACTTTTATATTTGTATCATGGAGAGCAAAGGGTACTTTGAAATCCCCTACTCCTATGGTATCTTCAGTTTATGCGACTACACGCATCGGGGCCCATTCAGGGGGTTACACTATATCCATATAGCCTATGGGTGGTACTAGAATAGTTAATCTACACATACCTAGGTTAATGGTTTTAAAGGAACGCTAAACTCGATTTTTTCCCAGCATGGTTATATATATATATGTATGGTTGTGAATGCATATAGTTGGTTTTCTTGATTTTAATGGTTGGTATTATTTTATTCTTATTCTGAGTGCTTACTAGCATTCACCATTTAACCCATCTTTGGGTGGCTATATCCCCACGTGATGTAGGAATTTACCATTCTACTTCTCCTGCTTAGTGATCAAATTTTTGATCAACTATCAAATTAAAGTTGTGAGATTCCATCATTTGAAAGGCTCTATTTCATATCATGGACATCTTTTCATACTTTGGTTATTTTACGGATATCGATTTTGGCTATGGTTGGGGGCATGTCCTAACTGGATATTATTTTTCTTTTGGTTAGACTCTTTGTGGAACTACTATGGGTTGGAATGCGTAGTGTTGGTAGTGGTGTCAGCTTAGTATTGGCATTGGTATTATGGATAATACCTTTTGACTGGATTTATGATTATTCCATCCTCTTATGTTTTGTTATGGACATGAACTTGGTTTTTGTTTTAGTTTTAGTTATAGTTGTTGGTTGGTAATGGGTGGTTAGACTTACTTGGGTTTGTCACGATTATGGATCTATCCCAGAGTCTAGATTTATACAAATATGCTATTTTGTTATGTATCTTGAATTTATCCAACTCAGGGTATATATTGGTTGGTTGGGTTGGGTAACAGGGGTGGTCTTCGATCCCGCTTGGTCTTGAGATGCCTATTACGATAAGTTCCTAGTTTAAATCGTGTTAAGCTGGTATCAGAGCTTTTGGTTCATGGTCAGTTGGGAGTCCACAAAGCAGTGTTGAGTAGAGTTTTTTTTAAGAGTGTGTACCATGCCATATTTATAAGAGAGAGACTACAAGGCATTTAGGAATGTTTCACTTTCTTATTTTTTGTTTAAAGCTACAAGGTCTACGTGCCTTAAATCCTTCCTAATTTCTATTTGTTTGCCTTTTAGATCATGACTTAACATTTTAAAGTTTACAAAAACTCTTTTGTCCTAATTATGGACAATGTTGATGGGATGCGTTCTACTCAGGTGATCCATACTCGGTTTAGGGGTACAGTCCTTGATAATCTTGGAGTCCCACAAGTTTCTTCTAGTCCCCTTCAGGGTGACATGATAAATATAGAGTTTCGTCAGTCGATTCATGTGATTGCTCAGTTAGTAGATTCTCATGCTGAGCAGGGTGAATATGGTATTCCATCCTCTAAGGCCATAAGGGTTCATTAGTTCATGAAATGAGTCATCCAACCTTTACTGGTGTTAAGGTGGAAGACGATCCTCAGGGTTTTCTAGATGAGATAGAAAAGATATTTAGGATTATGATGCCATTAATGTGGAAAAGGTGGATTTTACAGCTTATCAACCCAAGGGTGTAGCATACCAATGGTATGTGGAATGGGATAGGACAAAGGGTGAAGTTGAGGAGTCATCCTTGTGGGATACTTTCGCTAATGCATTTTAGGATAGCTTCTTTTCATAGGAGCTGAGAGAAGCAACAGAAGAGGAATTTAGTAATCGTAAATTAAGGAAGATATCAGTTAAGGAGTACGCCTTAAAGTTTCACCAGTTGTCTAGGTATGCTCTGGAAATAATGGTTGATATGGTAGAAAGGATGAGGAAGTTTTCCTCAGGACTATCTCTTGAGTTGATCCTTTAAAGAAGGATTGCATTATTGGTCAAGGACATAGATATTTCTAGTTTGGTTATTCATATGCAATAGGTGAAGTAGGAAATAAGGAAGCATTCTAAGATAGTTAAACGATAGAGTAAGAGTTTTAGGATGTCTGACCAAGGTGGTGGTTAATAGCAAAGTTGTCGAAATGGTGGTTAGTAGCCAAAGAAAAGGCTGGGGAGTTTTGGTTCCTTCACCACAACTAGTGCTTCTTAATCAAAGCAATCAGGTGGTAGACGTCAGTAGAGTGGTAACAACTTCATGGAGCAGGGTGTCCAATCTCAAGCAAGTGGGGCACAGTCTTCTTCATCGTGTCCTTCTTGCAAAATCTATCATCAGTTGAATAGGGGTTTTAGTTATGAGGTGAAGGATAGGTGTTTTAAATATGGTCAGCTAGGCCATATGCTTTGAAACTATTCGATTGGTAGGATTTCTTTAGGAGAGAATAAATTTTCCATTGTCTCTTTATTTGCTCCGACATTGAAGGGTGCTGGTCCTACGTTTGTTTCTGCTATTGGTATCGGTGTTAGCCAGAATAGGTTATTTGCTATCACTAACCAATAGGAGTTTAAAGCATTGCCTGATATCATGACTGGTACATAGCAACTCTTTTCTCATGATGTGTATTGCTTTCTTAATCTGGGGTCCACTCTTTCTTATGTGATCCCATATGTGGTTTTGTATTTTGATTTTGATCTTGAGGTTATTTCGGATCCTTGTTCTATTTCAACACTAGTAGGTGACTCCGTTGTTGGTAAAAGAGTCTATAAGGGGTGTGTGGTATCTATTGGTAGTAAAGAGACTTTGGTGGATTTGTTTGAATTAAATATGGTGGATTTTGATGTTATCTTGGGTATGGATTGGTTATATTCGTGCTACATATCCCTAGATTTTCATCCCCATAGGGTTGTTACTAATTTTCCTAGGGAACCGGTTATTAAATATAAAGATGGTTACTTAGCTCCTAAGGGAAAGTTTATATCGTATCTTAGAGCCCGGAGATTAATCTCCAAGGGGTGTCTCTATCATCTAGTTTGGGATAAACATTCTAACTTAAAAAGTCCTACTTTGCATTTGGTTTTGGTGTTGAATGAATTTATCGAGTTCTTTCCTAATGATCTCCTTGGTGTTCTTCTAGATAGGGAGATTGAGTTTGGGATTAATTAGGTTTTGGACATTCATCCAATATCTATTCCTTCTTATAGTATAACTCCTGCTTAGTTGAAGGAGCTTAAGAAGCAACTTAAGGATATTTTGTATAATTGTTTCATCCATCCTAGTATGTCCCCGCGGGTACTCCAGTGCAAAAAGGATGGTTCCCCTCGGATGTGCATTGACTATAGGCAATTGAATAAGGTGACAATTAAAAACAAGTATCCTCTTTCAAGGATAGATGACTTGTTTTATTAGTTGTAAGGTGCCAAATTCTTTTCTAAGATTGATCTTCTGTCTGGGTATCATCAACTTAAGATTAGGGAGATGGACATCCCTATAATAAATTTTTGTACTCAGTGTGGGTATTTTGAGTATTGGTTATGTCATTTGGGTTGAGTGATGGTCCAATAGCATTTATGGATTTGATAAATAGGGCTTTCCGCCTATTTTGGATCTCTTTGTCATTATGTTTATAGATGACATCCTGTTGTATTCTACGAGTAAGGTGAGTTATGCCAATAACCTCTGTATTATGTTACAGACCTTAAAAGAATAACAGTTGTATGCCAAGTTCTCAAAATGTGAGTTTTGGTTTAGCACTGTCACTATTTTGGGTGATATTATTTCTAGTGAGGAAATCATGTGTATCCAGAAAAGGTTACGGTGGTTAAGAAGTGGCCTAGACGCACAACTCGAATCAATATTTAGAACTTCTTGGGTTTAGCAGGATATTATAGGAGGTTTGTGGAGAGCATTTCATCTATAGTTTCCCCTTTGACTAGGTTGACTTAAAAGAAGGTAAAATTCTTGCGGTCTGGTGATTGTGAGGGGAGTTTTCAGAAGATGAAAGATAAGTTGACTTCAGCTCTGACTTTGACTTTGCCTAAAGGCAATGAGGGGTTTGTGGTTTATTGTGATGCATCCCAGGTGGTACATGGGTTATGTTTTAATTCAACATGGCAAGGTGATAGCCTATGCTTCCAGGCAGTTAAAGGTGTATGAGAGAAACTATCCTACTCATGATCTAGAGTTGTTAGCCGTTGTATTTGCATTAATGATTTTGTGACACTATTTTTATGGAGTGCATGTGGATATCTTCTCGGATCATAAGAGTCTACAATATTTATTTACCCAGAAGGAGCTTTATCTCAGACAGAGAAGATGGCTTGAGCTTCTCAGGACTATGATATGAGTCTTCACTATCACCCAAGTAAAGCTAACATAGTTGCTAATGCTCTTTGTAGGTTATCCATAAGGATTTTAGCTCATGTAGATAAGGAGAAATGGGAGTTTATGAAGGATATTCATCACTTGGCTAATCTTGGAGTTCATCTCTTGGACTCCAAGAATGGTGGTATTATGATACAAGAAGTGGTTCAGTTATCTTTTGGTGCCGAGATCGAGGAGAATCAAATGCTAGAGGCCATCTTGATGAAAATCAAGGGTGATGTAGGTGGGCTAAAGTTAATAGTATTTGAGATCAGTGGTGATGGTTCCTTGCAGTACCATAGGTTCTTATATGTTCTTGATGTCAGTGGTTTGCAAGAAAACATATTAGTTGAGGTACATGAGTCACGCCATGTTGTTCATCCCAGTTTAACTAAATATATCATGACTTAAAGGAGATGAATTGGTGGAATAGGATGAAGAGGGATATTGCTAACTTTGTATCCAAATGTATAGTGTACCAATAAATAAGGTTGAGCACATGAGGCCTGAAGGGTTGCATCAAAAAATTAAATTTCCGGAATAGAAATTTGAAGTGGTCAACATAGATTTTATTACCGGTCTACCTTGGTCTCGGAATCAATTGGATTTGATTTGGGTCATCATGGATAGGATGACTAAGTATGCTTACTTTTTACCAATAAGGACTAACTTTTTAGCAGAGGATTATGCAAGGTTGTATCTTTATGAGATAGTGAAACTGCATAAGGTACCTTTTTCGATTACCTCTTATCATGGTACACAGTTTTCATCTCACTTTTGGTGATCTTTTCAGAAGGTGTTGGGTACTAAGGTTAGTCTAAGTACTGCTTTTCACCTGTAGATGGATGGCCAAGCAGAAAGGACTATTTAAACATTGGAGGATATACTTCGTGCATGTGTGATTGATTTTGGTGATAGCTGGTTTGAGCATCTACCTTACAATAATAGTTACCATTTTAGTATAGGAATAGCCCTTTTCGAGGCATTGCATGGAAAGAGGTGTAGGTCTCCTATTGGGTAGTTTGAGGTTGGTGAGATGGATATGTTTAGTCCAGACTTGGTTTATTAGGCTATGGAAAAGGTGAAGGCGATTGTGGAAAGGCTTAAGGCTGCTCAGAGTTGCCAAATATCCTATGCAGATATAAGGCATAGGAACTTGGAGTTTGAGGTGGGGATAGGATGTTCCTAAAGGTGTCTCCCATGAAGGGAGTAATGCGGTTTCGAAAAAAGAGAAAGCTTAATCCTTGGTGTGTTTGTCCTTATGTTGTTTTGAAGAGGGTTGGTAATATGGTGTATCAATTGGTGTTACCTTCTAGTCCAAGCTTTTGGTTTGAGTTCCATTCATCTGATATTTCATGTCTCTATGTTGAGAAATTGCATAGGTGACCTTTCAACAATTGTTCGTTTGGAAGGATTGGGTATCTCGGATTCTCTATCTTCTGAAAATGTCCCAATTGAGATCTTAGATCGATAGGTTCATTGATTGTGGACCAAAGATGTAGCTTTAGTTAAGGTTCTATGGCGGAACCATAAGATGGAAGAAACTACTTGGGAAGCGAAAGAGGAAATAAAGTCCAAGTATTTGCATTTGTTTTCTGCTCCGAATATTTGTGCTTAAGGTATGTGTTCTTCATAACATCTTTATTTTATCAGTTTGGTTAAATGAAAGATTAATTTTCTTACATATTTATTAATGGTAAGCGTAGAGGCGTCTAAGAGAGTAAATCATGCTTGTACTACCTTATCCATCATTCGGGGATGAATGATCCTAGTGAGGAAGAATTGAAACACCCTGGGTTTTGATCCTTAGAAATTTCTTGAGTTTTGAACTTACTGGACATCATACGATTAGGGGTACTAGTTGTATGTTATGATAAGGTTTAGGAGGGTCTTATTCGTACCTTAACAACTATGGTAGGGATAGGTTTTTTTCCAAGGTGCAAATGGAAAACATACAGATCGTATGTTTGGGTACGGGTCATATAGAGCTAACTTGTATGTTAATCAGTGTGTCCTTGATCATATTCTATCTAGGGTATGGGTTGTAGGGTAGTTTTCATATCCTAGGGTATGATTTTGTATGACATAGTCGTACGTTGATCATCATGGGGGTCTAAGGTGAGGCTTAGGGTACGAGTAAGGGTAACACTCGTACCCTAGGGTACGAATGGAGAGGTGGTCATAAATTCCTATGGGTATTTAATATAATTTAAGTTAGGAGTAATTTGGACATTTCCCCTTATAACTCCTTGGGACCCAACGACCTAAAACACCTTTTGGGGCTTCATTTAAACTATTTGCAATCACTTAAGCACTCTAAACTCTCTCAAAATATTTCAAGACTCTTGGTTTAACCAAAAGCTAGGGTTTTCTTCAAAGTGGTCAATTGAGGCTCATAGGAGTGATTTCTTCTCATTTTGTCATTAATCGAAGGAAAGATACTTCTCCCTCAATGTTAGTTTCAACTAAAGATATGTTTTATAATTTGTTTTCATGGCGTAATTGTTGTATGGTTTTGTATTTTCAAAAAAATGTTGGGGATTTTGGTTATAAATTCTTAGTTATGGTTTCCCCATGTTTTAATGGTGGTTTGGACCCTTGGTTGCACAGGAATGGTTAATTGGTATTTGGTTCGGGTTTTGGAAGCACTATGCCCCCAATGTGTTTAATAAAATTCCTATGAGAATGTTTTTGGTTAAATTGTTGGACTTTTAGTGGAACTATTGCATGGTTTAACTTGGTAATGGAACCTTAAATGGTATAAATAGTTCAAATGGTTTGGAATGGTTAAATGGTAAGGTCTTGGTGGTTATGGTTGGTCTAATTGAAAGCCTTGTGGGGTATAAGGGAATCCCCCAATCAAACATAACAATGATCACTTGTGGGGTACACGGGATTCCCCTAAATCAACTTAATATTATAATCTATGGGTATATGGGATCCGTTTTTCTTAAAAAGGATGGCTAAGGACATTATTTGCAAGCTATAGTCCTTATGATGATACCATTACTTATAGTCTTGGTTAGTAATAAATGGATTGGTTGTCCTTGTTATGTGGTAAAGGTTTTAAGTAGGCAATAATGGAGGGGTGTAATATCTAACCATGAACGTGTGAGTTTAATGAACGGACACTGAAACTAATGTTTGTCGACCTGAGAATTGGTCATGATGACCATATGGGGTACATGGATATCCCCTAAGTTACACTTGTATATATGTATCATGGAGAGCGAAGGGTACTTGGGAATCCCCTACTCCTATGGTATCTCCAATTCATGTGGCTACACACATCAGTGACAGTTCAGGGGTTACACTGGACCCATATAGCCCGTGGTTGGTACTAGGACGGTTAAGCTACACATACCCAAGTTAATGGTTTTAAAGGCATGCTAAACCCGGTTCCCTTTCCCAGCATGGTTATATAAATGCATGTATGGTTGTGAATGCATATAGTTAGTTTGCTTGAATTTAATGATGCATATGGTTAGTTTGCATGAATTTAATGGTTGGCATTATTTTATCCTTATCCTGAGTACTTGCTAGCGTTCACCCGCTAATCTATCTTCGAGCGGCTGTATCCCTATACGATGCAGGAATTGGCCATTCTACTCCTCCTGCTTAGTGATCAGATTTTAGATCATCTATCTTATAGATGTGGTGAGATTCCATACTTTGGAAGGATCCATTTCCTATCATGGACATCTTTTCATACTTTTGTTATTTTATGGATTTCGGTTTTGGCTATGGTTGAGGGCATGTCCCAACCCGATATTATTTTACTTTTTGTTAAAGCTTTATGAAACTACTATGGGTTGGAATGGGTGGTGTCAATAGTGGTGTCAGCTTTAGTATTGGCATTGGTATTAGGGCTGATAACTTTTAACTGTTTTTATGATTTTTCCATGCTCTTATGTTATGTTATGGATAGGAATTTTTTTAGTATTTCGATTTTGGTTATGGTTGTTGCATTGTAATAGGAGGTTGAACTTGTTTGGGTTGGTCATGGTTATAGACCTATCCCAGATTCTGAATTGGTACAAATATGCTATCTTATTATGTGTTCAAAATTCATCCGACTCAGGATATTTATTGGTTGGTTGGGTTGGGTAATGGGGTGGTCTCCTGACTCAGTTGGACTTGAGACGCCCATTATGACAAGGACCTAGTTTGGGTCGTGTCACAAGGATACTAGAGGTATGCTAAAATATGGACTATAATTAGGAAGTTGATTATAGTGGATTTCTTTGGTTCTTGTGAGGGTAAGTCTTGGTTTTTACCTTCCAGGGTTTCCATATAAAACTTGTGTTTTTACTCTTTTTGCACTGTTTTTTACTTCCTGGTTGCTATACTATATTTTGCCTGTATTGATATTGAGGGACCTGGTCTCTCACTGTGTGGTGCAATCTCCAAGGGTTTCAACAATTGGTATCAGAGCATGGTCACTCTAAAAGGTGAACACCTAGGGTGTCCTGGTTAGCATGGTTGCTCCAACTAACCTAGAAGAAGGGAAATCTACAATTAGACAACTAAGATTCAATGGACAGTATTATGGGTGGTGATGGTACTTATGTTCTTGTAAAGAAAGTCAAAGAAGGGGATATGACAAAAATGGTTGTAAAAAGTAGCAGGGAGTATAGTGATGAAGATTAAAAAAAAATTGACAAGAACTATAAGGACAAAAAATTGTTGGTCTGTGGTTTAGGGCCTGATGAATATAATGGGATTTTTGCCTGTGAGAATGCAAATGAAATTTGGGATTGCTTGAGGACTGCTCATAAAGGTACTACTGATGTAAAGGATTCAAAAGTAGACATGCTGACTACTCAGTATGAAACCTTCACCATGAAAGAAGGAGCAAATATCTAAGAAATGCATACAAGATTCACTTCTATCACTAATGAGCTTCATTGGTTAGGAGAAGTGATTCCAGTATATAAGCAAGTGAGAAAAATTCTGGGTGTTCATCCAAAGTCCTGGGAAAGCATGTCTACTGATGTAAAGGATTCAAAAGTAGACATGCTGACTACTCAGTATGAAACCTTCACCATGAAAGAAGGAGCAAATATCCAAGAAATGCATACAAGATTCACTTCTATCACTAATGAGCTTCATTGGTTAGGAGAAGTGATTCCAGTATATAAGCAAGTGAGAAAAATTCTGGGTGTTCATCCAAAGTCCTGGGAAAATAAAATGGATACTATAGCTGAGGAAAGAAATCTGAAGACCCTCACCATGAATGGGTTAATTGGAAATTTTAAAACTCATGAGCTCAAGAAGAAAAAAGATCCAGAGAAGAAAGACTTCATAATGGAAAAAAATCTGTCATTGAAGGCTTCAAAGCATGACTTAAGTGAAGAAGAGGCTGATGTTTCCTATTTGGCAAGTAGAAATGTCAAAGAAATGAAAAGAAGTAGTCAATTTCAAAAAAGAAGAAGCGTCAGCAACAACGAAAACAATGTTCAGGTTTGTCTTAGGTAAAAGTCCTGAACATTTTATTAAGGATTGTCCAATGCACAAAATGGACCATTGGGTTTAGCACAACACTGGATATGAAAAAAGAAGAAATAGAGACCAGGTCCCTGTAAAATAAAAAAAAAGGTTGCAGCTAATCTTGTAGTTTAACAAGTCTTAGCTAGTTGGGGTGACTTCTCCAATGAATCTGATGAAGGTGAGACGACTGTAGATGTTTAAAAGATGAGAAAATGACCTTTGATTCATTGTTTCCCTCATAGCAGACTTTAAAACTGAACATGAAAATGAGGTAACTATCTCTAACATTAAGAGGAATCTTGAAAATTGTTCTGATAGGAAGTTAAAAAGGCTAGCAAATGTATTGATAGATATAGTGTGCAAATGGAGTACTGAGAAAATGGTTTAGAAGAAAACATAGAGAATCAGGAGCATGAATTAATTACCTTAACTTTCTAGATTTCTGAAATTGAATAACAGTGTGCTAAGGTTGAGTCTAACAATCTGAGTTTGGTGAGCCAACCGAAAAAAACACACTTTTGATAGTAAAGGGAAGAAAGAAGACTCACAGATTCAAAATGAGCTTGAAGAAAAGATGAAGGATTTCAAAAAGAATCTTATATCTGCTTTCCAAAAGAATGAGGAATTAGAGAGGGACCTATTCCTTTCGGGGGAAGAACTTAAAAAATCCTTGTGATGTACTACATCCTCTCAAATCCATTTCAATATATCTAGTCAATATGCTAACAATGGGAAGGGTCTTGGCTATCAAGAAGGAAACCAAGTTCATGGGTCTCAAGGGAAGACTGTCCATGATGCTAATAAAAGGGTCCATAAGCATCTATGTACTCACGACGGAAGAAGTGAGCGCATAAAAGAAAACTATTAGAGCTGGATAAAAGCTAAAATAAATGGTTCCAGGTATATTCAACAAGGGAATGCACATTCTATAGGTTTCAAGTTGCAGAAAATTGTGAAAATGACCTCACTACCATGATGAGCCAACAGGAATTTGATCACACTGTTGTCCTCTTACCGTGAACCCAAACTCAAGTGTGTTCCCAAATTCAACTTTTAATCATGGCTCTAGGAATGAGAAAGGGGATTGTAGTCAGAAATAGTTCATTGATAAGGTCTCAAATTTTAACTCTAGAAGATCTAACTAACCTTTCTCTCAGGACATTTCAATTGGAAATGTCATATGTTGATATGTTTGATTTCCAATGACCCGGTAGCTGGTGAAACAAAGTTGAAACTCTCAGAGTAGAAGTACATGGAGCTATTGGTTCCTAAAGGAAGTAAAGCCTTTTAAATTGAAGAATGGATTTATGATGATGATGCTGAAAGATAGAAAAATGCAGAAGATAGTGGTATTATTTTGTGTAACGATTCTAACAAGCTAATCTGAGGATGATCAAATCAACCTGAGATACTATCAAGTGAATCAATGTCTATTCAAGAAATTGGCTATGTTTAGGAGGAAGGTATCCTTGGTAAATTAGGTACATATTGGTCTAACTTTGTACCATACCCTTGCAGGTATACTGTAACGCCCCGAGAACCTATCCCGAGACGTCACACGGTGCTTAAAGTCACACGTAGCCTCAAGCTAACCCTCTAAGACTATCATCACTTTCAGAACTCCTTATAATGCAAATCATGATAAGATAAAGAGGAATAACCATGTCCTGAACATACTAAGATACAAAGTAATACTGTCCTGTGTAATCAAAATACTGCAGTTCTGTATGTACTGGTACTTCGGTCTGACAAAGCCTCTACTACATAGAATTAAGGAGCCATTGAGACAGATCCCCAATTGACTTATACTAAACTTAAAGGAAATATCCATCTATTAACAAGACAAAATGAGAGATATAGGTCCTCGAACCATGAGGACTCACCAACTTCAGGAATGTAGATGAGGATACTCAGAGATCACTATCGCTGCTGAGACTGAGCACCTGAACCTATATCCGGAGAAAATATAGAATACAAAAGAGTATGAGAGTCAGTGCTTGGGAATGTACTGAGTATGTGGGGGTGGATGAAATAGTTTGAATAATATCATAAATGTATAAGAAAATCATGCATGCTGAAAATAACAACTCTCTTCGCTTGAATTATCTAAAACATCATTTCCGGAAGTTATTAGTAATAACATATGCTTTATAAATCTCGTAAATCATTTAAATCAACTCAAGCTGTTTAACTCATGACTTAGAGTAACTCGGTAACTCATAGTACTTAGATCATTATGGACGTGGGAGTTTCTTATAATCGACATAACTACACCATGTGAACCGCATGGAGTTCAACATTTTGCACTCCTAAGGAGAGAACCCCACATTGGTGGGAGCGTCATACTCTTGCCATGGAGTACAACCTTAATTTCACAATCACAATCCCACACTTGGACTTTGGCCCACAATTATCAACATCAATCCTATGGTGGCACGTAGTTTTGGGGAAATACCAAATTTCCCGCTCGGTGCTAAATAATCCTCCCAGACTCAGCTCAGAACGCGTTCGGAAATACACCTTAATCAATATCAACTCATGGATCTATTACAAAGACCAAAATATATATATATATATATATATATTCATCTATAAATCATAAACATCTTGTGGATTCCTAACTTGACTCAACTCAACATAATCTTTCTCAACATCAAGTACATTTGCTTTTCGAATCATTTTCAAATATCAAAAGCTTCAAGGAAACATCATAGGACTCATTCTTGACTTTCAATCTCAAATATCGATATTTATTCAATAGTCAAATTTCTCATGGAAAGGGATAACTCATGACACTTGTTTTAAATCGCTTAGAAATCATCAATACATAATGACAATATACAACTCATGGAATAAATTCTCAATTTAAGAAACATGATGGTGAAATAATCATAAATATCAAACTTATTTAACTCATATCTCATAAATCATAAATAAAGAAATTTGGGTGTAAACCCACTTGCCAAATCATGTAAATCAATAATAAAAAGTAAATCTTTAGGCACAAGAACTAAAGGAGTGTTCTTATTCAAGCCCCACATACCTTGGATTTTGATTTTGAAGATATAGAAACTTGTTGGAACTCTTCTCACACGTTTAGACCAATATTCTTGATGCCTTTGACTTGGGAAACTTAGTTCTTGAACAAATTGGAGAAAGTCATGGAAGTTTCTTTGAATTTCTTGGAAGAGGATTTGGATTTTGGATCTTGTAGAAACCCTAGTTTCTAGGAGATTCTTGGAAGATTGGGAGAGAAAGGATAAGAAAAATGAATGGCTCTTCTCCACCTTGACATATACATAAGACCACATGGGGGGAAATGACCAAAATGCCCTTTTTAAAAATGCTGAAATTTATTGATCGGGGCCTGTGACGGTCGATCGGACGGTCCGTCAGATTAGCTGACGGTCCACCAGGTCGTGCGTTACTCGAGTGTCAAAACTGGAATGTTCTGCCTCGGAGTGACGGTCGAAGTTGCGATCTGTTAGAGAAATTGAAGGTCCACCATATCGTCCATCACTCGAGGCTCTGGAATGGGACACATTCTGCCTTGGTCTGACGAATACCTTGATAGTCCATCAACTTTGTGATGGTCCACCACTTTGACCGTCACACGATATCCCAAAAAAATAGCTACTGCCTTGGCTTGATGGGACACTTGACGGTCCACCAAGGACCTGACGGTCCACCAGGTCAACCATCAAACCTGGGCGATCCAATAGCATTCAATAAAATGTCCATAACTTACTCATAGAATGTCGGATTTCAATTAAATTGGTATCGATGGAAATTTTATTCAATGCTCTACATGAAAAAAAGTGGAAATTAGAGAAATACAATATGGTTTAAAGATCAATCACTTTGAAAGTCAGATATATCCACTCAAAAGACAGATTTAGGCTTAGGAAATGATCGGAGTATTACATATATACCCATGGGAATAAATTTAGTGGTGAACCGATGTAAAAAGTACAAATATGGAGTTTTAGTCAAACCAGAGAAGGGAGCTGGTCCTATCTCTCAGGTTAGTATTTAGTATGTTTAAATTTTGTCTTTTCTGTCAAGAAAAAGTTGCGTCCTCCTATCCTTGTGTAAGAACAAAGTTGTCGAATCACAAATAAGGAAAATAAGTTACCTAAAAATATCATATTGATCATATACTATTCCCTAGAGAACCCCTTTTGTTTACCTATTTGCTCCCTTAAAACTTGCTGCGCCCACTCTTTCTCATACCAAAAGGAGAAAATCCAAATTTTAAATAGCTTTTCTAAGAAAAAGACCTTCTTGATGACTAAAGTTCTCCCAGTTTCTTGTCGTTCAAAGGGTTCTAAGCTTAGCATTATGAAAAATTCCTTTCCAAGCCTTCTTGAAAAGCATCATTTTTCCCCTACTCTTCCAAATCTTAACTCCTTCATTACTCAACCTATGAATGATGAATCATCCTTGATTCTTCAAAACTATTCTAATTATGTTGTGATGGATGAAACCTGGGTTGATAAAAATCTCATCTTGTTGTCAAATAGTGTAGGAAAAAGCTTGGCCGATCACAAGAAAACCAGTGTAAGTAAAATACCAAAAAATTCTAGAATGATCTAGAAGTTTTACTGAGAAGCCTCTGACTCTTGAGGGACCTGGTCCAAAGAAGAGTAAAGTAGCTGAAAAAAGTTGTGACCACTTACACCAAAAAAAGAAAGGGGGAAAAAATAAGGGTGTATCCAAGAAAGAAAGAAATAGGTTCTTTAAAAATCAAAAGGTTTTAGCTAAAAGGATTTTTGATTCAAACGTGCTAGAAGAACCTGGTATGGTGGAACTTTTTGAGCTGGTTAAACATCAAGGGTGGATGCATCTCATAGAAGGACCTGTTCCTAATATTTTTGATGAGCTATTTAGGAAATTCTATTTCACTTTGGAATTCTTAGAAGATCGGAAGCATTTGTCTGCACAAGTCCAAGGAAAGAAGAAAAACAGAATGAGGAAACATTAAGGATTTTTGAAGTTCCTACATATGGGGTGAGAACTGATACCAAATAGATGCCTTTAATAGAATTATTAGCAAATGTATCCAAGATCAATGTGAAATTTGTGGCTGCAGTGAATAAGAAATCACTCAAGAGTGAGCTTTGATTGGTCTTGACTTTGTGAACCAGGTGATTCTGTCTAGGTCACAAATGAAAAACATTACCTCATCCACTAATTTATTTGTAAAGGAATGCCTCAGTAGATTTAAATTTATTAATCTAATTACATTGATGATGGAACACTTTCACAAACTATTTCTTGGAAAGAATGGAAAGCATGGCATGCCTTATAGATATTGGTTTAATAAGGTATTTGACCACATTGGTATTGTCTGCGAAAATGGAACCAAAGGGACTATACTTTAAATGCTTAGCACGAATACATTGGTCAAGACTAAATGTGTCAAGTCAGGTAGCATTTATCAAAAGGAGCTCGGCAAAGAAATAGAGGAATTAAAGTATAATTTATCTGCCAAGGAGGAAATCTGCAATCCTTAAGAGGCAATTAAGCATCTCTCCAAAGGAAGCTCAAATGATAATAGAATGCTCAAAACTGAGAATGCCGACTGAAGAAAAGGGTGTCAATCTTAACTGATGAGGTTCTTAAGTCAAATGCAGAGATAAGGCTTCTTAATAACAACTTGACCCTATTCCTTCAAACTCTTGTTCCTAGTCCTTCACTTGTTAATCTTTCTTGATTCTAGTGGCCTTTCCCTAAGAACATTTAATTTATGCACTGCTATAATGCTTATCCTGCTTATGAATGAATCTTTGCTTTGTGTATTAAATCTGTTCTCTTTAAATTTCAAAGTAATTCTTCATGTTAGTGTTGCCCCATTGTCCATGAGTTAACTAATTTGTACTTAATTTACTCTTGGTTTACTGTTAATCCTTTTTAATGATGCCAAAAAGGGGAATACTGAGTATGGATAAAACTGAGGAATGAACCAGGTATTAGGTGTACAGATGTGTAGATGTTCTAGGTAAATGTGAATATGAATGACATGCTAATAAAGGGAAGTATACGATGTGCTAAATAAATAAATAAAGGGAGTCAGATGTTTAAATTAACTCGACATCTTATATGAGACTCACTTAAAAGAATTTCACAGGAATTTTTTATGTCCATTTTGTTATATCACTTCCAATTAGTTATTATGAGTCATTTAAGACATGTCTGCTCCACTACTTCAATCGTGATATTTGATTGACTCTCAAAATTATACAACATCGCTTAAATTGGAATAGAAGAAAAAATACTATAAATCACAATAATTAAAAATTTAAAATATAATTGACTATCAATGCCACAAAATTTTGGACAAGTAGAGTATTATAAATTACGATATCTAACAGTTTAAAATAGTAAATTACAATTCAAAAGAACGTTAAAAATTATAATAGATAATAGCTTAAAATATCTAAAATCATATTAAAAATATATTTAATTATCTAAATTTTATTTATGTCACATATATTGAGACAAAAAATAACATATATTGAGCTCATGCTAGCCTTGATATTTAGTATAAACTATACTTGTGAAAAAATAAAGTGATTAAATATATAATTCACATCTAGTGAAATAGGAAAATATTAACTAGTATTTAATTATACTTATGATAATATATTTTTCTCCATAATATTAAGTTACTAAAATAGTATTACACCATTACAGCAACAAGTTTTATACAGTCAAACTTTATTACAACGATATTCCACTATAACGGTCTGATTTTCTATAATATCGATTTTTCATATTATAATTAGTGATCAATATAAATACAAGAACATAATTATTTAATTCTACTATAATCATATATTCAAAATTAATTAAATACAATTACATACTTATTTTAAAGGAATACAAAGTACATTCCACAATATTACATTACACTCAAATAGCCAAAATTTTAAGTTCTCATCTACATGACCCACTATTTCTTTTTATAAATGTGTTTACAAAAAATCAAGTACATACATTATTATACAAGCTTTGTTTTTTCACAACAATATTTTCAAAAATTCAAGATAGAATATTATACACCTAATATAATAGATACAAAATTACAAAAGGTGTTTATGCATTTATTTGTACGATTATACAATATTATATACAAAAATTGATTTCACCTTTTATTCTTTGCGCATATTTTAAAGTTCAACTCACATATACTCCAAATCTCTTTAAATTTAAGTTTTGTATTACTCTTTAAATTTAAAATCAGTTGAAACAATATCCAATCAAAATAATTAACCTACTCAAAAAATTCAAATCTGAACTATAACTCAAGTTTAATTTAAATGGACAATTATAAAATAGAATAAAAAGAAGATTTTAAATAAGTTTCTTTTCATTGCAAAAGTTGGTGATTAGCTACAAATATTTCTTATAAGAAAAATATTTACGGGAAAACATTTAACTATTATCATAATTTTTTAATTACTTGACGCAAAAATATTTATTACAAATAATTTATTGTGGCTAAAAGATTATTATTGCTACAAAATTTTTTCACGTGAAAACAACTTATGATTAGCTATGAAAATTTATTAAAGCAATAAATTTGTGGCTAGTCATTTAACTACTGCCACTATTTTGCTATTATCTGAAGCAAACAAATTTATTTAGCTACAAAATTTTGTTTCAAATAATTTATTGTGGCTAAAATGATACTATTGCTATTGAAACTTTTATCACGTGGCAACAACTTATGATTAGCTACAGAATTTCATTATGACAACAGATTTATAGCTATTCATATAATTATTGCCAAAATTATTAACTTTTATAGTAAAAAGGAGAAATTAGCTTTGTCAATTTAATTGTCGTAGCTAAGAAATTTTATGAATTTATATATAGCCACCAAATTTGACTTTTTGTGAATGTTATTACATACTAGCCACATTTTCTAAATTTGTAGCTAGGATTTCATAGCTATATGTACAATTTGTTGTAGTGAAAGGTGACTTATAAAGCAAGAAGTTGGCCAAGATATACATTAGAGAGTTTGTTCGATTTCTTGGTGTACCTGTGTTTATTATTTCTAATAGAAGTATGCAATTTACCTTAAATTTTCAAAGTTCTATGCATAGTGAGTTGGGTACTTAGCTTGAGATGAACACAAATTTTTACCCTGATGGATGGCCAGTCAGAGCGGACCATTTAGATGTTAGAAGAGATGCTTCTAGTGTTTGTTATGGATTTTGATGGTCATTGGGACTAGTTTTTGCCTTTAGCAGAGTTTACCTACTAAAACAATTAGCATTCCGGCATTTAGATGGTACCTTTTGAGTCTTTGTCATGGCATAGGTATATATCCCCCTTGAGATAGTTTGATTTATTTGAGGATAGGCCTTTAGGCACTGACTTGTTGAGAGACTCAATGGATCGAGTGAGGTTGATGCAATAGAGGCTTGTGGCTACCCAGAGATGGAAAATAGTTTGTTGATCGATGAGTTAGTGATGTAGCATTTATTATTGGTAAGCAAGTTTTATTAAAGGTATCACTCATAAAGGGTGTGATGATATTTGCAACAAAACAAAATCTTAGTTCGAAATTCATTGGACCTTTTGAGATTCTTGAGAAGTATGGAGATGTATTCGATAGGCTAAGTTTTCCTCCACATCTATTAGTTATTCATCCAGTATTCCATATCTCTATGTTGAAGCAATATCACCCAGATAATACTCATATAATCTAGTGGGATTAAATTGCATTAGATTATGATTTGTCCTTTGAGGAAGAGCCTATTGCTATCATAGATAGATAGATTAGGATATTGATGTCTAAGAATATTGATTCTGTAAAGGTTCAGTGGAGACATTGCCTAATTGAAGAGGCTGCATGGGAGTCTGATTTTGTTATGTGGATTATATAACCCCAACTTTTAATCAATTCAGATATTTTATTTTCTTTATTGTTTGAGGAAGAACACATGTTTTAGTAGTGGATAAAGTAACAACCCTTATTGTGAGTTTCAGTTCTTTTTATGTTTTGACCATTTTTCCCTTCCTCTTAGTTTCTATGTATATCATTTATGAGTTGTGGGGATGTTTGATATGGTCCTCAAAGAGTTACACAGTGGTTTGAGTTTGTCTGAGATTTTGAGTAGCCTTAAAAGTGATTACTTTAACATTTATCAATATTTTATGATTCGACCGCCAGATGGTGATTGTGATGGTTACATTAGACCTGCAATGTCGATTTTTGATTAGTAGTATGGTTGTTAGGTCCCAAGTCCTTATTTTAGATTTTAAGTGCATAGATGAGAAACTAGTATAGTAAGCCTATAAGGGATATCGATGTTAAATTATTGATAACAATCACTTTTAACAAAATTAGATGGTTCTATTGTGTCTGAAATATCAAAATTAATCTAGTAGCATGATTAATTTATTTCTATGAGGTGTAAAACGAATCCCAAGTACTCGTTTGGACACATTTTAATCATTTCCTTTACCAGGTCTGCTTTTCTAATGCAACAATGATTCCTTCTTCACATTTGCAGGTAACCCTTTACCTTCATGGAGAAGTATTGTCTTACTCATCACAATCATAGTGCTGAGCTCATTTTTGTGAAGGGATTAAGATTCGGTAATCGTCAACGCAAGGTAGTGGTTGCTTTTTTTCACGAACGAAAACCAAGGGTCATGACGGCACTTGTAGCGACAAACTTTAAAAAGTAAACCTATCACCTAAACTAATATGAAATAAAAGTAATACCAAAAACCAAGGCAAGACTCTTAGAACAAAGTCGAACCACACATATACATTAAAAGAAAAATTATAATCAAAGATATAGAACCAAATCCCAAAACCTGATGTCACAGTGTAAGAATCAACTAATACAACTCGAAGTCAAAATATATATAGGATAGCCCGAAAAGAACAAAAAAACCAACTAATACAACTCGAAGTCAAAATATATATAGGATATCCTAAAAGAATAACTTTGTGTCTAAATAAAAATAAGAAATAGTCCAAATAAGAAAAGGTAGTAACCAACTCTGGATGCATAGGTCAACTACTATATCAAAGACTCCAAATATTGCTTGAATCAGCTATCCATTTGGTGAACTCATACCTTAATCTGCATTAAAAGGGCATAGTAGGGATGAATACTTCCACTTGTACTTAGTATCATAGGCTTACTGAGTAAAGTAGAAAATAAATCATTTAAACATAAAACTGTGGGCACATGACCTATAATAAGAAAATATCTCAAACAATAGCCCACACCTTATTTACTAACAGTTCTACTATATACATATATAACAAAAACAAGTAGGGGAAACAAGAACAAGTATACACATACTATGAGTACAAGTACAAAAGATAGAACAAATAGATGGATATCAAGTCATAAACAGAAATACAATCACAGAATAAGCACAACATATTAAACATAGTGAAGGTGATGATGATGATGATGAAGCATAATGTCATCACACAAACTCTGCATACACCTACTGAGCATAGCTACGAACGTATGATCCACGAGAGTTTTATCAACCTAGACCTAACGAGCTTAGCTATGGACTAGGACCCATGGAGCGGTTGTCAACCCTTATTCAACCAATATCCATGATTCCTCTCTAGTACATCCCTCAGATAGGGTCTATAATGATGTCAGAATCCAATATCAATATCCATAAATCCTTTCCGGCACAACCCTCGAATAGGGTCTATAATGATGTCACAAATCAGTGTTTCTAGTATTTTAAGTGATTCCAGTATTTTCATACTGGTACCAATGTTTTATGATCACATATATGACATAAAATAGAAATCAATAATAACATACAATAATAGAAAGTTTATAAAGTATAAGATGCAATGAGGATAATGATTCAATACTCAGAATCAATAAAAATGAGAATATCCAATAAGTAATCAATATGCCAATCGTGTGAGCCAACAATCCACTCAAATCTATTAGCTATCCATGATCTAATATGATCTATAACCATCAAGTGAAACATGCACGCAAATGTCATTAATACAACATAATTCAAAAAATCAAGGGTTTTTACCACCAAATAGAGTGTAATCAAACATATATTAAACAATACTAGGCCAACGATAACATATAAGACTATACATGATCACACATAGAAATTGATGTCTCGAAACCACTAAATATTATCCACATAGGCCCTCACACAGGTGCATAAATCACCCAAACGTATTTTCCATGATACAACCCCATACCCATAACATGCTTTTACATTATTATTAAATAACTAACCCAATCAAAAGAAAGTTAATCCATAACATATATCACATTATAAAACTAATACAAATAAGACCCTAAAACCGAGCATTAAACTCATGCATGGACCCAAAAATCATACACAATTAAAAAAATATAGAATCTACACGTTAAAAAAAAGCCAACAGTACCAATATTTCTCATTTTCGAATCAAGGTCAAAACGGACCCCTAAAATAGGTTTTTGAAAAAGAAGGGTAGAACCAAAATTTTTATCCAAAAAATTTTATCCCATGATTAAAGTATCTTATAGGAGAAAACCCAAAAATAAAAATAGAGTGAAATTAGGGCTTGAATCAAAGAAATAATAATTTGGACCTTTCAAGTCGAAATTCCCAAATTTCACCTTTAAATTCGAGTTTTTAAACTAGATTTACATGATAAAAATTAATGAAAAGTAATTGTATGTAATACCCTTAAATATTTAATGATTTTAAATTTGACCTTCCCATGTTCAAAACGTCATTTTTGACTTAAATTGTGTTTAACTATGTTAATAGGGTATCTTGGAATAGTTTTGGAATTATCAAAAAGGGTTCGGGGTCATTTTAGAATTCTAAGGCAGTAATCCTCTGAGATATTTCCATGTCATGTAGGCTATCCTCCATAATATTAGTGTGGCACATGATGTCCTACAGAAATATAGCACTTTTGACGCTTAAAACTATAAAAATATGCATATTTCTAAGGTTGTTTTGTTAGATATGATGCATTTTGGACATTTTTTTATAAGAAACTAGATTTTGGATGCTAAGTTCATAAAAAAAAAGGAGAAAGGTGTTTTTGGATACTTATGTGATCAATAATGGATGTTCGTGACACTTTCCAAATTATTCGTGACCAAAACATGTGCAGAAATTGAAGAAGAGCTAAAACAATAAGTTGCGGTACTTGCTAAGTCAACATTGAGATCGCATGTAGAAAATGTGGACCACATATGGGAAACACACGTGTCAGAAGTCCAAAATCCTGAGATCTTACCCGTAGGAAATTTTGGTCCAGACATATGTGATCAGTATATGCGCCCAAGACTAGGCCACATGTGGAGACCACATATTGCCACCAACCCTTTTTTTAACCTATTTTGTTTGGAATTTAGTTTTAGGGCTTCCTCATGTACTATAAATACCCCTTATGTGCTTTTAATAGAAGTTACATGCTCTTGATACTTTCAAACATATTTTGATTCTCAGATTCAATTTTCGTCTTAGAATTCTCTTGTATTGATTTAGGTTGATTAGTGAAGTTACGGTTTTTGTTTTTTACCTGTGAATATTTTGATTTATTCTTATAATTTCAATCATGAATGTTGTTGATTACTTCATAAGCATGTGAGGCTAAAAACCTTATCTAGGGTTTCAGAAACCCTAGGGGATTAGCGAAGTAGGGGAAGCGCTATTGTTATTCTGAATCGGTACCTATGCATGCATTGTATTATCTTCACTTTAGTAGTTATCTTAGAGGTTGCAAGTGTTAGGATTTTTCCTAGACTATTTATACATGCTTCAAAAGAGGAGTAGTGACTAGGAAAAGATAATGACAACAGTAATTTAGAGTTTAAATATCGATCCCCAGTCTAGGTTTTATATAAGTAAGATGGTTAGATTTCATCTAATAACTAGAGACTTAAAAGGTAACAATTAATTGGGATTAAGATAAGGGTTAGTAAGGTGATATCTTGAAACTCAAAAGGTAAAGGGTGAAATTCTTCTGCTTATCCAAAAGACTATAGAAGGTACATAAATTATTGATTTTGCAGGGAAGGTATGGGTTGGTTCAACAAAAAATGATAAACCTATGGAGTTGAGATACCAGGGGGAACAGAATCCTAGTATTCACTTACAACTGATTACAATCAAAGTTAATATTTTCCACTTGTTCGACATTTCTGTTCAAAATTCCCCATTTACTTTTCAAGTTCTACCCGTTTATTACAATAGTTGAGAAACATGATTCCACATATTGCCTTAGGACTCAAACCTATCCTTTGTTGGGTTACTATATTTGGCAGAGACCACATCATTTTTAAAGTGGAGGTGTAGATTTGACATTACAAAATTTTGATGTTATTTTTGGGGAATACATTATTGATTGGTGAATTGAAGTTGTTCCAGCTTTTGTTTTTTTTGTTCTTAGTTGGGTATACACAGATGTATGCCTAACACATAAGAGTACAGGAAATAACTTACTCCCAGTAAATCGAAATCCAGAGAGGATCCTATAAAAACCTAGTAGTATGATGGAATAAAAAAGAGATGATATTCCTGAAAAGGTTCGTGATGATGTTCCTCCCCCTCCTACCAAAGAAGTACAAGATATTGTTGATCAATAAACTGGTGAAATTTTAGCTCAAGGTAAAAATTAGAGGAAGGAAATGGAAGAATATCAGTGGGTAGCTAGGGAGGCAGAGCTAGCTAAGCAATGACAAGAAGAAAACAACCAAGAAACATATGGTAGAAATCAAAATAGAGCTAGAGGTGCCCATTTTCAAGTGATTTTATCAAATAAGTATGTGCAACCATATGTATTTAATGAAGAAGATCTGGGATATATTAAGTCGATAGAGACTGGAGTTATCATCCATCTTATTTTACCCACAGGCATCAAGTTTTATAGAATGAGATTAGTGATCCAACACTTAAATATTAAGGGTGTATTTGCAGGTTTGTCTCCAGATGATGAAAATATGTACCTTGCATATTTTATTGAGATATGTAGTTCGTATACCATTCTAGTGGTGAATTAGGAAGTGCTTAGACTGATTTAGTACCTTTATAACTTACAGGAGAATTATCTTTATGGATAGGGGACCAAGAGGATATATTACTATATAGAACAAGTTGCGAAGACAATTCTAAAATCAGCTCTTTCCTCCATCTAGGTTGTTGCAGCTCAATAATGAGGTCTATAATTTAGATAGTTGTTAACAGAATCTATGTACAAGGCATGTTTCTAGTTCAAGAAGAAGTTGAGTATGTTGTCCAACCATCGAATGTCATGGACAAGCATATTAGAGATATTCTACAAAGCCTTGACCATCAGCTCCTGATCTATGAAAGACATCATATCTGAAGGATATTTTATGAAAGTACATTAGAAGGAAACTTCATATTTGCTAGATCACATCTTGCTCACTAACGGAGGGTAGAAAACCTGAGAGACTGAGAGGGGATCTGGCATATATGCTATTTGTGCCATATGTGATCAAAAGGTAGCTAATAATTTTGTAGCTCAAGAGATTGCGCTACTAAAAACTGATATTGGGTTACTGGCAAAGCAATTTTCAATAGCTTTCTTTGAGAAAGTGAATACAGTAAGAGCACAAAGTTCAGCTTCCAAAGCTTACGAGTAAGAATTAGAGGAGGAAGCAAATTATCTGTATCGTTAGTTTGCAGGTTTTCAAGCCCAAGGTTTAGGGAACCAAGGACAGAACTACTATGATAAATACAGAGACTGCAGTAGGGAGAGAGAAGGTGACTGAAGAAAGAAGATGACTATAGAGGGAAGGAAGATTGGTATATTCCACTTGGAAGAAGAGATGTAGAATCAAGAATGGAAGAGATATTGAATAAGATGGTAAAGAGTAAAGAAAATCAGGAGATCAGTCTCAAGGAGATTCAGGCAAACATTTCAGGTTTGACCCAGAAGTTAGAATCTCACGTCATGGCTAGTAAGCAGTTGGAGCACCAGTTCGGGCAGATGTCAGCAACTCTGAACTAAAGGAAACTATATACCCTTTTTAGCAACACTATGAAAAATCTGAAAAATGATGATCATGTTCTTGCTATTACCATAAGGAGTGGTATGACTATGATATATCCCCTATTATCTATCGCGGAAACGCTAAGGAATGATGATACTGCTATTAATGAGACACCTATTGTGGAATCAAAAAAAGCAACATGTGGTGATGAGGTAGTTGGTAAAGAAAGAGGTAAGGGTTTAGTTTTTGAGTAGTAAAGAAGACAAATTCCAAGACCACCCCCACCTTTTCCTCAGCAACTGAAGCAGAAAAAAAGAAAGAAAAATTTAAGAGATTTATTCAAATGCAGAAATAATTAAACTTGACTATTTATTTTCTTGAGGCATTGGAGAATATTCCTGGATATGCCAGGTTTATAAATTAATTGATTAGAAAGAAAAAAGGAGCAACGATTGAGGATGTTGATGGCTTTCACCACTGTAGTATAGTCACTACTTGGTTTGTGGACCAGAAAAAGGATAATCCTGGAGCATTCACTATACCATGTACTATTGGGTCATCCAAATTTTCCAAAGCCTTATGTGACTTAGGAGCCATCATAAATTTGATGTTGTTGGCTGTATTCAAGAAATTGGGCTTGAACCCGCCTGAACTAACTTCAATGCGGCTATTGATGGTTGACCGCATGGTGAAGAAACCTGTGGGTATTTTTCTTGATGTAATTATGTGATTTGATAACTTCATATTTCCAAGTGACTTTGTCATTCTGTACTTTGAGGTTGACACCGAGATGACCATTATATTGGGAAGACTGTTTATGGCCACAGGTAGAGAAATAGTTGACATAGAAAAAGAGAGGTGATGTTTAAAGGTAATGGTGTGGAGGACATATTCAATATCCAAAAATCAATGAATCAGACTACCGATATGAGGGTAGTGTTGGTGATAAATGTTATTAATTACCCTGGAGGGTATTTATTTGGGCATCTCAATGAATTTTGAGTAATCAAGGTTCTCATGTGATGTCGCGATGTCAAATAATATACTGCATGGGAGGCAACCCTTGGGCTTATTGGTGAAATCTGAGTTAACAATATAGCCACATTGTGCTTCGGTGTTAAATCAACTATTGGGTGGGAAGCAACCTACTATTTTAGTGTTCATATTTTTGTTGTTTTTATTTTATCGGTTTATAGCATATGGACATACCCAAAATATGGTAAGATTTCTACATTCATAAATTTCAAGGTAAAGGAACCGTGTGACTAACCCATCATGGTCACCAGTCCCACATGGGCTATGTAAGTTGAGCATTAAATTGAAAAATGAATTTTTTAGGATGAGAATAAAAAGTTGTGGACTTCTGTACATATTCATACTTTTGGGACCATGAACTCAGGTTACAAGACCATAAGTAGCTAAGCAATATAAATATACCAAGTTTTGAATGTAGGAAATTAGGCTAAAATATTTTGCACACATGAGCCCTACACATGCTGGCCGCATATGGCACATGCGCCCCATGGTTGGCCACATGTGGCAGGCGCATGTGGATACCATGGGTAGATCTTTTGTGGGGACAAATTTTAAGTAAAACTTTGGGCCCACCAACACATATTTATGACCTAAAATAGACGTCATCCTTACTTAAACATTTTTAGCCTCATTCTAACTCGTTTAAATCCTTAAAACTTCACTTTTCTCTTTAAATTCAAACTTCCCTCTTAAATTTTAAACTAATCCCACACTTAAAGAATAGCTAAATTGAAACTTAATCAAGGTGCCAAATTGTCCCAACATACTAAAAATAATTTCCAACTTGGAGTTTGCTCAATTTCTTCATTGTTCACTTCTGGATTCTCATAAAAGGGTAACTTTATCGCTTCCTAATGGTTACGTATTGATTTATTTATTGACTAAACAAGTTGATATATGTATTCCAATGAAAAATATATAGAATCTATCATGGTTGTTTATAAAATCCTTGAAGTAGCCTAAAATCTCAATGTACGACCTTGTTTTAAATTAAATTATAAGGTTAGGCCCCAAATGAAAGTTGAACTTAAATGAATAGAGTAATCCAAAAAGTTGAGCATGTTAGTTTTCTTTGAAAATCATGATTCTTGATACGTGTGTGCACATTGGACTTGTTGGGACTTCAAATAGGTTATAGGGGTGTGAAAATTGAGGAAAGATTCAAACTTTTCAAATTCTGAGTTTTTCTTCTACTTTTGCCATCCCTTATTTTTGTTGGAAACTAACAACTAGCTTTTTAGGTACACATGGACCAAAAAGATGCTAAGAAAAATAAGGCTGAGATATCAAAAAGATGGGATTAGTCCCCTGAGCTAGTGGTTCGGTGGAGTAGTACCCTATTGCACGACTTAGAGAGGCTGTAGATAGGGTGACACACGAAGTTACTAAAGAACAGGTGCGACAAGCAGTTGAGACTATTATATTAGGCACTATGGGAAAACCACTACCTGAGCAGTAAAAGTAGGGAAGACGGCCAACTTTTACTCGGCCTAGGTCTTGGGCTGAGGCTACTCAGATTGTCTTGATTGAGAAGCCACGTGTAGCCCGACTGAGAATAAAGTTGGGATAAAAATAACCTCCACGTTCTCCTCTACTGAATGATCATGGCAATAATAAGGAGGCAATATTTGAGTCAGCTTCACAAAGAATATTTTAGGACCACCAGTCCGAGGAGGGTCCCAGGATTTATCGAAGGCTACAGAGCAGAAGGAGTCATCAGCGGTACCTCAGTCTGAGGAGGGTACCACCACATATGTATAGTAGTCATATGTACCCCATTCTAAGGAGTGTACAAAGAAGGATACCCATGATGCATCGGTACTGTAGGGGGCGGAGTCCTCAACCTTAATATGCCTCGGAGGCACCAATTGAGAAGGAAAATCTGAGATGGTATGTAGAGGCGATAAGAGAGATACTTCATATGGACAGTCGTATTTCAGAGGTCAGACGACCTAAGAGTCCTATTTATAAGGAGAGTAGGATTGATCTATCTGATCTTAGTAGAGTACCAAATTTGTGGGCTTTCATTAATCATTACTAGTAACAGAGGATGACTAGACTGCTTAGTTCTTACAGCCTGGCTATAGTACATGAGTTTTATGCATCATACCATGCTACTATAGTTCTTGCTATGCGTAGATTTTCAGGCCTGATGAGACATATTGAGCAGCCATAACTTAATCATACCCTTTTGAGAGAGGTCAGAGTTGATCTTTCAGCAGAGACTATCTGTAGGGTTATTTTTTGTCTAGATTATATCATTTCTACATCTATAATTAAGTGTGACTATAAAATAAGAGTTGCACATGATAGACATATTATGCATGAGGATGGGAACAAACATGAGAGAGTTGAGATTGATCGGTGGATAGAAAGCTATATTTCACCTTTGGGTGATGAGACCCCATGGATTGAGGGTCATGGTGTGATAACAAGGGTCCGTTGACATTTGATGAAAAGTTTTGGTGGTTTCTCATCTAATATCGACTATTCGCTACTACTTCAGATAATGGGTTTACTTGGTAAGAAACATCAATGGTTTCTAGTTTGATGGTCAAATATTTTATAGATTTTTCAGCCATCCTCTGGAATGAGATCCATGATCAAGAATTTGGAGAGATGACAAATCTACCATTTCCTTAAATGATTCTGAGGTTAAATGCTAAGGCTGGTCTACCTGAGATACTGGGAGGAGATGAGAGGGTACTTATAATAGCTACTGCACAGACATAGAATGTGAAGGATCGGGTATGTTTGAGCCTTCCCAAGAGATATAGTAAGCCTACCATAGTGCCTTGAGCCAGGATTAAAGGTCCAAAGTTCCCACAGAGCCTGGAGATATACATAGAGGCAATGCAAGAGTTAGTGTTAATATTGAGATAAGGGAGTAGAGAGAGGCCCCAGACATGAGTACTCAGGGTGATGGGACATCAACCACTATTTCACCAGCCCTAGCTTTGACCTCAGAGTCGGTTAGCATATTTCAAGAGCCTACTCACCCATCCACTATAGCTTCTGCTATAGGTAATATTACTATTTCTCAAAAGTTTGAGCTTAATGGAAAGTCAGAGGGCGACTGATGCTCGTTTATGAGTTGATGAAACTGAGATGAATACTCAATAAGAGCAGATACATTCAAGGGTTTAGACTAGATTTTAAAGGGCAGAGGCTAGATGGGAGGACACATAGAGAGCTTCCCTATTTGAGATACGTGCTGACTTACAGACACATCTTGATTTGTTTGAGAGATGGTATTTAGTTTGATTTGCAGAGACAGAGATGCCAGATCGAGCCCAGATGAAGGAGGACACGAACAGATTACGAGCAGAGGTAAGCTCTCTCACAAAGAGCCATGTAGATTCTACTTATTTAGTTCTACCCCTAGTGGTCCAGATATCACCTCCACGTGCACCTAGATATTTTAACTTCTTCATGGAGGAATATGATAAGGCCCCGGTAGTTGGGTCTAAGAGAGGTCAGATAAGAAACTTTCAGGATCCTGATATGACATATAACCAGGCTGTTAAAAAGGCCAGACATAATTTGATGTATTCTGTATTTGTTGAAAGGTATAGGCATGATGCGATAGCAGTGGGTGCCTCTTATAGTAGTGCACCACCACCACCACTGCCTCCATTAGATAATATGCCCCCATATGGGGATACTCATGACACAGATGCTTAGTGCATCCAATATATGTTCTCACTTTCTTTTGTTATGTATTATTTTTGTACATTGAGGATAGTGTGTAGTTTTTAGTTGGGGGTGGGGTATACCAAAGCATGTATAGGTTAATTTGTGACGTATTGTGTTTTTTTCGTATTTTGTTATGTTTTTATGTAATTAGGATATTTTTAATTATTTAGGACAATAGTCATGGTTTGTTAACTTTTTATAAAAAAATGATAATAGTTCAAAATTATATTTTAGAACTGTGTGAATATATATATATGTGTGAATATTGTGGATATGGTTATGGCATTAGGATTAGGGACACACTAATCACTTACTAATAATTGCATGAACCAGATAAGTAGTAGTTTGTAATATTGACTCTGTGCCATATGTATATGAGATGCTACTTAGTTTCCTTTGTGTATTCAATTCAGAACTTGCCTGGTTGGTCTTGGCTAGGTTGAAGGATAGTCAGTTAAGAAAGGATCACATGCCATTTGTTATTTTAGTCCACTTTTAGCCTAAATGACCTTACACGTGTGAAGTGTATCCCTTGATCTCTAAGTTTGAGCCTTATAGATTATTTCTTTGTTCTCACATTTCACCTTTCCATTTTATGTTATAATAAACCTATTTTTGCTAAGGTCTTCCTGGTACATTGTACACCTGAACTCGGGTAAATCACCTAAATTAAGGGTGGCTATCATAGGGGTGCTGATGTAAAGTGGTTAAGAAGAAGGGAAAAATAAAATAAAAAGAAAGTAAGGCTGGGTATGGTAGAGAAAGATGAAAAAGTAGAGAAAAAAGAAAAGAAAATTTATGTAAAAGTTAAAAAGAAAGAATAAAAGACCACACCCCACCTGAATCTGCTTTAAAATAAAAAGGGAGAAATAAGGGTGGAAAAAAAGAAAGTGGTTAATCCCAAGCTTAGTGTAGTTCTAAGGAGGCTTATTCACTTGATATGTCAATATGTACCATACCAGCCCCCAATCATACATTACAAGCTGAGAAAAATCCTATAGTGGTCCTAACTTTTCTGTTTGAATACTAAGGTAAAGAAAATAAGGGCAAGACTATGGTATTAGATGCACATTAAATGGAACTTCTCTTTGAGTGTGAGTGTCTCTTGACTGTCCCTGAATTGACATGCATATTTCATATGGGTAAGTGAGCATCTTTGTGTGTGGGCACATGAGTCATATTGCTAGATGCTTATGCGTTTGGGTAGAGTAACTTGTACATATGCATGTTTGTATATTTCTAATGTAATGCCATACTTTGATCTCATTATGTCACATTATTGTACTTCATATTTATACACAGTTGGTTTTGAAAAATTGAGATAGGAGGAAGTGTAGTAATTTTAGTTTAAAATGTTGTTTGACTGCCTTTAATATCCTCCTAGTTAAGTGTCATGTTTTATTTTGTTGTGTTTTGTTGCCTGAGGACATGCAAAAGTTCTAAGTTGAGGGTGTTGATGTGCTATAGAAATATACCATTTTTGACATTTAAAACTATGAAAATATGCATGTTTCTGAGGTTGTTTTGTTAGATATGATGCATTTTGGGTATGTTTTGCTAGAAACTAGATTATTGATGCTAAGTTTTTAAAAAATAGGAAAAAGGTGTTTTTGGATACTTATGTTATCAATAATGGATGTTTGTGATACTTTCCATATTCTTTATGACCGAAACATGCGCAGGAATAGAAGAAGAGCTGAAAAATAACTTCTGGGACTTGCTAAGTCAACATGCGAACTGCATGTAGCACATGTGGACAACATGTGGGAAAAGCATATGTCAGAAGTCCAAAATTCCAAGAGCTAACCTACATGAAATATTCATCCGGGGATATGTGGTCACCACATAAGCCCAGCCTCAGACCGCATATACTACATGCGCCCAAGGCCAGGCCACATATGGAGACCATATGTAGCCACCGACCCCTTTTTATTCTATTTCATTCAAAATTTGTTTTTTTGTTTGCTCATGTACTATAAATGACCCTTATATGTGTTTTGGTAGAAGTTACAAACTCTTGATACTTACAAACATATTTCGATTCTGAGATTCAATTTTTGTATGGAATTCTCTTGTATTGATTTCAGTTGATTAATTCAGTTTTATTTTTGGGATTTTACTTGTGATTATTGTGATTTTATGTTATGCTTCCAGACATTAATGTTGTTGTTTACTTCACAAGCATGAAAGACTAAAAACTCTTAGCTAGGGTTGTGGAAACCTTGGCGAATTAACGAAGTCTGGAAAGTTCTAATATTTTTATGAATCGATGCCCATACATGCATTGTGTAGTAGTTGCAAATTTTAGGATCATATGTTGATTATTGCTACTTACTCTAAAAGAGGAGTAGTGACTAGGAAAAGATAATGACAACAGTAATTGGGAGTTTAACTATCGATCCACACTACTATGATTTATCTAAGTAAGATGGTTAGATTTAATCTAATAACTCGAGACGTAAAAGGTAATACTTAATTGGGATAAATATAAGAGTTATTAAGGTGACATCTTGAGACTCAAAAGGTAAAGGGTGAAATATTTTTGTTCATCCAAAAGACTGTAGAAGGTACTTAAATTACCGATTTTACATGTAAGATATCGGGTTGGTTCAATAATGCACGATAAGCCTATGGAGTTGAAAATCCATGGGGAGAACAATGTTATTGTTCAACTACAACTGATTATACCCAAATTTGATATTCGTCACTTGTTCAAAATTGCTATTCAAAATCCCCCATTTGCTTTCCTGTTCTGCTCGTTGATTAAAACAGTTGAGAACTACGATTCCACGTATTCCCTTGGGAATCAACCCCAACTTTTTTTGGGTTACTATATTCGGAAGCGATCGCATCATCTTTAGGTGGAGGTGCATCTTGGGAATCACCATCACGGAGGATAGTCTCCGCGATATTAGTTTGCCACGCTAAGGCCAAATTATTGTGCAATTTTATTTTATTCACTTTTGATGATGGGATATTGAGTCCTTTCACCCATGTACAACCCTCAAAGATAAAATAAATATATTTTCATTAGCTTTTTAAAGATCAAATACTCCCATTCATTATCAAACACAAAACCCAAGAAAATATTAAGGGTTTTACCGTGTATTCATCCTCCGAGTTCCAAGCTCCAAATTGCTTTCAAATTTTTGTGTATTTAAGGCATGTATCTTTTTTATAAATTTATTTTAGGTAAAAACATGTATTTAAAAGCTATTATCCATATGTTTTAATTGTTGGATATTTGAATGTGGGTTGAAGGGTCTGGAATGGTTATTACATGAATAGAATTCACTTGTTTTTGAATTGATTGTTTAAACTTTATTCTAATGATTTTGAACTAAATAAATTAATAGGTGTGAGAATTAGAATGGGGAACATGGGTTTCCCCAAATTTTATGGTGTAATTGTTTAAAGTTTGTTTTAACCTTAACCTAACTTGTGTAATTTGTTTTGAAATATGGATACATGCATAAATTTTTCACTTATGAAACCTTGCATTGCATAAAAGGTTAATGTAACATAAAATGGCTGTTGGGTTAGAGTCCCAATTGGAAAAATATTTTGGAGTTCTATTGGCTGATGGGTTAGAGTCCTAAATGCTAAATAACTTGGAGTCCTATTGGCTGATGGGTTAGAGTCCTGTTAGCTAACTATTTTAGAGTCCTATTGAATGATAGGCTAGAGTCCTAATAGTCTAAATAAGTTGGTTTGTCATAATGACATTGGCTTGCAAGCTTGTTTATTTGGTATGACAATACCATATGATAAATGCATTAACGGATGACTTCTTGCTTAATGGTTGGAAATGTGTGCAAATGTTTTTATTACGCTTAAAAGGGGTTCTGTAGCTCACCGTGGAACCTGGAGGGCCTAGGGGGACCACACTATGTACAATATTTGCCGTTTCGGGAGTCTATATGACTGTGTGTTTGAGTCATACTTAATATATATATTTTGAAGGACGGCTAGTTGCCCTTAGGGATTTAGATTTCCCCCCTTTTTCTTCGATTTGTTGGCTAACATGCGTTGGGGCCCTTTCGGTGGGAAGAGCTGAACCCATATAGCCCATGGTTGCCTTTATGATGGTTGAAGCTATACAATCCAGTTTAATAATTTTGAATCTCATGCTAAACTTTGTTCCCTATAACGACATCTTATATATATGTGTATATGAATCTGTGCATATGGTTTTTAATGATTTTGGACTGATGTGATCATGGCATTATTATACCCTTATTCCTGAGATACATCATAGTGCTCACCTAGCTAACTATCCTAGGACGCTACATTGTTTCATAATGTAAGGTCCAAAGACATTTCTTTTACCACTCTACAGCATTAAGTGGATTAGCACATTGTCGAGTTCCTTTGAAGTTGTAAGCTTCTATCCTTCCGAAGCCCATGATTTAATAGTTTGTTTCTCTTATGTTGTAGACTGTGTTTTGGGTCCTTTTTTTTGCTACAGTCAAGGGCATTTCCCAACGTAGATGGTATTTAATTTTGTTAGAGGTTTTTTATGGATAACTGCGGATTAGAAATTGTTGAATTCTTAGAAGACCTACCATGGTTCATTTATCTACCATTCATTACAGATTAATTGGCTTCCACATTGTTATTATTTTATTATTTTGAGATACCCATCATGGCTATGCCCTGGTGCGGGTTGTGACAAGCTTTGTATTAGAGCACGGTTTATATTCGTTCGGTTTCAACAAAGCCGTGTCGAGTAGAGAACTTTTTATGGGTGTGTAGTGCGCCACACGTATAAGGAGGAGGCTATGAGACGTTTAGAAATGCCTTCCTTTCATGTGTTAAAATTTCATCCTATATAGTCTTGTTTTATGAAACTTCTCTAATTCTTAGCTTCCTTCCATTTCAGATCACAGCTCCCTAAAGACCTGAAGCTCATAAAAACTCCACTAGGAAGTCTATCCTACTCGAGGAAAATTTGGAAAGGACTTTTTTGAAGCATAGGGTGCAGACCTGGTCAAAGGTCCCTGTACCAGATTATATGCCTCACACGGAATTTCACTAGCTCCTACCAGTCCTCCTCAGGCTGGGTGATGTCTAATTGATCACACCTAGGCTACATGACACAACCACTATAGGGCTTGGTTATGTGGGGTATCTTAAGTCCAACATGGATCAGAGATCACCCCCAAGACCCAAATTACAGACCACCTTACATCTATGTCGTATTTATTCTGAACATAAAAAAAGGTAAGAGAACTTGAAACTAAAAGTGTTATGATATTTATATAACCAAACAATCCCAAGTCTATAGTAATTCAACAAAGCCTCTACCAAATCAAATATCAATAAAGTGTCGGGACATGCCCAAACTATAGAAAAAAATAGTATCCAATAATCTGTACCTCAAAAGAAAAACATAATCTTGAAATGGAGCCTTATGATGAATGGAATCTGACCACCTTAAGTGGACTCTCAATCAATCCACAATCACTGTGCATAAGAAGTAGAAGTAATGCCAAATCCTGCATCTCATGGGGATACACCGTTTGAAGACGGTTAGCAGGGTAACCACAAGCATGTAACTGAGGGATGAAGATAAAATAATAACGTCAATTCAAATCAAGTCATCCAATGTACATAACCATATGAAAATACATACATACATACATATATATAAATATTTCATGTCGTGATAAGGAACAAGGTTTAACATGAAATTTCAAATATTAACCTACAGTGTGAATCCTAACCGTCATAGCATGTACCCATGGGCTATATGGGTCCCCAACTCTCACCTTCTTGTCAGGTCCAATTGCGTGTAGTCGCACGAACCATAGAATAATCTTACATCGATGTACACGAGGGACTCAAACCTCCCAATATATACTAAGGTGACTTAAGAACCTGATCGTGTAATGATTTACAGGGGAATCGAACCTTCCTAATTATGAAATAATAACAGTGAGGGGGACTCAAACCTCCCTAGAAACTTTCACCACCACATTGGCAAATGCAATTTCTAGTGTCGGTCACCCAGACCTCTATTTTCACAACTCAACTACACAACCCTTATTCGAGCCCAATTAAAACATTTATCACAGAAATCCAATCATGAAGTACATTTCGTATTAAGGCATACATTGTAGGTATTGTCATACCAACTATACTTGAAAGGTAATAACAACATGCCAAAATAATTTTCTATTTAATTGGGGAAAACAACTCTCTTTGTTCATTAATACAAAGTGGGGGACACCGACTTCCTTTGTTAATCAAATCACACCATTGTTTTCCTAATGCCTCTTTATATCACGTAACAGTTCAAGATTATATCAATTTTACAAATTACCACCTTTCTCATAACTCAAAACCACTTTCACACTATAGGGTTGGGGTCATAACCACTTCAAAAGCCACAAGTTTGGAAAAATCTTAATTCCCTAGTTTATTCAACATACCCACGCACCCATAAGTTTACATCATATTTAAAGCATGAATAATCTTAATTAAATCATGGGAAAACATTGTCTAATAATAAGCATTCAAAACCCACAACCCTTGTTTTAAAAATCAAAATTATTCAATGTGAAGAACACTTTAATGCATATGTTTTTAATAAATAAAAAATGAGGAAAGAGTCACATGCCTAAAATGGTAAGATATATGGGGAGAAATACCCTTGAAAGCCCTAATTGACCATCCTCTTAAAAACCCTAAGTGTTCTTGACCTTGAGGAATTTGAAAGTGTTGAGAAGTTACTTTGACAAGTTTATGAGTGCTAATTACACCATAATGAGGTTATAAGACATGGGTTTCAAGTTGGGTAAGAGGGGAAATGTCTAGAGTGCCCTTAACTAAAAAGATAAAAAAGTCATCTTTGACTACGAGTCAACCCTTGAATCATAGTCACTCCTTATAACTTGTCACCACGAGTCATAACCAAGGTAGTACCACCAAGTCACCCTACACTGTTATCCTTATATCTCTATGGCACCCTTGTAATGGGACCTTATGAATCATAGGGTCCAGTCATAGTCGACACAGAACCCAAATTAGAACTTACACTTTATACCTTATGACTACACCTAATGACTCATGATGTATCTATACGGCTCTTTGTGAGCCACTCATACTCAAAGTAGAATCAAGCCACAAACTTACTAATTTGGTTACGAATTATCCTAATGACTCCTTAGGAAAACCTACGACTCATAGGGTAATTTCCAAGGTAGTGAGCCCAAAGCTCAAGAAATTTCCAAGGGCCAAAAATCCAGGGTGTTTTACTATACCTCAACTCTGAAGATGATATGGTCGCTTCCAAATAGAGTAACCTAGCAAAGCTTGGGGCTGAGTAATAAGGGAATACGTGGAATTGTGGATCCCAACTGTTGTAATCAATGGGAAGAATTGGAAAAGTAAATAGAGGGTTGTGAATAACAATATTGAACAAGTGGAAAATATCAACTTTGATTGCAATCAGTCGTAGGTGAACCCTAGCATTGTGTTCCCCTTGGATTCTCAACTTTTTAGGCTTATCATGCTTTATTGAACCAACCTGATACCTTGCATGCAGAATCTATAAGTTATGTACCTTCTACAGTCATTTGGACGAGTAGAAGGATTTCACCTATTGCCTTTTGAATCTTAGGATGTCATCTTACTAACCCTTATATTGATCCTATTTAAGTATTACCTTTTGATTGTTTAGTTATTAGATTAAATCTAACCATTTTACTTAGATAAAACCTAGTAGCGTGGATCAACAGTGAAACTCATAATTACTGTTCATTATTTTTCCTATTCAATAATCCTTTTATGGAGTAATTAACAATAGGAGGGATCCTAATATTTGCAACCGCTAAAATAACTATTAATGCAAAAACAATACAATGCATGCTTGGGTATCAGTTCAGAACAACAATTGAACTTCCCCTACTTTGTCAATCCGCAAAAGTTTCCACAACCCTAACTAAAGGTTTTTAGTCTCTCATGCTTTTGAATTAATCAACAATATTCATGATTGAAAGCATAATATAAAATCATAATAATCACAAGTAAAAGTCCTAAACCATTACTAAATTAATCAAACGAAGTCAATACAAGAGAATTCAAAGACCAAAATCGAATATTAGAATAAAAATATGTCTTTAAGTATCAATAGAGTGTAACTTCTCCTAAGAAATGCATATGCGGTATTTTTAGGACATGAGCAAATCCTAAAACCAAAGATCGAATGAAAAAAGAACATAAAAAGGTTGGCGGCTACATGTGGTTTCCACATGCGGCCTGGCCTTGGGTGCATGTGGTATATGCGGCATGAGGCTAGGTGCATGTTTCCATTGCATGTGCTTAGACCCAAAATTCCTGTAGGTCAGCTCTTGGGATTTTGGACTTCTGGACATAGTTTGCCCACATGTGCTACATATAGTCTGAATATGCCATATGTAGTCTGCATGTTCTAGATTCAGTCCAAATGTAGACTACGTAAGTACAAAAGTCCCCACCATAAGATACATAATTGAATTAGCTTTCCGACGATACCAATTTTTCCTTAATCCAATATCTGGTCAAAAAGTTATGACCAAATTACTGAAGAGCTGTTACCTATCGGGATCTTCAACTTTGGCAATTACCTTAGTCACATACGGACCACAAGTGCTACATGCGGTCCACATGTAGACATAGGTAAGTGCAAGTCCTTTCAAGACATGCAACAAAGCTTCAAATCTTCAAATTTAATCATATGCATTGGTCACGTACAATCTGAAAAGTGTCATGAATAACAAAGATTGATCACATAAGTAGCCAAAAAACACCATATTTTTACCTTTTCATGAACTTAGCATCCAAAACCTAGTTTCCTACCAAACATATCCAAAACACATCGTATCTAACAAATCAACCGAAGAAACTTGCATTTTTTCATAGTTTTAAACATTTAAACTGCTATATTTTTATACCACATCTTCACCCTCAACTTGGAATGTTCGCATTTACTCAGGAAACAAAACATAACAAAAAATATAAAAAATAAAACACAAGCTTAACTAGGAGAATCAAATCTATTCAAGGCAATTAATCAACACTTTAAGCTCAAATCACAACACCCACTCCAATTTTAGTTTTCAAAACTGTGTATAAACATAAAACACAATAATGTGACATAATGAGAGTAAGGTATGACACTACATTAGCAATAGACAACCATGTATATGTACAAGTTACACTACCCAAACATGTAAGCAGCTAGCAATAGACGAATGTGCCATCACAGTAAATATATTTCACTCACTTATATGAAAAAATGAATGATAATACAGGGACAATCAAGAGACGCTCACACTCAAAAAAGAAGTTCCAATCAATATGCTTTAAATACCATAGGCTTGCCCTTATTTTCTTTATCTTAGAATTTAGACAGTGAAGTTAGAATCACTATATGACTTTTCTCGAATTGTAATATATCTTGGGGGCTGGTATGGTACATATGGACATATGAAGTGACTAAGCCTCCTTGGTACTACACTAACCTTGGGGTCTCATATATTAACCAATTTCCTTTTTATTTCACCCTTATTTATCTTTTATTATTTTAATGCACATTCAGGTTGGGTGTGGTCTTTTATTCTTTATTTTTCACCTTTTCTCAATTATTCTTTTCTTTTACTTCTTTTTCTACCATACCTAGCCTTACTGACTTTTTCTCTTATTTAACCCTTCTACATACCCATTTTTTATAACACACCCCTACGATAGCCACTCTCAACTTAGACGATTTACCTGAGTTGAGGTCCAAGGAGGACTAGAGACAAAATAGGTTACTGTAACACAAATGGGAAGGTGAATGGTGAAACAAGAAAAATAGGCCATAAGACTAAAACTTAGGGATCAAGGGATGCTATTTAACATAGGGAAGGTCATTTAGGATAAAAGTGGACTAAAATAAAAAATGGCCTATGATCCTTTACTAGACGATTATCCTTTAACCTTGGCAAGATTAATCGGGCAAGTTCTGAATTCAACACACAAAGGGAACTAAGTAGCATCTAACACACATGGCACAAAGTCAACATTACAAAATACTACTTATTTAGTTCATGAAATTGCTTGCAAGTGATTACCATGTCCCTAATTCTAATGCCATAACAAGATCCACAATGTTCACACATATGTACATTCACACAGTTCTAAAACACAATTTTTAAAGGGAGTATCATTTTTCTCAAAAATGCATAAAAAACATGATGACTTTCCTAAATAATTAAAAACCTCTTAATTACACAAAACACAACCCAATAGGACAAAGTGCTTAACCTAGACATGCCAGTTTTACAACCATACCACGGCCAATAGGAAAATAAATGCGACAACAAAAACTCGCGGCGGCTATGGTATACCCCACCCATAACTAAAAAGTGTGCACTATCCCTACTACTTTAAAATAATATAAAACAAAGTGAATAAGGACATAACTGGGATAAAATAAGAGTTCATATCATGATCTTCCCCAGATGAAAGTATATCTACAGGCTGAGGTCATAGTGGTGGCGGTGCACTAAAAGAGGATTCACCCTCATTTAGTTTAGCATGCCTCTATATATTAGCAGATACAATCTTCGTAAAATCATTGCTGGCCATTTTCCGGGCTTTCTATATGTCATAACTGGATTCTGTAGGTCCCCCTCTCGGTATCTCTTGGTCCTAACTATGGGGACCATCTCATCATCCTCTACGAATAAATAAAAGTGTCAGGACCACGTAGAGGTGATGGATAAAAAGCTGAGGGTACAACCAGACCCTTAAAATTATCCATATGTAAGGGCAACTTAGCTCCTAGCTCTAACATCAACCCTATGCGTAGACTATAGTCTAGCCTCAGTCATCTCTAGAATAGTCTAGACACATGGTAAAATATGCTTATATAGTGTTGCCACCTTGATCTCAATAATCAGTTTCCAAGTGGCTGTCACCTCTATTCTCTCTTCAACATTTGGTATATCTGGCACACTGGCCTCTACAACAACATTCTCATCAATAGTGTCTATTACAAACTCCACTCACACATCATCTGGATATTGCACTATCATACACATATCAAAATTTACTATCTTATCATTATGTTTGAAGGCGATCTCTCCAAAGTAGGGCCTACCCAATATAATAGGGGCTTGAAAATCCACCTCATAATCAAGAACCATGAAATTAGTGGGGAACATAAAGGATGCCACCCTTACTTCTACATCACATAAGAAACCCACCAGTTTCTTTACAAATGAGTCAACCATCAACAACTTTATTGATATAGGTTTGAGTTCCCCAATCTTTAACAACTTGTACACTACTAGAAGCATCATATTTACTCCTGATCCTTAGTCACATAAGGCCTTCTTAACATTGGAAGGCCTAATAGAACATGGAATAGTGAGTCCTCTGGGTCTTTTTTTTTACCAGCGGTAAAAAAGGGGCCGTACCATAAGGATGCACAAAATCATTGGGCTCTAGTACCAAATCCTCACAACTATTATTTAAAATCATCATCACCCCATTTCAACTTCTTAAAATCTACCTCTTAAATATCATTGCTCTCAGCGCTATGAATATTCAACTCCTCAATAGTAAGTACATGGGGATCATTAGTAGTGGAATCACAATTAGTAGTGATAGCTAGACAATGACTTATGTTTGAGGGATTCTGCATCGTGTTACTCTATAGGGAACTTGGCTTCCTTTGATGCAAAGTGGCAAACATCTTCCCAAGCTATTGTTCTAACTACTTGATAGCTATTGCATGAAACTCAACCTTCTGAGTCAAGCCTAAAATAACATCTTTGATCTTCTTAAGGATTGACTCCTAACTTTCTTGCCACTTCACCAGTATGGTCAACATTTCATCCATTTCTTATTTTGTATCTCATGTGCCAAGTGGAATGTACCTATCTTCCCTCTCCTTGTAATGATCTTTTTATCTTTAGTAATCATCTCTATCCTACTATGGTATTTTTATTTATCATAATAGTTTAAAACTTATCTTTCTTTCCTTTGTTCTTATAAACCCTCCAACTAATGATCTAGTACCTCGCCTCCTCTTCTAATTTAAACTCATAAGCTCTAAAAGTTGAACCTTATGTTCCTACTATATGAAATTTCTTAGAATTCATTATTGCAAACTGCTTTTCCAGCAACCCCAGAGTAGTCCTTAATAGAGCAATCTCTTGCTCTACAAAATAATCTGCTATTCTATGGTCACTCACAGGTCTAATAGCGTAAGTTGTAGAACCTTTTGATGTCTTTTGAGTTTTCCATCCTTGTTTAGTGAGAGATATATGATCTAGAATATGATAAGCTACGTCCCAACATAATCTCAAAGGATCTTATCTAGAGGTAGTATCTATTATGGCTTTGGAAATGATGGTCAGGGCTCAATAGAATAACTCCAATATGTTCATCCCTGAAATCCAATGGTTGGGTACCATACTCAACTTCTTTTTTAACCTGAACTAAGCCTTATCATGGACACAGACTAAAGTTTTTAGAAATTTTAAATCTCATCCATAAGCTTTAATATCCAAGATGGAGGAAAGAATCGATTCAAGAATTACCTGCATAACTCATTCCATGTAGTGATAGATCATCTTGGCAATTCCCTAAGCCATAAAGAAGCTTCTTAAGTAATTTAGGAGGGGAATAACCTCAACCTGAGCTCCTTCTAATTAACCGCTGGATTTGTATACGAAGCACAAATTCTAGTAAAATTGGCCAGATGCATGTTTACATCATATGTAGGAAACCCCACAAACACACCCTTTAAGTATAATAGTTGGATTATAGCACTAGTTATATTAAACTTGACACTTGGAGGCACGATGAGAGGAATGATAACTCCAGTCTCTTCCAACTCAGCATACCCCAGATCCTCATCATTATCCTTTTATGGTGGTAAATGTTTATATGTTGGGATTACTTAAGCATGACCTCCTATACCTCTTTTCTAATTTCCATCGAGTAATGCTCAGTGGTCTACTTCTTGTCTCTGACTAGCAATATCTACCTCCCTAGCTATCTGCAGAGCTTTATTTTCTGCCCTCCAATCATTATTTTTTTGGGAAAAGAGCTTACCAATTTATTGATCAATAATATCCTGTACTCCTTTAGGAGGAGAGAGAGGGACATTATCATAACCCTCTTCAGGAATATCATCTCTTTTCTATTCCATTATCCTACTAGGTATTTGTAGGATCCTCTCTGGATTCAGATTTACTAGGTGTAAGGAATTTTCTCTACTTTGTGTGTTAGGCATACACCAATGAATACCCAACTAAGAACAAAAAAACAAAACCCAAAAATTGCAGCAACTTCAATTCACAAATCAACACCATATTCCCCGTTAACGGCACCAAAATTTGGTGATGACCTAGCTATACCTTTACTCTAAAGATGATGCAATCACTGCCAAACATAGTAACCTTACAATGTTTAGGATCAAGTCCCAAGGGAATATGTGTAATCTTGTCTCTCAGTTGTGATCAACAAGAAGAACTAAAAAAGTAAATGGGGGTTTTCAGTGTAATATCAAACAAGTGGAGAATATCATCTTCGATTGTAATAAGTTATAGGTGAACAATAGGATTATGTTCCCCTGGATTCTCAATTCCATAGGCTTATCTTGCTTTGTTGAAACAACCCGATACCTTACATGCAAAATTAATAAGTTATGTACCTTCTACAGTCTTATGGACTATCAAAAGGATTTTGCTCTTTATCTTTTGAGTCTTAGGATGTTACCTTACTAACACTTATCTTGATCCCAGTTAACTATTACCTTTTGAGTCTCTAGTTATTAGAAAAAATCTAACCATCTTACTTAGATAAAACCTAGTAGCGCGGATCGACATTTTAAATCCAAATCTTTACTCTCATTATCTTTTTCTAGTCACTACCCTCTTTTAGAGTAAGTTGCAGTAATCTAGGTGAGATCCTAATATTTACAACCACTAAGATAACTATTAAAGTGAAGATAGTACAATGCATGCATGTGTATCAGTTCAAAACAATAATAGCACTTCCGCTACTTCTTCAATTCACTAGGGTTTCCATAACCCTATCTAATGGATTTTAGTCACTCATACTTATGAAGTGATCAACAATATTAATTATTGAAATCATAAGACAAAATCAAAATAATCAAAAGTAAAAATTTAATACAAGAGAATTCCAAGCCCAAAATAGAATCTCAAAATCAAAATATGTTTTAAGTATCAAGAGTACATAACTTCAACTAAAATACAAATAAGGGGTATTTATAGTACATGAGAAAACCCTAAAACCAAAGCACAAACAAAAAAGGGAAAAAAAGGATTGAAAAGTACATGTTGTCTCCATATCTAGCCTAGACCTGGGTGCATATAGTACATGCAGTTTGAGGCTGGATGCATATGTCCATCGCATATGCTCTGACCAAAAATTCCTGTAGGTGTACTCTCGAAATTTTGGAATTCTAACATATGCTTTGTCCACGTATAGTCCACATGTGCTACATGCACTCCGCATGTATACTAAGTAAGTGCGAAAGTCCCCACCATAAGATAGATAATTGAATTACTTTTCCCATGATACTAATTTTGTCTAATCCGATATCAAGGTTGAAAGCTTGGAAAAATTACTAAAGCACTATCAACTCTTGGGATCTTCAACTTTTGAACTTACCTTAGTCATATGCAGACCACAAGTGCTATATGTGGTCCGCATGTAGACATAGGCAAGTCCCAGGCCTTTCAACACATGCAACCAAGCTTCAAATATTTAATTTTTATCACATGCATTGGTCACGTAGAATCCATAAAGTGTCACGAATACCAAAGATTGATCATATAAGTAGCCAAAAATCCTATATTTTTACCATTTTCATGAACTTAAAATCCAAAACTTAGTTTCCTGCAAAATATACCTAAAACTCATCATATCTAACAACACAACCTAAGAAACTTGCATTTTTCATAGTTATAAGTATTGAATGTTCTATAATTCTATAACACATAATTATTGTGGAGTTTTTTTAGTCTATTCATCTACTTACTCAGTTGGTGGCGTTAAATTATCACTAGTCTGATTAGGTAGGTTTTGTTGCTCCTTCTTTTGAGGTCACTAGAGTTAGCTAATTCATGAGGTTTAATCCCTCAACCTTTGCTAGCTCTAGGGTAGAGGAGGATCCTCAAGGTTTTATGGATAAGAGAGACAAGATATTTTGGGTTATGTATGCTACTGATTCTGAAGGTGTAGAGTTTGCTACTTACATGGTAAATATTGTGACATATAAATGGTATGAGGAGTGAGAGCAGTCGAGGTGCGATAATTCTGAGTCAGCTATGTGGGGGGAATTTTATGATGCTTTTCTTAATAGGTTCTTTTTTGAAGAGTTGTAGGAAGCTAACACTGAGGAGTTTATTAATCTAAAGAAGGGCAGGATGATTGTGAAGGGGTATTCTTTGAAATTTCATTATTTGTCTTACTATGCTCCAAAGTTGGTCTCTGTCATGAGGGTTAGGAT